>NC_140976.1:13666850-13716850 GCF_056783735.1 Eptatretus burgeri | reverse complement strand
TTTCACGATCAAGCATTCTTCATGCACCCTACACAGAGATGGGGTCTTCCAAAAAAAAGAGAAGTTACCATCTGAACAACCGTTTCATGAAATAATGGCCACCATCCATTTGCAGGCACCTCTTGTCCAAGTCTTTCTGAGAATCAAAGAAACCCTCTGATGGTGCGATGACCCACAATGAAATGAGAGAAAGACATTTTTCAATTTGGAACCCCTAATTGCATTCCTTGCCTCATAGCTACAGTGCAAAGACCAGGCAGGACCTGATGCACTGAGCTTTACCAAAAAAAAAATTTTTAAAGGCAACTTTGCACTGGCAGTGTGAAAAATGAATGGGTGCAGGAATGCTTTCATGCATTGGCTTAACAGACTGCGATATGGGCTGACAGGGTGGCCGAGAGATACGCACTCACCCGAGTCTGAATCTCGGCCCAGCTACAAACTGTCATACTGATGTCTCATTGGTAGGGCAAAGCATCATTGTGTCCCGTCTGCCACTTAATTGGTGGGACGTTAAAGATCACATGGTATCCTTCATGAAGAGAAGGGGAGTTATCACTGGCAGGCTGAACAAATTCCAAGTTCATGCCCTGTCCTACAAGGGGGCATTACATCAGCAGCACAGCCACACCCCCAACCAATGATGTTACTTACAGCCTTGTGCTTCACATGAAAGACTGATCTGTGCAGGGGTGCATGTGGAACACAATTCAGAATCCCTCCCCCCTCTCCCCCCCACCCAAAAACAAACCCAATTCTGTATTGCCCTCAACGCTACAGTAGGGAAAGCTTGCCACCCACGAGCTCAGCTACCTTTAGGTACCTCACGTATTCGACATCACGCACAGTAGGTGACAGAAAATTTTAAATTACTTGGTCACAGATTTGGTTAGATAAAATGAATACAATTTGCAATTTGACAGTAAAATTCATACTCTAAGATCAAGTGGCTTGCACACAAAGAGAGTGGGAGGCACAGCACCTTGGGCTTTCCAATCAAAATCCTGCATTGTGATTCGTGGCACGATTTGACCTTACAGGGCACACACGCCATCTCGAACAGACATCGGCCGCTTCCGCACACCTTGTGGCTGGTGGTTCTGCATGAGCATCACTGATGATTAGCGGTTGAAGCACTGCAACTTGGGAGGCTGCCTCCACATGCAAGATCCCTCAATATAGATATTGTGAGGCTCCTGTTTTTTTTCATTGGGCCAGGAAATCTCAAGTAGAGACAAATATGGAGTAAAGAGAATTAAGATCTACAATAAAACCCATGAATGAGTCTGGAGCCAAATCTGGTCACTTAGTTAGATCTATGAACTAATCTCTCTCAGTAACCCTCTCTTTGGGATGTAACATCCTTCTCAATCACAACTGTCTGGGATGCATTCGTGGCAGGAATTCCATCCACAACGTTGCACTGAGCCAATCCACCGCAATGACAGTCGAAGACGCTAACATTTGGAACGAGGTGTTGCTCAATCACTCTGCCCCTATCTTGAGCAACTGTCAGATTTATCACCTGCTTCGGAGATGCTACTCTAATTTATTGGAGTTTGAAGGATTGTATAAAAATGTTTGGGTACGATATCCCACTGATGAACACTTAGTAATGGTTGTAGAACTCAAATAAGAAACATCTACATTTAGTGGACCTTGTTGCTAAAGTAAGGAAAAAAAAATTAACATTGGACTGTTTATGCAATTGGCAGCAACGTAGCAATATCCATTCCAGCAGAACTCACACAGAGCAAGTAACTTTCCAGCCCTTGCCCTTTTCACATTGTATTTTTGACTTGTTTTGCAGGTATCTCAAAACATGGAAAGAAACTGCAACAACCAATTCAACTGCAGGCAAGTCGCTGGTCGTGCATGCTTGAAATTGCCTCAGGAATGCATGTAGTAATGTGCAAACTTGCCCAAAAATGTAGCCATTGTGGGAATTAAAATAAATAAATAACGATTTGTTACTCCATTAACTTGTGGCCTTGCCGAGTAGCTCTTGTTGGGGGGGGGGGGGCGGAAAGGTTCCAAAGCATGGCCAAAGGCTATCACAGAGACCCCCCCGACTAAAGTTTGTGTAGGGGGGGCAGTGGAGGCAACCGCCATGGCTTTGGAAGTCATTATTTCAATGAAGGGCAAGTTACAAGGTCCATCTTGGCCATGGCAGTTGACTGGGTAGCATAATCACTGAATGGGTTTGAAGGAAGCTCACAGTTTAGATCGACTCACACCGTGGTCTCCAAACGTTTACCCGAGCATGACTTATTCACTCTGTTTCCCCTCCACCCCAAATAACAGTGTTTACAGGTGTAACGCCCTCTAAACGTGACCTGCGCCAGTTTGAGAGGCTCGTGCAACCCAGAGAGCAACCACAAGCACACAACCCCAACTGTGGTTGCAATTCCACGGTGGAACAAATTGGATATCGACAACTGCCATTCACCGGGTAAAAATTAAAAGAAAATAAAAATGCTCCTAAAAGTCAAAATTGGGGAAAATTTTATTACATTTACCAAATATACGTACATATTGTACAAACGTGATATGGGCAATCTGTTATGTCATTAAAGGTAAAAATATTGTGTGCATATGACAAGAGTCATGAGTGTTTCAATTATCACAAACACCTCCGGATCATGAGCGTCCTCTGCTGGTCAAACCATTTCTACAATAGCCAACAAAATCAAATCAATCTTTTGCGTTTGGAATGACAAGTTAAACCCAAACATTCGGTTCTTGTTCAAATACATTTGAATTCTCGATGCAAAACACAAAAAGAATGCATCCAGAGTATTACAAAAAAAAACTAAAATTCACCTCAGCATCATAAATAACAATCGCTTCGAACGTTGCTGCGATCACTGGGGTGATTTTGTTTTTCGTCCATTCAATTAGTACCGCCTCTTTGCGTAAACTCCTCCACGAAAAGCCATGGGAGCATCGAGTACATGTTGCCTACTGCGGACGAACTCGAACCGCTGCATTATCCGGCTCAGCATGCGCTGGGAACGAGCCACCTCCTTGTCATCTCGAGAGCCACGAGAATGGATTTCTGCGAGCTGGGTCTCCAGCTTTCGTACGTCCTCCTGGTAATCACGTAACAATGATCATTTTAAATGCAGATATCCAAGCTCACCGAAGAGATGAAAGGAAGTTGGCAAAGGAGCACACTGATCATGGAAAGGATTACGGTAGGTCATCAAATAAATGAAAGATGTTGCATTAACATGTAAAATATCACAAATTATTTTTGCACAACCTCCATCGATAAAACTTAAAACAATAAACTGACTATCAAATGAACATGTTGGTACATCAAGAAAAAAAAAAGAAATGGCCACCATAATATCAAAGGAAAAAGGATACCTTATAAAAAAAGGTAATGGAAATAAGCAAAAGTACATGCTCACAAGTCTGTGGAGTGAAACTGAAAATCAAAGTTGGGAAAATAAAATTTCTGATCAAAATCCACATTGAAGTGTTTTCTCATCACGTACCAAGCGCAAGCTAAATGGCTATCAAGTTTAACATAGTATTTGAACCTCTGATATCTGCATAATGGTAGCAATTAAACACCTGCCATTATGCTAAAGTAAGCAAGCTGGGTTTACTACACTTCATGAAGAGTGAAGGGGGGCGGGGGACATACGTATTGTGTGTGCAAAGGACAAGGGGAGTGGGGGGAGGGGTTTGAATTAAATTTGTTTCAGGAAAGGTCGAGATAAGATGGCAAAGAGGGACTAAAAAAAAAAAGTCACTTGTACATGTAACAAAAATATAAATATATATATATATATATACTGAACAAAAATATAAACGCACCAAGCGATTGTTACTATTTTACCTCGAACTCATTAATACTAAATCTTCACAACAATTTGGTTATAGAATCCATGACAATTGAGCATTAAATTTCAAAGAGTTCCTTGAGAATTCTGGCGACAGTCTTTGCGCTACAACAGCCGACACAACCGAGGTGTCACTGTCAGAGTTCACACAGTCAGTAGCGGGTGTTGGCCTCCCTCAAGCTTGGCCTCCCTCAAGCGGTTACGCACCGTCTGGGCTGAAATGCACCTGTTATGCAGCCCGACAGTCTCATCGGCAGTCCTCGTGGCCGGTCGGAGTCGATCCCGGAGATGTTGCAGCCTCATGTGACGATCCTGACCGGCAGTGGTCACACGTGGTCGCCGGGCATGTGGGCGGTTCACGGTGCTTCCAGTCTCTCTGAGGCGCGTTCTCAGGCGGCTAATGGTGGAGTGGTGGACATTGAAGTGTGCTGCAACGGCCCGTACTGACGTCACAGCATTCAGCATGCCAATGGCGCGCTCCCTCAAGATTTGTGACATCTGTGGCATGTTGACATTTGGCACCAGTCCACATTTTGGGGAGGCCTTTTATAGGGCAAGCTATAGGGAGTGTTTGTGTCCTGGTCATGCTCACTGACCATCACTCTGTCAAGCCCCATGGTGCTCATGGGAAGGATTACTCAACGTGTGAGTCCACACACTCAGAGTGGTCAATTTCAATAGGAACATCTGTCTTGAGCAAAACAAAGGAACCATTGCTCAAACATATCATCGGTTTGACCATTTTCCCATAATGGCAATCTTGACTTAGATATTTAGGTTGGTGCGTTTATATTTTTGTTCAGTATATATATATATATATATATATATATATATATATATATATATATATATATATATATATATATATATATATATATATATATATATATATATATATATATATATATATATATATATATATATATATATATATATATATATATATATATATATATATATCCTGGTGTTGGCGTAGTGGTTAGGGTCACGGCTTGGGATCCAAAAGGTCCTGAGTTCAAGCACCGTTGGCCGCTTGAATTTATACACACCAGGAGGTTGACTCAGCCTGTCATCCTTCCGAGGTCGGCGAAGTGAGTACCAGTGTACTGGGCCCGGTGTATGCCGCGGTTAGAATAGGTGTACCAGAACCCTGTGTGTCGTAAGAGGCGACCAGAGTTGCGTCAGGAAGGGCATCCGGCGTAAAACCCGTGTCAAATCATTATGCGGATCATAACGGATAATCCGCTGTAGCGACCCCTAACGGGAGCAGCCGAAAGAAGATATATATATATTACTCCAGGGCTCGTAATGGCCTTATCGGTACGCCTCATCCGAACCGGATCACTTTACCGGATCAGATGCAGCCGAGGAACACTGTCAAGGACGTACCGGCTAAAAGGAACGGATCATTGGGAATAAAGTGCTGGCTCGGTTAGGATATAGACCATGCTGGATCAATGAAAGAAAAGACAAAAACGAGCTGGAAACATTTCCACAAAGGATTTATTAACAGGCAGGTGAGGAAAGGTATGTGGCACATTGAATGTTGTTTTTTGTTGTCTGTGAGCAGAGATAGGAAGAAATGTGAAAAGTGTGGCAATAATACAAGCAACTTACAAAAGCAGACACAGAGCAGAGTTATCTCGATATAATTCTAGTATAATGTTGACTTAAGCAAGGACAGGCACCATGACACACACACACACACACACACACACACACACACACACACACACACACACACACACACACACACACACACACACACACACACACACACACACACACACACACACACACACACACACACAAACAGACGAAAAGGAGTTAATGGAGAGGAGATGAGGCTTACGGTTTCAATACCTTGCACGATTGCCCGACCACGCCACGAATACGTTTTGGGGGGATGCTCCGCTGGGTGATACCTCCTTGACAGCTAGCGCATCGTCTCCTGCTTCGTGGAACTTCGAGCCGCTAAGCGTCGATCCAGGGAGATGGTGCGTCCGACAGGCGTGAAGGAAGGACTTTTGGCGGAGTCAGAAAGTGGAGTCCGGAGCAATGGGTGGAGTCAGTAGCAAGGCGGAGTCGGCAGGCGAATGGGTAGGTTGTCAATCCCAGATGCCAAGACTAACAGGATGAGCAGACAGGAGCGGCAAGCAGGAACGACACAGGAAGTGGCACTCGAACTGGAACTGGACCTGGAGCTTGAGCTGGAAGTGAAATCCACCACCGCCCCACGACTCGTCTTTTTATAGATCCCGTGGTGCGGGCGGGGGAAACGACCCGAAGCGGTGTCGTCACCCGAATGGAGCGCTCTGGTTGGACCCCAGCCAGCACATGGGCCGGCCGCCATGACCGGAAGCGGCTCCACTTTACTTCCGGCCAGATGGTTCCAAGCTGTGGAATCATCTCAATCCGAGCACCGTGACACGAATCGCCCTGCAACAAACTCCCGGGTCGTCCACGGCGACCGGTGGTCAGCGCCGATCAATGCGCTGCCTGTCTAAGCCATGCGGCCCAAGCCGTACAGCGCGCCTCTGCCTAGCTGCAGCCTCACCGGGCGGAGAGGCCGTTCGCCGAATGCGGGAGACACCACGGCCACGGTGGTCAGCAAAGACCGATGGTAAGATGTTATGGTAACATGCGCAGACCCGAACACGATGTGTGCCACTCGTGCCCTGCTCCTTGTGTGATAAATTATCTCAGGACTGCAAGTGGGTCCGCCACCATTAAGCACGTGGCCATTTATCAAAGGCGGCGGTGTGTGCACAGTGCCAGGCCTGATCCGTCAGGGAATTGAGGGAAAGGATTGGATATAATTATTGTATGTAGATTTGGATTGAAGAAGAGTGTGCCGCATACACACTGTAATTTGTTAGCACTTGGTGTGCCGCTCCGTCTATTTCCTCGGCACGGCATTCCTGCAGCGCACCTTTAGGTTGGTTATCCTTTTGGTCTTGGCACGGCATTCCTGCAGCGACGTGATCGTGTTGGTTGCTCTTCTAGTCACCTGAACAGTGGGCGGGAGTGGCCGCTGTGGGGCACGCACTCTGTGCAGCGCTGGCATTTATTGTTTGCTTCCACTGCTGCCCTTGATCTTCTGTGAGGATGCATTCTTACGCGAAGGGCGCAGCTGTGGTTTCTACAGATGGGTGTCCGAGTGGAGTGCCTACTAGCCTCGTGAGGACCTCTTGCTTGGATTTACCTCAGGAATAGAGAAAAAAGAATAGGAATGAAGTTCAGAGATTTAATCAGACCGAGCTATGAGATTTACTCAACACACTGACCCATTTGTCCCACTCGACAAGAAGGAAGGGACTATCTGAACGTACATTAATGAAAGAACTGTCTGGGGACCACTGTTTGTTGGCTGCGTTGGTGTTGGAGGGATGCGGTTTCCAGAAGGGCAACAATATATTCTTCCTTCTATTATTCTGACCGAAGGCAGGTTCAGTGCTGCGAAAGCAGGCATTGAACTGGGTGTTTTGCCTTTCCCTTCCGAGTGGAAGTCAGGATAGGAATTTGTGATTTCTTAATGGTGCCGACAATAACTCAATTCCTCTTCGCAAAGGACACGGAACACCGTAGGATTAAAAAAAATCTTTATTTAAGTACACCAACTAATGCTGGCAGACAGGATACCCAATTTAATATCCATCCGTGGGATGGCGCACGCACTTATTATTTTTCTGCATGCAAAACATTTGGATGACAGTTTCTAGCTGGGTCAAGATTCAAACCCAGGCGAGACAGATCGTGTGTGCTGAAAATCAGCTCCGAAGAGGCAGGTTTTTCACTTTGCACCATAGCTCCAGCTTGTAGATAAACAGGCTGATCTACAGAAGCACACCTGTGCCCCCCCTCCCCCCTTTTGCACCCAATTCTGAGGAGATGCAGAAATTATTCCTACTGTCCTAAGTGACAACCGCTTCTATATTCTGTGCTCTCGTTCAAATCCCACGGGTTTTTATTTTCAAAGGATAATACCTCCAGTGATACAAGTCAAGATGGACTATTATTAATTAGGTAAATTGAATGGTTCAGATTTGATTAGTTGGAGCATCTTCACAATTTCACTTTACTTTGAAACGGTGTAAGGTGGATGTCGAATCAAAGGATTTCTTCCAAAGCCCTCAGAAAATTCTGACATTGAGGATGTTTGTTTTTTATGTCCCTGCACCGAGGGTGCCGGAGGGATTATTTTTTTTTTAAGCAATGCTGCATTATATAATTTACCTTGACTAATGGTTATATCAACCATACTGTGGTGTTATGGGTAGAATGCTCAGTCTGGGAGATCAGTGGTTCAAATCTTAGCCGAGTCATGCCAAAGACTGTGACGGAACTTCCCCCATGCTCACTAGCTATTTGGTGTGTGTGTGTGTGTGTGTGTGTGTGTGTGTGTGTGTGTGTGTGTGTGTGTGTGTGTGTGTGTGTGTGTGTGTGTGTGTGTGTGTGTGTGTGTGTGTGTGTGTGTGTGTGTGTGTGTGTGTGTGTGTGTGTGTGTGTGTGTGTGTGTGTGTGTGTGTCATGGTGCCTGTCCTTGCTTAAGTCAACATTATACTAGAATTATATCGAGATAACTCTGCTCTGTGTCTGCTTTTGTAAGTTGCTTGTATTATTGCCACACTTTTCACATTTCTTCCTATCTCTGCTCACAGACAACAATAAACAACATTCAATGTGCCACATACCTTTCCTCACCTGCCTGTTAATAAATCCTTTGTGGAAATGTTTCCAGCTCGTTTTTGTCTTTTCTTTCATTGATCCAGCATGGTCTGTATCCTAACCGAGCCAGCACTTTATTCCCAATGATCCGTTCCTTTTAGCCGGTACGTCCTTGACAGTGTTCCTCGGCTGCATCTGATCCGGTAAAGTGATCCGGTTCGGATAAGGCGTACCGAGGGAGGGTCCCCTGGTAATTGGATCACGTGCTTATTTTTAAGATCACCGGATAAACTAGATGGAGGACCCCAAGTCACGTGGTTGAGTTATTGGCGTTCACGGTCAGTTAGCGACCCGCCGCGTCAGAGTTATCCGTGTGTGACAGCCTACAATTCCGGAGAGTCTGGTGGGAACCTGAGATAGCGTCCCCCCTGGTGGTCTTCTCCCCCAACCCAAAGCCCGCAACAATATATCGTTATGGTTTTGGAAAACTTACCTCAGGGGGAGAGCATACATGGACATGCAGGTGACCCAAGGATCAGTTATTTTGTTAGTCTTTGTATAGATAGTCCTTGTCCCTTGTCAAAGGGCTGTTCCGGAGGGTGAAGGCATGCGTCGGCTCGGCTGTATTTTTTCATTGTAAAGTCTCTCCCCCCCCCCCACTGCTACTTTCAATCTTACTTCCTTTACCCTTTGGTCCCACGAAATTCCTCTGTGTTCCCTCCATTCGTGCATCGTTTAATTTCACAAGCACGACCGGTCTGTGGTCGTTAATCCATCGGATGCTCTCACATGCATGTTCATGACGCTTGGTGATCGTCGTGGCCTGCGAGGTGCGGCACTTCTCGTGATCGAGGTACTGTGCAGAACTGTGCGAGTCGGCATTTTGCACACGCGCCAGGCGTGGGGGAACTGCATTGAAAGTTCCCTCAGAATGGCGTGGCAAATTCCACAAGTGACGTCGTGGACCCGTCCACACCCAGCTGAAGACCGATGGGAGAGAGAGAAAGCTTGTGGGCAGAGAGTAGAGCAAATTTGACGAAACAGGAAGCTGAAGTGAATGGAGAAAGCTCGCATGAGCAGGGACGCAAAGGGCCCGTGAGAGAAGAAGAGACCAGAACAGAACGCAATGTAATTTGTCCATCAGAGAATGTTTGTTCCTTGAAAGAGGTTGATGATCGTGAGAAGCAGAAGGCAGAAGCGAATGGGGAAAGCTCGCACGAGCAGGGACGCAAAGAGCTCGTGAGAGAAGAAGAGTGGATAACAGAAATAATTTGTGCCCTGCTGTCTCATCAAGTTGGGGGTTCGATTCAATATTATATATATATATATATATATATATATATATATATATATATATATATATATATATATATATATATACATATATATATATATATATATATATATATATATATATATATATATATATATATATATATATATATATATATATATATATATATATATATATATATATATATATATATATATATATATATATATATATATATATATATATATATATATATATATACATATATATACATATATATACACACACAGTCAACCCCCGCTTCATCGCGGTTCACCTATCGCGCCCCGAGTTCATCGCGGGTTTTACCTTGGAACGTAACTAATTTTTTTCTGCTGATTCCCCCGGTACATCGCAGTGATAATATATAAAATATAAATTATTTAAGCAATAAATTATAACGCATGGTGCTCAAACAGTTACACAACACATATAAAACGCATACAACACATATAATATATAAAATATAAATTATTTAAGCAATAAATTATAACGCGTGGTGCTCAACCAGTCACACAACGCATGAGACAGTTTCGCTTGTGAACTACGAATATTTTCTACGTTTTTTCTCCAAGCCCCACGACGCCGTGCACCTTCTAAGGCTTCTGGCAAGGAACCGAAGCGCCAGAGGAAGGTCCTGGGACGCTCCAGGAGAAGGTTAAGGTAAAGGTGCTCGATATATGCTTCGGGAAGGAAAGGTTTGCCGCTGTTGGACGAGCACTGCTCATACCAAGCACCTTAAAACCGACTAGACCAGACTAGTCGATCTCCGGCACCTCAAACCCAATCACTGCCAAACCGACCAGACCAGACTAGTCGATCTCAGGCACCTCAAACCCAAACCGACCAGACCAGACGAATCGATTTTTTGGGGAGGCATCCATTCATCGCGGATTTTCACTGAGCGCAGGGAGGTTTGGAACGTAACCCCCGCGAGAAACGGGGGATTACTGTATTGTAAAACCCTGACATTCGCAGACCCCACTTGATCACGGTTCATAAAATGTGACTTGCTTTGATATATTTAGCAGCCCTGCGCTTCACGTATTCACGATTTTGGCACATAAACCATCTCTCCTTCCAGCCACGTGCATAAAACAATTCCAAAACCATCTCCCACCAGTCACGCATAAAGCAGCTCTGCATGCGCATAAACCATCCCCCATAAAAAAAATGGTCCTACTTCCCACACACCCCTACAAGGCTACTTATGTGCAGCATGTCCTGAATCTCATTCTTTCTTCTTGTCTTCTTCTGCTTTGACCTGCTGACCCAAACCCTCACCTGCGTCCCCTTCAGCACCCTCACCTGCATCCTCTTCAGAGGAATTTACTGGATTCTAACTCATGACATCACAAGTTACATCGTATCTTAAATAAAAAGTGAAAACAGTACCTGCTGTTATTTTTAATGAAACTGTAATCACGTGCATAAGTGTGAATAAAATTTTGTAATTTTCCCTCATGAATCACGAACCACCGGGAACTTATTCCCCTTTTTCTCCAATGAAACAATGCCCTGACATTCATAGCATTTTTCAGAACCATATCCCCCACAAATGTCAGGGTCTTCGTGTGTGTGTGTGTGTGTATATATATATATATATATATATATATATATATATATATATATATATATATATATATATATATATATATATATATATATATGTGTGTACCATATCCCTGTGTCATAAGAGGCGACCAGGGTTGCGTCAGGAAGGGCGTCCGGCGTAAAACATGTGCCAAATCACTATGCGGATCATACGGATGATCCGCTGTGGCGACCCCTAACGGAAGCAGCCGAAAGACGAAGAAATATATATATATATATATATATATATATATATATATATATATATATATATATATATATATATATATATATATATATCTCTACGAGCAGATTTACCCAGCATTGCGTGGAAAGAGAAACATGAATAAGCAACACTTCGTAGCCAAAGGAAATTTGGATATTGTAATACCATCTGCCCCCACCACTAGATGTGACGACATGGAACACATTTACAGAGAATTTTCACCAACACACACACACACACACACACACACACACGTATTTGTACCCTGAATTTAGAACTTAAAAGATGTGGCCATGCATCGAATACATACAAACACAGAGAGAGATATGTATACGAGCAAACACCTCCCATTACTTCACTGTCACTGACAGGAATACTGAGAGGGGAGGGAGGGGGAGCGAGGACAGTGTGAGGTGAGAGGAAGGGAAGGCAGACGTGTGGTGGAGCATTAATTACGATTCATACAGTCTCATCAAAATGCTTCTGCATCGAATAACAGTGAAGATGGAAACAAAATGTCTGAAATCCATTTTGTAGCAGTCATACTATAAATACCGCCCAGACATGTCCGGCGACAGAGATGTGTGGGAGGGTGCTGCTCGGTATTAGGCTGGGGTGGAGTGAGGATGGGACAGAGGAAAGAGAAAGAGGCAGGTGGGGAGAGGGGAGCTCGTCCTGACGATATCCGATCCTCAAAGCCGAAATCATATTTTGATGATATACTTTAATTACTCCGCGAGAGTAGATCGTGGAAAATTGCATCATATAATGCATGAAATCGCTCCAAGCTCCGAATTTGAAAACTATAACACTGGCAAAAGCATTGTTTACAGAGGTTTGTAGTTATGATGAACAGACATTCGATAATATGACTGAGGAAAGTGGAAAAAAAGAATAAAAAACAACTATCGTTAAGAAATCGTTGTGGCCTGTTCTAAGTCAGGGCATGGTTGAGCAGGCCAAAAATGGCGGCTTCAGAGCCCAGCAATGTAACCCAGGATACGCCTTGAGACCCCAGAGAGCGAGGTGGTCGAGGATGGTGCTTGATAAAGGATATAATTAAATAAGGCCATTAATGATCTTCAAAAGGGGTGTTTTAATTAACCCAAACACCCAGTTCTCACTCTTGCACTTCCTTGGAGTTTTCTTAGTTTGCGTGTAAAGTTTCAGGCTGCAAGGTTCATGGTTTTGACATTATGGAGGAGACACACTCACACACACTTAGTATAGATTGTATATATGGGCATACACCAGCAGAGACCAGAGGAACATCTGCACAATGTAAAATGTGACAAAATCCTCAACTCCCCCCCCCCCTCAAAATCCCAAGTGATCAACCACCCCTGCCAAACCCCAAGTCCTCAAGTCCTTAACCTCCTCCCCCCCCCCCCAACTCAGTGTTCAATCCCCTTCCCACTTCAAACATCCCTCTCATGGGTGGAATGATCTATAAAATTGAGAATTCAATCATCTTCCCGGTATTGGCTGCAGTATAATCCTACGGAGATGTAGGGGGTTGTATCTCTGCTGAACTCATGCCAAATAGGTGGAGTCAATGCAACTGTTTAGCCAGAAGAGCCTTTTAAAATTTAAATTGTTGCAAGAACTCCCAGACAGGTTAATTTTATGGACCACAGACAGATTGATGTGTGGCAGACATTTCCATTGTTCAGGATGCATGCAGAAACAGCTGGTGTGGCACTTGTTTCCTGGTACCCACTACAGTGATGGGGTCCAAGTGTGTGTGTGTGTGTGTGTGTGTGTGTGTGTGTGTGTGTGTGTGTGTGTGTGTGTGTGTGTGTGTGTGTGTGTGTGTGTGTGTGTGTGTGTGTTTTTCACCCCCTCTTCGCACCCCTCCCTCCTGCAGTATATAGCAATGTTTGGTGAAGCATTGCTCTCCCCCTCTCTTCCACCCTTCCTCCCTCTGTCCTCTCTCCCTCTCCCCCTTCCTTTCTCTCTCCCTCTTGATTGCAGCTGAAGGTGCAAAGAAAAATGCAACAACCCTTTAACTGCATCTCACAAACTTTGGCATTATGCAGCCAGTGTTGGCTGCCCTGCCCTGCAAGAACTCGGTGTCAAATACCTTCACACTTAGAGCACCCGTGTCTGAACAATGTTGTCCCTCTGAGGTGGTTTCATGAATCAATGGATACTTGCACAGTAAAAGGTTTATTTTTCACTTCTACCTTTGCGGTAATTACAAACTATACATGTTATACTTTGAAATGACATCCCTAAAACAAACTTTTAACACGAACCCAAATTATATGAGGATGCAGTGACCACTTGTAAGTTAGGGTGCCAATGATACCTCGCCTCGTCTCCAAAAAGCAGTTGGATCGTTAACATTGACCAGCTAACACCAGCAGACAGACCCTGCTTAACGTCCATCTGAAGGACGGCACACTTAGTGAATGCAATGCCCTGCCTGTGAAGCACCAGGATGACAGTTTGTATTCAGGTCAGGAATCGAACCCAAAGGTAAATCAGAAAAAGGGTATAGGAAGCATAAATTGCAAGGACAAAATGTGAAGGGCAATTCGGAGAGAACACGGTGCTAAAAATTATATAATCTTCACGAACGTATTTTGGATTTACCTCCAACAGGACTGTCGTACAGGACTTTTATTTGTAAATCCAGAGATTTGCACGACAAAAATGCAAAATAAAAAACGTCAGGTACAAGTCTGAAGACGACAATGGTTCACGAGCGGTATTTGATGATGTAGATAGTTTCAGAAGTCAAGGATGAGACAATGTGATAATTTTTGACCAAGTTCGAAAAATGATCAACACCAGTACGTGCCCGTTAAAAAAAAATAATAATAATAAATAAATATTCAAACCGCGAGCAACAAACAACAACCACACAGGCCGTTTCTTCGCTCTCGAGTGCCCGGAGGTGCGTGGCCCGGAAGTTCTAATATGATTCGCAGTTACGATTATTCGCAATTTAGTTTTAATACCCAATTATTCAATTAGCAAGCGCAAACGTATTTTTTCCTTTTCGCAATGTCGTGGCAAGGAAAAACAAAAAGAGAAGAGAAGAGAGAAAAAAAAATTACTTCCTGGTTCGGAGAATACCAGCACTCTGATGTTACCGAAATTTATGCACCGTCTAATATGAAAACGATCATAACTTGGGGCATTGTGCTTATCTATAAATGCGCATAAGAAATCGAGAAATTATTAGAATACACGAAGTCATCACTATCCGGAAGTCAGTACGTTGTAACCCGTAATTGATCTGGAAGTCCGTACGTTGTAACCCGTAATGGCGAACGCGGCTGAGCTTCCCTTCCCCATCGGCCACGCCCACGCAACGTGTCTTGTCATTGGTTTGGTAAATAAATGGCCATAACTTGGGAAGCACTTGTCCGATTAATATCAAACCTTGAAAAGGCACATCCTCAGGGCCCCAGCAATATACCTGGCAAGTTTCAATTAGATTGGACCAGCAGTTGTCGAGAAACAGCGGTCACAGACACACACACAGATTGCTGGAAATATAGATAGATGATGTGGTACGAGTGACAGATTATTAGACGCAAAATGTCGAAAACCCGGTTTCGTTCAACAATTTTCAAAATTTGACCTTTGCATAACCTTTAAAGGTCACAAAACAATGTTTGTGGACATTAAAATAAGGAAACAGGATACGTACTATAGCTTAATGGAGTTAGTTCGTCGAAGGTCGAAAACCCGATTCGATTCCCACAACTTTGAAAATGACCTTTGTGGCCTTTAAAGGTCAAAGGTCAAGGATTATGACCTTTGGTGCAAAACTTCCTCTGGAACATTCCAGGAACAATAAAACATCATATAGGCTATATAGCATTTCGCACTCCTCGGATTATCCATACTATGAAATCAGCGTAAAAACAAACTTGAAGGGGGCGCCACTGGCAAGGTGTTCAAGATAGAGCAAAATGGTTTCAAGACTTTAGGTGGGGAATGACCTCAAGATTATGCATAAAAAATATTGTCATCCCAGCTCTCAAAGTTTGGGCGGTCGTATGATTTTTATGTCAAAATTTGCAATTTTCGAAGTTTTTGACCTTGGGACAAAAATGAAAAAAAATAAAAAAAAAAAAAATCGGACAACGACAAGT
Organism: Eptatretus burgeri; assembly: GCF_056783735.1. NCBI lineage: Eukaryota > Metazoa > Chordata > Myxini > Myxiniformes > Myxinidae > Eptatretus > Eptatretus burgeri. The sequence goes on along the minus strand of NC_140976.1, from coordinate 13,701,085 downwards.
TTTAGATAATTAATTTTGCTATTCAAATATCGAAAAACCCATTCCATTCAGTCAATTCCCTAGGACAAGATAGATTTTTAATCTGACTACCCCTAAAAATGGCTATTTTTTGGACGTGGCTCCACCTACAATGGGTGTAGCATGCCCTCATCCAGGAAAACACAACTAGACATTGATATTGAACATAACCAAGTTTCATCAAGACCGGATCAAAGTCCACGGAGTTATGCTCTGGACAGACAGACACAGAGACAAGCCGGGAGGCAGACATGGGTAGTCGACTACCCAATAGAACCTGACGCGATGGGACCGTTCGATAGGGAATGACCTGAGGATTAAGCACAAGAAAAGTCATGATTCTAGCTTCAAGGGTTAATGCTGCAGATTGTTTTTTTCATTAAAACACCCCCACATTGAGGTTTTTCGGCCGTTGCTCGGCAACGGAGGGGTCCATAGCAACGGTTCTTTCTCACACATAACTAGGACATACCATGAACCTACCATACCAGTTTCATGTATACAGAGATGCCAACTTTTGGAAATCAGAATTAGGGAGGATTTTCAACCGACACCAAATAATGTGCGCGAAGCGCACATCTCGAGCGCGGAGCGCTCGACCCTTGCGGCGGGGTCCAGGGCCCGCCTTAGGGCCCTGGAAGCTCTGGGGTTCTAGATGCTCTCTAGTGCCCTCTGAGCCCTATTTTGGAGCATTTAACATGTTAAGAATTCCCACTTTTTGAACAAAAAAAGGGGAAAATTGTGCACTTTTTAATGTTACATGTATGTTAATATTAGTAAGTTAGGGGACAATCAAAGATTAACAAAAAGCACAAAAGAAGCAATATTTTTCTTCCCTTACTGGCTGGTACTACTGCTGCTTGCTTTTTCCATGGCAGCTTTGCTGAGTGACAGCTGTGTGGCTCTTTTAGCCCTTCTGATTATGTCTTTGCTGTATTCTCTCTGGTAGCAAGGGGTGTTATGAGCTAGTTTTTCAATTAAGAGAGCTTCCAGGGTTTTGACACTCAAATTGGGACGAAATTCAGTATGATTCTTCCGTACAAGACTGAGTGCCCGCTCACATGATGCGTTCGAATGAGGAATGACCAAGATTCCCTTCATCACTTTGCTCAAATTAGATACTTCTTGGCACCAGTGCAGGGATCTGTGAGCTGTGAAATCCGATGCCACTGCTCATCCACTCTCACTGTCTCAGTAGCAATTGTAGCTATGGAGGCGTCTGCCTGGTAGTGAGCGAATTCACTTCCTCAAGACTGTCTATGTCACTATCACCGCCACTGAACAGACAGGGGAATTTCTTGATGAAAAACTCCACACAGTCAAACCCCACTTCTTGGTGTAGCTTAACATCCAGCACCTGAGCATGCTTGGCTAATTCATCATCTAGCGGCCAGGTTTTGAAGATGTAATTGCAGGCTTTCTCACATAATATGAGCGAACTGCACTGAAGAAACCTTGGATGTCTGACTCACTCAGAGTGAAGGTGGATTTCTTGAGACTCCTTTGTTCCCTTATATACAGTTTGGCATCGTTCCCAATCATGAGGACCTCATCATTCTTCTGATGATTTCTGTCAGAGAAGGGTACATTTACCAGAGCAACCGATGACACCGATGGTTTCCAAAACCACACGAAGATATCTTTCAGAAGACCATTCAATTCTCCGTGCAGGAGATGAATACAGGGTTCGGCTCTTTGGAGCAGAAGATTCCCCTTCTCAAAAAAAGCTTGTTAGCATATCGAAGGAAGAAACAATAGAGTTTTGTTTGTGGAGACAAGAACATCCTGTTGACACGTTTTTCTCTAGATTCCTGCACAGTGTTTGAGGAAGATGCGCTTTTAGTTGTAGAACTCGTAGTACACTTAGCCGCAGGGCGATCACACTTGCGTTTACTGCCAGCAGAAGAGGTCAGACTCGTAGTACCAGATCCAATTTTACGTTTGAGGAGAGAGCTTGAGGTAGGTGCAGCCAAGGAAGAAGACCTCTGATTCGAAGGTTTTGCTGAGCTTCTATCAAGTGATTTGGCAAAAGCAGAACTTAACTTGGGTCCTTCTTGCCTGTAGATGGGACTATCACAGTCTTTCTCGACTCTGAAGGAATCTACTTTGTAGATGAACGTGATGAAGGGCCGGTGATGCTACCTGCTCTCAGCATTGGTTTTGGTGCTGTCCCTGCTGTCTTCTTCGCAGCAGATACTGCAGTGGTAGTGGTGAATGCTGCTCCACGAGTGCTTGATCCTGCAGTGCCAGTACTGGCAGTAGATACAGTGCCGTCCTTCTTGCTCGTTGTTAGAGTCTTGGCTACAGTTGGTTGCATTTTTCTTCGTACTTCTTCTTTGAAGAAGAGGCGAAGTGGCTCCCACTGTTCAATCAGCCTGTCTAGGCACTGACCAAGGGACAGCCACCTTGTTGCGACATGCTTCAGAATCTTGTGTCGGGGCATCACAGAGTTCTTGCAGTGCTTTCACTCCTTTGACGCGTTTACTACTTTTGTCCAAGTAGTAGTAAATATCGATGAGAAAGTCATCTAATTCAATGGGTAAGGCCTGAGCCGCCTTCTTGGCCGTATTGTGCATCATATGGCAAGGGCATCCCATGATGTTGCACTCTGGATTTTGTTTGTGGATATAAGCAGCGACTCCTTTGTGCTTGCCCACCATGACAGAGGCATTATCAGCACAAAAGGAAACACAATTTCCCCACGGAATTTTCCTGTCACTGAACTCATGATCAAGCAGTTTGAAAATGTTTTCTCCAGTGGAATCTTGTTTGCACGCAGGCAAACTTAGCAAACCTTGCTTCACAATCCCAGCACTGTTGTCATAGTACGAAATCAGGACAGGATATAGCTGGGCCTCACCACTGTCATTGCTACCGTCTGTAGCTAGGCTAAATGGAGCTAGTCTAGCAATATCGGCAATAGATGAAGCAGTAACATTTGACAACTCACCAATTACACTGGTCAACAACAAATTTGTTGTCTGCATTTTTTAAGCTGATTTAGGACGAATCTGATGCGCTGAATCCAAAACTCACATTAGTTTTGTTCAATCAGGTCAAGTTTTTGAGATATGGCCACATGTCGTTTTTTACATTTTTGTTCACATGTACGCATGTGTGGAGCATTTTAGAAGAAGTTGGTGGGGTAAAATGTCATGTCAAATAATTGTTTTAATTGGAAATAATTATTTTAATGACAAGAAGTATTCAGGTACGATAGTTCTAGGTGATTATGTCGAAAAGGGATCAGTTTGAAGTCATAAAACCTCAAAATCTTCCAAAAATTGGTGAGGCAAAGCATAAAGTTCGTGGATCAAAACTAAAGTTAATGGGGCAGATTTTGTAATAATGTGATACAAAAAAGTTGTATTTCTTGAAATAACGAACTCTGAAGAATGTACAATACCTACATGCGCCAATTTATGACATGCGCTTCTGCTCAAGCTTGGAGTGCCACAGTACGAACCCAAAGATTGGAGACTGTTCATTGACAGCAGCAAGCGATCACTGAAATGTGTTCTGCTACACAACGGCAACCAGTTTGCCTCTGTACCCATCGCTCACTCGACTACACTGAAGGAGAAGTATGAAGCGGTGAAGTACGTGCTGGAGAAAATTGGTTATGATCAGCATAAGTGGTTTATTTGTGTTGACCTGAAGATGGTGAACTTTTTGTTGGGACAACAGTCTGGCTTCACCAAGTACCCATGTTTTCTATGCATGTGGGATAGTAGGGACCGTGCTCAGCATTACACGAAGAAGGACTGGCCTGTGCGGGAGGAATTGGTGCCATGCAAAGAAAGGAACGTCATCAACGACCCTCTGGTGGACAGAGACAGAATACTCTTCCCACCGCTGCACATCAAGCTCGGCTTAATCAAGCAGTTCACCAAGGCTCTGGACAAAGATGGTGACTGCTTCACTTACTTGTGCCAGGCTTTTCCAGGATTGACCATGGAGAAGTTGATAGTTGGCATCTTTGATGGTTCTCAGATCCGTCAGCTCATCAGAGATCCAGAGTTCAAAAACTCAATGAATGAAGTGGAACTGGAAGCGTGGAAGACATTTGTTTTGGTAGTGAAGAACTTTCAGCAACAATAAGGCCAGAAACTACGCAGAACTTGTCAACAACATGCTGACTGCTTTCAGAAACCTGGGTTGCAACATGAGCATCAAGATGCACTACCTATTTTCACATATGAACCGGTTTCCTGAGAACCTGGGTTCAATGAGTGACGAGCAGGGGAGAGATTCCATCAGGACATGAAGGAGATGGAGACCAGGTATCAGGGTCGCTGGGACGCAGTCATGATGGCTGACTACTGTTGGAATCTGAAGAGAGACCTCCCTGCCGCTGAACATTCCAGGAGTTCGAAGAAACGGAAGTTCAAGCCCTGAAGTTTGAACAGTGGTGACGCAACATGCAATTTACTTGTACTTACCTTTATCAATGCCCACCATTCAGATGACAGTAATCGATGTTTCTATCATGTAATCAATAAATGTTGTAGGCAAAACATTTTTTTCTTAAAAACATGTTTAGGATGATATGTGTTGACAAAAATCAGCTGATAATGCCACAAAAATGTTATTGATTTTGTCACAAGATCTGATTTTTTCAAATCAACTTAGCACAAAACCTGACCTGATGGAGAGAAACGGATGCCATTTCCTGATTCAGCAGTGCCAGAATACCCTAATTCACTTGTAGAAATCTAGACAACATTCAGAAAGTAAAAAATTGTTGACCAGTGTTCTTTTTTCTTCTTGTTCTTGTTCTTTTTTTTTTTTTCTTTTTTTTTTCTTTTCTTTTTCTTGCTTTTTTGTTCTTGTTTTTTTATTTAATTTTTTTTTTTTTTTTTGTTCTTGCACATCTTGCACATCTTGCAAGTTTTTGTTCTTGCACATCCATACTTTGAAGCAACTTTTGAATCTGGAAACATCTTTTGAAATTGAGGTCCAGCATGATCTGAGACTGATATGGGCAAGTTATGTTCCACAATAAATCCACTAAAGAGAAGTTCCGCTTGGGTAACATCCTCTTCCTCGCTTGTCCCTTGTTTGGTGAAATAATTCAGAAGTGTACCGGTACTCGTGCTCGAAGATCTCTCCTTTGCAATGTCTGTGTGCCGTTTGCTTCCAACGTGCTTCCGAATATCATCGCGACCTCCGTGCTCAACTGAAATATCAACGCTGCATACTGTACAATACGCATGATGAATTCCTCTTTCAGACTTTCGAATACACGGGTATTGGAGACTGTATTCGGTCTTGTACTTCTGAGACCATTTCTTGGTCTTCGTAAGCTTTCTTTTCTGCCATTTCGTAATCAACATCGAGGGCTTGAAGCATCGGTAACTTCGAAGTCGATGTTCCACAGCTGCAGCGCGACTCGTAGAACTGTAGCGGCTGTTAAATTAAACACCGCACGGTGGTCGCGACCGCCGGGCTGGTACGGGGCCCAGCTGCATGCAGTGAGCGTATCGCATGCATATACACTGTGCATACATACCGCATGCACTGTATTGCACACAAACCGCATGCACTAAATCTCAGTGCATGATCGCATAAGCGAGATCCAGACCCAATGTTTCGCTGCTCCTCATTTGAATTTGCAATTTTTTACGTACAATTTGGTAGCAGCGAACGTTATGGAGTTACCACATGCTATACGTAGCAGACGATGCTTTTCATTCAATTCTCATACCAGTACATTCTGATTAGTGAACAGTGCAAAAATATCAAAATTTCGGGAGGATAAGGATAGTGATCGTAAGGGCGGGAGTTTGGGTGAATTTTCGGAAGCCTCCCGATGAAATCGGGAGGGTTGGCATTGCTGTGTATATCTGACTCATAGTCTCTGAGATATAACTAACTTCGTTTGTTTATTGTTTTCGACCAGGGTTCATTCAAAGTCTATCTTCTCTGACAGTTTTCATAGGATCCGGCTGGAAATTTTTGACAATATGGCTGAATGTACTGCCCACAGTCGATCGTGGCCCGATTTTTGAAAAAATAAATTTTCTGATTTTTCAAAAATTTCAAAGTCCCATTGCTAGGCAACGGTGGTGTCCATGGCAACAGTTCTCATTTGCACACAACTAGGTCATGAAATGAACCTACCAACCAAGTTTCATCGAAATCGCCATTGTATTAACTGAAATTGCCATTTTAAATACTGATAATAAGGGTATAAAAAAAAAAATCTCAAACTTTTTTTTGAGATTTTTTTTTTTTTCGACTACATCGAATACCCAACAGACAGAAACACAGACATAACGAATATAGTGGTCACTGGCTGGCACTCGTGAACCAATAATAATAATTTTCCTGTGAAAATCCTTGTAATTTCGCCCCCCCACCCCCCATGCCCCATTTTGGATACGCTTATTCGGGACCGATCCGTGCAAATCACAACACTGTCAGGCTACGTTACCTCGGCATCTTTTTGGCACTGCTGACGTTCTCGAAGTTCCGCCTCCAAAGCGTTCAGTTTCTCCTGCAAAGAGCAATCATTGCACATTGAGCACGGTGCACAGCCACGATTATAAAATGAGCAAAAAATAAAAACCGGGGAAAAGCCATTTGCACATTGTCAGCCATCCTCAACGGCAAAGGACGAATTTATGTTGGGAGGCTTCTTTTTTTCTTCTTTTCTTTTATTTTAAAAGCTTGCAGGCCCAATGCTTTTTGCCAATGCAGTCACTTCCACCCCATTGTGCATTGTGTGCTAACAGCTGCAAATTACATTCCATAAACCTCATTCTATCAGCTTGTGCTCCAAATCTCGAAGGCTTTTCATAACGGGGTCACCTGCAGCTGCTGCACTTTATTCCTTTGGTCGACACGCTCCTTCAGAGCATCCTCCCGCTCTCTGTGGGGGACAGGAGGATGTTTAACAATGCTATTGTCCTTGGAAGAAGACATAGGATGTACAAGTCTATTCCCAATCCCCTCGGCTGACAAAGCTGGGTGATGTCTATTGCACACACAGTGGCGACTTGGAGTTCCAAGGGATTTTGGACAAAAAATAGTCGATGGAAAGATGAGGCCAAACTTTAAAAAAATTTTCACTGAACACTTAAAACCCTTCAAAAAAATTTTTTTCAATAAAAAAAAACCTCAAAGCTCACCGGATTTTCCTTTCCAAGCTGGCTTTTTCATCAATTAGATGTTCACTGTGATGGGCCAACTTCGCCTCCAGGTCCTTCACCTGATCGATCAACTTGATCCGCAGCTTTTGCAAGGCCTCTGGACAGGTGGGCTGCACGTATAGCGGTTCACCATCCTTCTTCCCTTCAGGAGCCGGACAAAGACTCTCAAGAACCTCTTCCAAAAACCGCTGCAGTGAGAGGGACAGGATTCCCACCCCCAAGAAAGTCACCTCAACTAGTCGACCCCCCCCCCCCAAAAAGGCAAATTTATAACTTAAAATACAATTTGTTTTGAGAACTTCATCTATCTCCTTTCAAATTGGTCATAGTTGAAGATAATACATATGAAATGCTTGTCACATGATTTTGCAAAATAAAAGCAATACAACCATGAACAGATTTTTTTTTAACTTGGAAGACATTAGGCAAGTACGATAATCGATTTTTTAACTTGGAAGACATTAGGCAAGTACAATAATCGATTTTCCCACTGGAGAACCGCACGTACCACGATTACAGAAACTGGATTGAGAGTGAGGCAGGATGGCCTCGACTCGAGAGGTATGCACGCACACTAATCTGGGTTGAAATATGACAAGCCACAAACTCATCCTGGTGTCTCGCAAGCAGGCCGAGGCATCACTGCGTGTGCCGTCCCTTGGATGGACGTTAAACTGGGAGTTCCATCTGCCAGCATTAGTTGGTGGATGTTAAAGATCCCACAGTGTCCTTCACAAGAGTAGACAAACTATCGCCGGCACCCTAAAATAAAAATTACTAATTCTTGCCCTAACCTACAGAGCGTGTTGCATTAGCAGCACAGTCATGCCCTCAGCCAATGATGCTACCCGTCAGCCTTGGAGTGCAGACGAAAGACGACGACTGATGCAATCAGAAATGACAACCAACACCTCAAACATCAATTCCAATTAATAAAACAGTCCACACTGCCAGGGTTGGTGCATGCCAAAGTTGACAGAATGTTTGCAACCCAACAGTATTATTCAAGGTCAAGTCCAAAGGTGTTGTGGGGGAGGGGGGGCAGAGGGAAAGTGGAGAGGAAGTGTCATCATCACCATGTTCTCATTGTCACTTTGCATTGCATTGTTCTCGATCCAAAGTTGTTCTTTTTGCTTGAGTGTTGAATGCAGCCTCTGCGTGCAAGCTAATCTCTCGGCCTGGGGGGGGAGGGGGGAGGAGGGAACGTGGAAGTGAAGGAAATAAATTACATATGTACTGGCGTGGTCAAAAATATTGGTGCGCTTGTACTTTTTTCAAATAACTCACAATTTTCTCTAAACATGAAATTGACAATTTAAGTATTTGGTCTCCACAATTCTTTATTTCACTGTTAACATTATAGAACCTTTGTTTTCGATTCAGCACTTAATATTTCAATCTATAATTCCAGCAATCTCTGTGACCGCTGTTCCTCAACAACCACTGGTCCGATCTCATTGAAACTTGCCAGGTATATTGCTGGGGACCTGAGTATGTGCCTTTTCTTCTCTTCTTCTTCTTCTTCTTCTTCTTTCGGCTGCTCCCGTTAGGGGTCGCCACAGCGGATCATCCGTATGATCCGCATAGTGATTTGGCACAGGTTTTACGCCGGATGCCCTTCCTGACGCAACCCTGGTCGCCTCTGACGACACAGGGATATGGTACACCTATTTTAACCGGGGTATACACCGGCCCAATATACTGGTACTCATTTCGCCGATCTCGGAAGGATGACAGGCTGAGTCAACCTCCTGGTGTATTCATTCAGTGGCCCAACGGGGCTTGAACTCAGGACCTTTTGGATCCCAAGCCGCTGCCCTAACCACTGCACCAACACCAGGCTTGAGTATGTATGTGCCTTTTCAAGGTTTGATATTAAATCGGACAAGTGGTTCCCAAGTTATGGCCATTTAATTACCAACCAATGACAGGACACGTTGCTGCGTAGGCGTGGCCGATGGGGAAAGGGCGCCATTTAGTTACCAATCACAGGACACGTTGCTGCGTCGGCGTGGCCGTTGGGGAAGAGATCCTCAGCCGCGTTCCCCATTACGGGTGACAACATACGGACTTCCGGATAGTGATGACTTGCTATATTCTAATAATTTCTCGATTTCTTATGCGCATTTATAGATAAACACAATGCCCCAATCCAGTCGTCATTTACGAGAGCGAAGGAATGGCCCGTGTGGTTGTTTGAAAGTTTTTTTTTGTTTTGTTTTTTTTTGCACGTAAGGTCACGCATGTACAGGCACGCACTAGTCCTTTTAAATCAGAAAATAAAGAAATGGCATTGACAAAATTATTAACATCCTCGACTTGATATTTGGAAGCACAACCTTTGGATAGAATACCTGCAGTCAAGCGCTTCCGATATCCATGAATGAGCTTCCGACACCACTCTACTGGCAGTTTAGCCCACTCTTCTTGTGCAAACTGCTCCAGTTCTCCCAGATTTGAAGTGTGCCTTCTCCAAACTGCTGTTTTCAAATCTCTCCACAGGTGTTCAATGGGATTTAGATATGGACTCATTGCTGGCCACTTCAGAACAGTCCAGAGTTTTGTGTTGAACCATTCCTGGGTGCTTTTTGAAGCGTGTGTGTGGGGTCATTGTCCTGCTGCAAGACCCATGGCCTTTGACGGAGACCCAGCTTTCTGACACTGGGTTGAACATTGTGCTCCAAAATGCCTCCTTGGTAATCTTCTGATTTCATGATGTCATGCACACATTCAAGGTACCCAGTGCCAGAGGCAGCACAGCAACCCCAAAACATCACTGAACCTCCTCGTTTGACTGTAGGGAAGGTGTTCTTTTCTTTGAAGGCTTCATTTTGTTTTCTGTAAACATAGAGATGATGTGCTTTACCAAAAAGCTCTACTTTTGTCTCATCTGTCCACAGGACATTCTCCCAGAAGGATTTTGGCTTGTTCAGGTGTGTTTTGTCAAACTCCAGTCAGGCTTTCTTATGTCTCTCTCTCTCTCAGCAGTGGGGTCCTCCTACCATAGAACCCCTTCATCGAGTTGCCAACGGATGGTGTGAGTTGAAACTGTCGTACCTTGTTTCTGAAGGTCAGCTTGAACCTGTTTGGCAGTTGATCGAGGTGCTTTCTCCACCATTCGAACAATGCTTCGCTGCAACAATCCTTCAAAGGGCGGAGGAGCTCCTTGTGAGCCAACGGCCATCCATATCTAGTGCCCAACTGTGTCTGCGGACGTCCTCCTGCAGTTGGGTTACTTCTTATTAGGAGGTTGGTGGCAGGATTTGCACTCCAGCCACCGTAAAACGCTTCATTCCGCAAAACGCAAAAACGCAAAAAAATCTGAAAACCCACTCCGTGGGAGTACCTCCTGTGCAGCTTCCCTTCGCAGGGCAGCTCACCGGATGATGGGATTGGGGCAAAGCCTTCGGGACCCCCAATCTTTGATAGGAGGGAAACCACGGGGTAACATCCCTGGGTCAGATTGCGGGAGAGTGTGTCGGAGTGGTGCTGAGGTGTCGTCCACCAGACGGCGGTCTCCTTGGGTTAACCTGAGGCGGTCCCTTCGGGTGGGTGCCTGGAATGTCCTATCCCTAAGAGAGGATGATCACCTGTCTCTGTTATCATCTGAGCTCAAGCGTTTGGACATCGGGATTGCAGCTCTCTCTGAGGTTCGGAGACCGGATTGCGGCGAGATAATGGTGGGTGGTTACACCTACTATTGGTCTGGTCGTTCTGATGGTTACCATACCCAAGGAGTTGCTGTAGCTGTGTCCAATAAGCTGACCCCAATGATAATTGAGGTAACACCGGTCAACGAGCGTATTATGAGATTAAGGATTCGTCACTCCTTAGGTGTCATTTCCCTGGTCTCTATTTATGCTCCGACTGAGGCGAGTGACCTCACCGTGAAGGATGCATTCTACGCCACACTCGAGTCTGTGGTTGATCAGTGCCCCAGACGAGATACACTTCTAGTCTTGGGGGATTTCAATGCATCGACTGGAACTGATAGGGATGGTTATGAGGTGTGTGTCGGTCCCCATGGGTCAGGAACTATGAACCAGAATAGCACTAAGTTCCTTGACTTTGCAAGAAGTCATGGACTTAGGGTGGCTGGTTCATGGTTTCAGCGCCCGCAAGCTCATCGCTGGACTTGGTATTCCAACGCTGGCGGTGTGGCAAAGGAGATTGACCATGTCCTCATTGACGGTCGTTGGAGGATGATCCAGAACTGCAGGGTCTACCGGAGTGCTCAGTTCCTCAATCACTGACCACAGGCTTGTTGTAGCAACTCTAAAGCTGCACCTTAAATCCTGGAGAATGGTACCATCCCAGCCTAGGCTGGATGTTGCCAAGCTCAGGGATGAGAGAGTAGCTGAGGAGTTTGCGAACAGGCTGAGTGGACACTTGGGGGTCTGGGTGCTTTGGGGGTCCTGAAGAGTTGTGGAGCACCTTCAAGACCACCGTCCTTGATGTTGCCGGTGGATGCCTTGGAGTTCACCGCAGGGCAAAGAAGAATTTTGTCTCTCAAGGGACACTGGATACCATTGACCAGAGTCGCAGGGCCAGGCTGAATGGCAGAGCTGAGCTGTTCAGGGAGCTGAGGCGTAAAACTGTACGTGCACTGAGGGTGGACAAGGAGGCCTATGTGCGAGGAATCTGTGAGGGGTAGAGCATCACCTGTGGACAGGTGATTCTTGTCCCGTTACAGGGGAATTCGCGCATTACGCTCATCCAAGCCCATCCTCGGAGCACTGCAGTTCGAGCAGAGAGTGGTAGGCTCTGACAGAGGAGTCTGAAGTGAGGCCCGCTGGGCCGGTTACTTTGAGCGGTTGTACCAGGCTGATCCCCCAGCTGTCGAGCTGGACGTCAAGGGTGTTACAATCCCTGTTGCTGACCCTCGACCAACTGTGGTCCACCATCGCTTGTGGAAACACGGGCTGCGGTGAACCAGTTGAAACGGGGCAAAGCTCCAGGGATCTGTGGCATCCATGCCGAACTTCTCAAGGCTGGTGGAAATGCTGTACTCTGCCGTTGCATGCAGTTTTGTGCTCTGCCTGGAACACAGGCATCATCCCAACTGACTGGAAGAGGGGCCTTGTTGTCCCTCTCTGGAAAGGGAAGGGTGATCGCCAAGACTGCAACAACTACCGAGGGTGACGCTGTTTCTCAGTGCCGGGCAAGGTCTTTGCTCGGATAATTCTTGATAGGGTTCGCCACCATCTGCTTGAGCACCAGCGTCCAGAGCAGTCAGGCTTTACACCAAAGAGGTCAACGATTGACCGTATCCTTGCACTTCGTGTCCTCACCGAACGCAGACGAGAGTTTCGCAGGGGCTGCTTGCAGCCTATGTTGATCTCTGTAAAGCGTTCGATTCAGTGAATCGGGATGTCCTCTGGAGGATTCTTGGTCTTCGTGGGGTGCCACCGAAACTGATCGATCTGATGTCTGAACTCTACTCTGGTACTGAGAGTGCTGTGAAGTGTGGTGGTACCGCCTCTGGACTTATTTCCAGTTGTTACTGGAGTTCGTCAGGGATGTGTACTTGCCCCTACACTTTTCAGCACTTGTATGGACTGGATTTTTGGGAGGATGTCGGAGAGATCAAGTTGCGGTGCATCGTTTGGCAATGTCAATATCTCGGACCTTGATTTTGCAGATGATGCCGTCATCTTTGCGGAGACTTTAGACATCCTCTTGGGGGCCCTCGAGGTGCTGAATGAGGAGTCGGAGCCGTTGGGATTACGGATTTCTTGGGTCAAAACAAAGATCCAGGCTTTCGGTGATATCTTGGATGCTGCTGTCCTGTCTGTGTCTGTTTGTGGTGAGGATGTTGAGGTCGTGGATAGATTCACTTACCTTGGCAGTGATATTCATGTCTCCGCAGGTTGTGAGCCGGAGGTCAATAGACGTCTGGGTCGGGCCTGGGGAGTCATGGATTCACTGGATCATGGGGTGTGGCGCTGCCGGTACCTGTGCGGGAGGACGAAAGTCCGAGTCCTCAGGTCCTTGGTACTTCCAGTCTTGCTCTATGGGTGCGAGACTTGGACTTTGACCAAGGATCTGAGACGGAGACTTAATTCCTTTGGTACCAGGTCTCTTCGGAGAATCCTCGGCTATCGCTGGTCGGATTTTGTATCCAACGAGCGGTTGCTGAGAGAGACTCGGATGAGATTTGTTACCTGCATAGTCCGTGAGCGTCAGCTGCGGCTGTATGGACATGTGGCTCGTTTTCCTGACGCTGATCCTGCTCACCAGATTCTCTCAGCGAGGGAGTCTCACGAGTGGAGGAGGCCAGTGGGCCGACCACGTGCCTCATGGTTGCAGCAGGTTGACCATCATCTCAAGGAGATGGGGATGGGCCTGGCATCTGCCTGGGGGATGGCCAGACGGAGGCCCCTGGAGTACCGGCGGAAAGTGGACGCAGCGACGCGCTGTTCTGGCACATGCTCCCATACCTGACCTGACCTGACCTTCGCTGCAATCTTCGATCAAGTTTTCTCTTGTGGCCACGTCCAGGGAGGTTGGCTACAATGCCATGGGCCTTAAACTTCCTGATAGCATTGCGTACGGTAGATACAGGAACATCGAAGTCTCTGGAATGGACTTGCAGCCTTGGGATTGTCCATGCTTGGTACATTCTTGTGTCTGACCTCCTCAGACAATTCTCTGGTTTTCATTCTTTTCTCCACGCTCATTGCGGTACACACTGACACAAAACAGCAGAATGACTCCTTTTCTCTCTTAAAACTGGTTGAATGAGTGATTTTTATACTGCAGGCACCTACAACTCACCACAGGTGAGTTCAATTCTAAAGTGAAGGAGAATCACCTGCTTGAAATCTCTATTTCCAACAACTTCTGAAAGGTGCCAATAATATTGTCCAGGCCATTTTAGGATTTCTGTGTGGAATAAGCTAAGATTTAGTAATTTTTCAGCTTTTTTTGTTTTGTTCCACTGCAAACTTAAGATACACATATGGATACAAAAAAAAGAAACGGTGCATTATTTGAAAAAAGTTCAAAGGTGCCAATATTTTTGGCCACGACAGCATGTACAGAGTGTCTAACTCTAAAAGTAGGGGATCAGTTATTTCAACATCATGGTCCATTTACTTCAAAACTTCACATTTATTAGGACATATTCCAAAGCTTTGCCGGTGAGACTCAATGAGTTGGTTAAAAGCACCCTGAGTTTATACATGTTTGTATAGTGGTGTACATGATAAACTGATCCCTCACTGTGTAGCCATCCTGTATGTGCAAATACCTCTAAGGCTTCTTCGGTATCACCTCCCAAACCCAAGACCTCCACAAACTGCTCGTAATACCCACATCCCAGAAATTGATTTTTTTAATTCAAACAGATGAAGAATAACAGCACGATGTCGCCGCGCTGTAATATTCGAGGGATGTTATTGGTGCAATGCATTTTGGAGCAAGGTGAATACATATAAAAGTTAAATGCAAAAACATCCACTTGGAGAAATTGAGTCACAGCCCACAATCAGGGTCTTCTATTTATTAGAAACTAGCAAATACACCCTGTCACTTCGCTGACGGGGATATTAAAGAGAGGGAGAGAGAAAGGAAGGGGGAGAGGGAGAGAGGACAGAGGGAGGAAGGGTGGAAGAGAGGGGGAGAGCAATGCTTCACCAAACATTGCTATATACTGCAGGAGGGAGGGGTGCGAAGAGGGGGTGAAAAACACACACACACACACACACACACACACACACACACACACACACACACACACACACACACACACACACACACACACACACACACACACACACACACACACACACACACACACACACACAGTGGAGGTGGCATTAGCAAAGAGAATGATATGTTATGCTTAATGACCAACATAAAAAATAAAAACTTGCGTCAGAACAGCTGTACACACGACACGTCTCACATTACAAACCATTTCACACGTGCGTGGAAATGTATTCACATATTATGTGAAGTAAATAAATTGTGTAGATTACATCATTTCTGGATCTGGCAGAGTTTTCCAAAATGGGGTACCTGGAAACTCATGTGCAGCATGACTCAAGATGTCCAAATGTCATACATAAAAGAAATATAAATGTGACCATTGCACCTCTTTTGGTTTTGTTGCAATAAACAAGACCTTGTGGACAGTCTGTACCATACGTCATTCCTTGGCCAAAAATTATCTTCATAATCAATGGTAAATTTACCCACACATTAAAAAAAATATATCAATGTCACTCATTAACCTCCGCCATCGAAGATGGATGGAGGTTACTGTTTTCACCCATTTCTGTTTGTTTGTTTGTTTGTGAACAGTATTACGGAAAAACTCCGACGGATTTCGACGAAACTTGGTGGGGGGGGGGGTTAGGTCTGGTCCAAGGATCATGCCATTAGATTTTGGACTTGTCCAAAGTCCAATATGGCCGCTATGGCGGTCAATTTGAAAAAATTTGAATTTTTTTTTTTTTGCATTTCTTCATGTTGTAAGTGATTTCCAACCCCCCCCCCCCCCCAAAATAATTGTTGGAGAAAAAAATTTTTGCAACTTTTTTCAACAATTTGGATTTCTTTTTTTTGCATTTCTACATGTTTCAAGTGATTTCCAACAAAAAACATGCCAAAATTATAATTGCGGCTGATTTTGGAACTTCAGGTGGATATACCCATGTAAAATCAATTTCTGTCTCAAGGAATCTAGTTATGACGAATGAATTGAGTATGTAAAAGTTAAAAGTAAAAGGGAAAGTTGCAAACTATAACTCTGAGCACTGTTGACATCAAATTGAATGAATAGGATATCAGGTTCACTTGAGTGACCGAGCAGTATTGGCGGTGGAGATTTTGCACTCTACCGAGTGCTCCCCCTCTAGTTTTACTCTTCTTTTCTTCAAGTGCAAGGTGCATACAACTCAAGACATTTCTTATTAAATCTCCCATTTTGAGCTCACCTGAACTTTAGTGAGGTGAACTTATGTGATCAGCAGTGCCCATAGGTGAGTCAGTCAGTCAACACTTAGTCATTATCGCTAGAACCAAACAATTTTGATGAAACTTGGCCACAAATTTCCTATCTCATGGCTAACGAAGGTGCATTGACCGCATCAAAATCTATGCTCATCAAGCCGCTGTCACACCTTGACGTTTTAGCCAGCATATGGCAACGTATCAAAATGTATGTAAAACGCTGGCGTATGCTGAACTATTGGTTTTTTTTATTTTTGGGTGCATAATAACGTGTTGGACGTATACATAACGTATTAGTAACGTACACAGAACGTTTCATTGTCTTATAGATAACTTATACCAACGAATGCTGAGCGTGTTGTTGGCGTTCACAACCTATGCCCAACGATAGTCTAACTTATGTATAGCGCGGCAGCGTATCGCCGACGATCACGTGGCGTAGGCTATTAATAGGCTGCGGCTCGACGATTCAAATCAAGACCGCACTAGACATCGAAGTGTGAAGCCGCTGTCACACCTTGACGTTTTAGCCAGCGTATGCCGACGTATGAAAAATTTGCCGAACCACGCTGGCACACGTCGAATAAGTCATGGGTAAGTTTTGTATACGTTAAGAGCACGCTGGCATACGTCGTAGTACACTGGCATACGTCATTCATTGTACACCGAGTAATTTTCAGCATGTTGAAAAATTCTCGACGTATGACACACATTCCGCATACGCTGGCATAAGTTGTAGGCACGCTACGCGATCGTTGACACACGTCGACATACGTTACTCATAAGTCGAAACACGTCAAGGTAATGGTTAGCGTCAGTGTTCCAGACTCCGTTTTTTTTTTTTTCTTCGGTATGACGGTTTTGATTTAAATCGTTGAGTGGCAGTCTTTTAATTATATTATATTATAACCACACTAGAAATCGAAGTGTCAACATGACCGTCATACCAAAGAAAAAAAAAAAATTAAAAAAAATAAAAACAAGGAGTCTGGAACACTGACGCTAACCATTACATTGACGCGTTTTGACTTAGTACCTTACAAGTAACGTGTGTCAACAATCGCGAAACGTGCCTACAACACGTTACTCATAGGTTAGAAATAAGTTTCGGGTACGCTAAACATTACCTCGACGCTTTTCGACTTATGAGTAACTTACAAGTAACGCGTGTCGACGTGTGTCAACTATCGCGTAACGTGCCTACAACTTATGGCCAGCACTATGCGGAACGTGCGAGTCATACGCTGGCATACGTCGGGAAATTTCAAGCATGGAAAATTTGTCTCACAGCTCGGCGAACTACGACTTTTGCCAGCGTACTACGACGTATGCCAGCGTACTCTTAACGTATACAAACTTACCCATAACGTATGCCGGCGTCTTAGCCCAATTTTGCACACGTCAGGCATACGTTGGCTAAATCGTCAGGGTGTGACAGGGCCTTTAAGGGGGTTTTTTTGAACCTCCCAAAGGATCGGTATGAGCCCTCTTCTCCAAAACTACACACGATTTTGATGAAGGTTGACCACAACCTTAATCACCTGTGATGTACCAAAGTTTGTTCATGGCATGAAAAAAACTACTTATCTCTGTCCTCAGCCATCTCTCTCCAACCACCCCAACTTATTCATATCCCTCCAAACAATCTTCCCATCTCAACCACAGTCTACCTCGTTTCCTCCTACCTTGCTCCCTCAGCCTATCTGCCTCTTTACTATTCTCTCTTCCTCCATCCACACCAAGTGTCCAGCCCCCTTCAGCTGGTATTTCATCAATCTCTCCGTCAAGCTCATCTGCACACCAATCTCCTCCCTCAGTTCATCCATCCTCCTCCTATCCACCCTCTTAACTCCCGCAATCCTCCCAACTCAGTTGTTCTCACAGACCTGCAACCTATTGTCTCTCTGCAAGTGCCACCATTTTGAGACCGTAAAGGTAGGCCAGCATCACACAAGTCACCAAAATTTCCCTTTCAATTTCCTTGATGTGTTTCTATCTGCCATCAATCCCACCACTCTCATCCATGCATTCACACCCATCTGAATCCTCCTTCACACCTCTGCCTCCGAACAACCATCCCGTCACTGCCCCCCCCCCCAGATACTCAAACCCATTACCCAGTCTGATCTCCTTCCCCTCTAACCTGATATTCATTTATTTTCTCTGCTGCCTGACCCACATCACCTCAGTCTTCACCACACTCATCTTCAGCCCACATTTCTCAACTCAAATGTCTTCTTCCACTCCCCCAGTGCTTCCTGCATCTCCCCAGAATACCTTTCTTGTTTACCCTTTAGTTGTTCGGTCAGATTACATCTGTGACTTGATACAGGTGCCATACCTATACTCACCTGTTTCATGGTCACGTTGTCGGCGACTAAACAGTCTCCCCCCACCAGGTTCTCTGGTGAGGAGGGTGTATAGATATGGACACCCAGCAGGATTAAAAACAAAACCTCTCAAAGGGCGGAGGATCTCCTTGTGAATCAACAGCCATCCATTTCTAGTGCCCAACTGTGTCTGCAGACTAAACACCATGATAAGCTATTTATTGATACACAGTAACATGGCATTTGTCCAAATCAGAAAAAAAAACCCTTGGGGGAGAGAGGATAGTATTAGTATTAAGTGTTTTGTATCAACATTTATATAAAGCTATCACCATTAATGTTGTTACTACTTTTGTTATTATAAGTGGCCTTGGAAAAACGGCATGTTTAGCTATCTTAACACGGATTTCACCCAAAGAGGGGAAAACCCCTTGTGGAGGGAGGCAAACGAAGTCTCTGTAACCTCCCTCATGTGATGCTTAGTCATCCTGTCAAATTTGATTGAGATTGGATAAGTAGCAACCCAATGTATCACGGTTAAAAAAAACAAAAAAAAAAGACAGACACCAAATTGTGTATTTTAGAATGATATTGATCATTGATATTTGAATTACTGGAAGCAAATGCAATGGCTCAGGCTTGTGTTGTAAATAAAAAAACTAATCTTAATCATCATAAATCATGAGGTTACAGCTTCTCAATTTATTCGGAAACTAGCTTGTCCCCATTACCCCACCCCTCCCCCTAACCCCTTCATGGTACACATTAGGGGGACGTGCGCAAATTAAAAAAAGGCAAATAATTTCACTGTTGAGGAGCACATCTAAAAATAATAATAAAAGTAATAATAAATAACGCAGTCGCCAAAAGCCCTCATTCGAGGAACGAGCAGGGGATTCCTATTGTGAGACTGCGTCATTCTTACACAGGTGTAAGGGGTGATCAAGTCAGAAATAACAGGAGATCCTCAAAACAATCTGTTTTATATTCCACCGAAAGGAAAGATCATGACGAAGCAAAGCACCAAATGACAGGTGTGTGAGCAGCAAGTACCTTGAGCCGACGGTACATTTGTTTGTTGCGGATGTTCTGCAGGAAAGCCACATCGGTGCTGCTGCTCTCGTAACCACCCAGCTGTGCCAATGCACCGTCCACATCGAGTAACTGCAATCCTTCACCAACACCACAACTACATCAAGTGGCGATTTAGTGGCAGACACGGCATTCCAAGGTTTACTGCAACACATCTGATTTTAACGGTGTCCAATGGCTCACGCATGCGTGCACACTTACACAATGAAACCTCATTGTCCACAAGATTAAATTTCAATAAATAAATACATAAATAAATTTTAAAAATATTGATGTAGATGATCTGAAAAATTATGTTGGGGGGGGGGATATTTGACATCGATTGCAAGTATCGAGTTGTGTTAAATAGATCGACTTTGAAAACTTCTTCACATGCCATATCCCAAAAAGTTGAAAGTTTTTAAATCACAAAGTCTCACCATCGAAGAATATCCTCGTATGCAAATTTTTAGCTCATCTGGAATATATTCAGAGGTCGCTCAAGGCATTCAAGATAAGGATTGTCACAGCAAACTTGGTTTTACAAAAATAATCACGTCCCGATATATACATGATACAGGCGTTTAAGTTTAAATACATGGGAGTGATTGCTAAAGAAATGATAATGATTTACATGTGAAGATTTATGTAGATACATGTATTAATCAAAAGAAGAAAAAAAAAACAGATCAGAAATGTACATGTTAGAAAGCCAAGACACAATCTACTAGTTTGAGACTCTACATGTTCTACCGAGGTTAGCTGACTTGAGTAAGAATCATCGATTACCATATATACCTATTTTGTCGTTTTCTTCTTGGCTACTGTTTTTATTTATTTTCAGGATAATAAATAACAATGGCAAAGGACAAGCCACATGTGACACGAGATGCCGACTACGTATTCCAAATTGGTCATCCAAGTGAAACTTTATCAGGTGCTCGACTTCCATCTGGCCGAGATGCGAGTTTTTGCGGCGGATCATAAAACATAAAATTCCTCATCACAACTACTGAAAGTTCAAAGAGTGTTCATGATCACCTTGTGCCATCTTTGATCAAATATGGACCGCCAAGACGACAAAAGCACCACATTGTCACAAAGATTAAAGATCTCTACATCCAACACGTCCATCTGATTGAAACTACAAATCAAGTAAACCAGAAAGACAAGTTAAAGCAAGCAAACTATACTGAAATGCTTGACAAGCTGCTCGATATCAGTCGTGCCAATTCATTTCAAATGGTGAAGAATGAACACAAACAGTTTGTTACTGCAGCGGGAGTTGAGGACTGGATCAATTGCAGTTGATTTTTTTTTAAATAATAATAATAATAAAACTGCAATTTTTAGTATCAATGAAACCCATTATAATTTAACATGGTTAATTAGAAAGGTTCTTCTTCATTTTTTAGATCCTCATGGAGGATCTCTAAGTCTTACTCACGTTGTTGTTCTTCTGCTTCTTCTTGTGGACTTTTTTGTTTCACAGCCGACAGTTTTCATTGAAACTTCCTGAAACTTGGCGTATACATGTAAAAATACCCTGCGCAGACAGTAACCATCTCCGATTTTGAAAATTCCTCCTAGTAAAAAAAGTTATGATGTCAAAATATCTCCGCTAATGGAAATCGCCGAAAAAAATTATCTCCGAAACTAGGCAAGCTTTTTGAATTCTGTTTGCGGGAATCGAACAGGGCATTAGCAGAGATGAATTACCGCACATATGATACAACACTATGATGTCATATCAATTTTTACGACGTCATTCCTATTTTTTGTTTCACAACCCAGAGTTTTCATCGGATCTTCGTGAAACTTGCCATGTTTATGCAGAAAGCCCACGCACAGGCAGTAACCATCTCCGATTTTTGGAAATTCTTCCTAGAAAAAAAGTTGACATGATATCGCCGCTAATGGAAATTGCCTATACCATTATCTCCGAAACTAGGCGAGCTGTTTGAATTTTGTTTGCGGGAATCAAGCTGGGCATTAGCACAGATAATTTATCGCAAACCTGATACATCACAATGACATCGTATTCGTTATTATGACGTCATCATTAAGAGGACGAGGATCTTAACTCATTTGAGCTTGTTTATGGAAGGACGGATGGACGGACATACTCGAATATTGAAGCGGCTTCACCGCTGAAAAACCTAGAGCTCTCGAGGAGAAGCTGTCTGCTGAACGACGTGAACGATTTAAAAAATAAAATAAAAAACGAACGGCACTGGCAGATCATTTATTTATTTATTCATATGCAGTTTATAGCTGCTTGGCTGCACCGCTTATACAATGCCCTATTACTTATTTCACCAACTTTGGAAGGCTGACAGGCTGAGTCAAGCCACCTGGTGTTAATTCAATGGCTGGACAGGGGCTTGAACTCAAGACCCTAAGATCTTAAGCCAGCCACCCGAACCATTAAGCAAACACCAGGCTTTGTAGATAATGATATAGCAGAACAGTCAATGGAAACGACTAAATATGAAAGGTGACATGTCAAGTGATGCCAGCTCTGGTAAAGATTCTGATGAAGAATTTGGTGTAACACAATCACTACATAAATGCGCTCGGTGCAAGCACATCATGTCACCAAAATTTTCAGCTGTTGTGGACCAGCTGAAAATGTGGCTGTTCGAATGCCAGCATTCGAAAAAAAAAAAAAATCAACAATGATAATGGGAAAGAGGTGGTGCTCTGATACAACAGTTCAATACAACAAAAGATGAAGATCAGAAACAATATTTGCTCCAGGTGGTTGTAGAGCACAGAAGAGAATTTGAGCTGCGGGGGAATTTGCGCACGTGCCCACTGCTAACACGTAGATTTCTGATTCGTGTTTCTTTTGATTAATACATGTACCTTCATAACAAATCTTTATATGCAAATTATCAACTCTTTAGAAATTACACCAATATACTGTATTTAAAACTAGAAGAGACCTGCAGAACATCTGTGCAACGTAAAATGTGAGCGAGTCCTCAACTCTCCCTTCCCCCCACAACAAACCCCAAAGTCGGTCATCAACCTCCCTACTCCTAAACCCCAAGTCCTCACCCTCCCCCTTCCAACCCTAAGGCATCAATCCCTTCCCCACTCCGAGTCTTCAACCTTATGTGTAACCTCCACGGTAAAAGCCCTACTTGAAAGGATGACACGTAGTTATTTGGGTAGTCGGCCCCTGTAGACAACAGACGGCTGCCTTGATCGCTGAGGCCTATCTTCACAAGGCCTGTGATGCCTATCGGCTCAAAATCCTTTTTCACTTGGAGGTAGGGTATGCAATTGTGAACATGACAACTCCAAAGAAGTATTTGGTTTCGCATAGCAACAAGCACCAATATGGCAGGCACATAGCTTTTCAGGTTAAAATTGTGGGTGACATCATGCGAACTGTCCAACCAAAGGGTGGAACGGAATGTTACACACAGACAGAGACAAACAAACAAACACACGTATTATGAAGATTTAAATGCCTGTACTGTGTATGCACGATTTTTGGCCAACAAAGTTTGCCATGACAACTGTACATCATGTCCACATCTTCAAAGACCTTGGGGGACACCTCTAAATATTTTCCAAATGTGCTATAATTTTGTACACAAGGATATTTTTAGATGGTGACACTAAGATTTATTTGTCTTTCTTTCATTTTTTATTTATATGTATTTATAAAAACTTTCATTTTTGTTTATTATATTTATATTTATTTGATTTATAAAATATTATATTTATATTTATTTGATTTATAAAAACTTTCATTTTTGGAGACACTATGATGGAGCGTCCAAGATTGCAACAAGTCTTTAAGCGAACCGGCTATCCTGGCCTAACAAATGCTAGCGATGGTAGAAATTTAGAATTTGTTTGAGGTGCCGGTGATTACTCATCTACTCTTCATCGAAAGATGCCTTGGGACCTTCAACGCCAGTCAGCGATCAATGCTATGAAGCGGGTGCTCAGCTTAATGTCTCCTATCAGGGACGGTGCGCTCAATGGTGAAAGGCCCTGCCTGAAAAACACCAAGGTGATATTCAGGTGGAGAATCAAAGGCAGGCAAGGTAGCACACAGGTAAACGTGCTTGCTACCTGTGTGTCATCCTGTCAGATCTAATTCGGAGACTGCAAGTCAGAAAATGAGATTCTCAACTCAGAGGCCCAAAACCATTTAAGTAAACGAAAATTGGTTCAATTCATCACTTTTGAACAAACCAATGATTTTACAAAGGCAGTAAACTAACCCTTCAAAACTTTACCTGTGCTTGATCGCAGACATCTCGTCAATCACAAACTATGGGCATACCATCCGAC
Organism: Eptatretus burgeri; assembly: GCF_056783735.1. NCBI lineage: Eukaryota > Metazoa > Chordata > Myxini > Myxiniformes > Myxinidae > Eptatretus > Eptatretus burgeri. Next base: position 13,677,237 of record NC_140976.1, on the reverse strand, counting down.
CTTCAAGGTAAACTTACCGTAGACAGGGATGCTGCTTTTTCGTCGAATCGAAGCACGTCCTTTGTTGTTCACATCAACCACAGAAACACGTTCCTCGCCATTGAGTACTTCACCACTCGATTCCATAACCTGTTCTGCAACGCCTTTTGTAACCGCAGAATCTCCAGGAAGTTCTTCCAACATTCCAGCTTGCTCTTGTGGTGGAGTCCTTTTGAGATGCCACCCCGTGGGGCAGACATTTCCCCAGTTGTCTTCCTGGGAGCCTACGACACTCCGCGGGACGTTTACTGGCTTGCATCCAGGAAAACCGCTCCCGACCAATTGTGAAGGCAAGGCAGGCAACACACTAGGCAGGGGTGACCTCGGGATTTCCTGGACAGGCTGGAGAACCGTACCGTATTGTTGAACTCGCCGCTCTGCTTTTTTATTTTTAACTCGGGACATTTGAACGTTATCGGTTTGGGTATCCTCGTCTTCGACATCATCCACCATCAACTGTCGTTTCCAAACTTCACCATTGCCCTTCCTGGCAGTCTTTATTGGAGGTGCTTGACAAACTTCCCTGCTCACGAACCTCGAAGCCATATCTAGTGATGGTCAGAACAGAACAGAACAGCACCGTTAATTCAAACAATACGACAGGATGGTGCAGAGGCAGTGCACTTACCTTTGAGCTGGTGTTGGCTTAGCGGTGGCTTAGGATCCTAAAGTCCTGAGTTCATGCCCTGCTTCCCGCTGAATTAACACCAGGGTGGTTGACTCAGCCCGTCATCCTTCCGAGGTCGGCGAAATGAGTACCAATGAAGCAGCCAAAAGGCTACACACGAAGGGAAGGGGTGTGGACGGATTGATTAAAATGTGGTATTGGTGTGGCATAGGCATGATGGCCCGAATGGCCTCCTCATGCTCATAATTTCCTTGTAATCCTTGAGCTGTACAGCTTGGGTTCGATTCTTGACCCGACTTTCATAAAGCATTACAAACTGCAATCCGTTGTACGGACATTAAGCTGGTTATCCCATATGCTAACATTAGCTGGACGTACCTCGCACACCTTTCCCACACAATAATAAAGCATCACAGACTACAATTCTTCGGACGGACATTAAGCTGGTTGTCCCAAATACTAGCATTAGCTGGACGTACCTCGCACACCGTTCGTTTTTACGAAGAGCAGGCAGGTATCACTGGCACACCTGGTCAGCTGGATCGTGAAACACTTTGGGAAATAATAAAATAAACTTTCCCAGGCCGACCCCACAAGGTAGGAATAATGATGACTGTTAAAGAGAAGGGACATCACACACCACACCACCGATCTGAGTGGTGGGCCAGCCAACATGGAATATTACACTTTTTGGGGCATCGCGTGTTAATAGCAGGTATCCATGCCAGATCAATGAGTCAAAGGATAAAGAAAAAGGTGTGGGTGGATGCCACCCTGGATTCTCAATTTTTAGGTCATTTTCAAGGTCATAAAGGTAAAAATGGCAAAAAATGACAAAATGATCATTTTCAGGTCAGATCTGTGATCTGCTACAGGTACCATGTAAACCTGTACTAACCTGTTCCATAGTCGGGTTGACGGCGACTAAACCGTCTCCCCCACTGGGTTTTCTGGTGAGGAGGGTGTTTGGATATGGACACCCAGCAGGATTAAAAACAAAACCTGTCAAAGGGCGGAGGAGCTCCTTGTGAGCCAAGGGCCATCCATATCTAGTACCCAACTGTGTCTGCGGACATCCTCCTGCAGTTGGGTTACTTCTTATTAGGAGGTTGGTGGCAGGATTTGCACTCCGGCCACTGTAAAAACCCTTCATTTCCGCAAAACACAAAAACACAAAGAAATCTGAAAACCCACTCCGTGGGAGTACCTCCTGTGCAGCCTCCCTTCACAGGGCAGCTCACCGGATAACGGGATTGGGGAAAAGCCTTCGGGACCCCCAATCTTTGATGAAAGGAGGGAAACCACGGGGTAACCTCCCTGGGTCAGATTGCGGGAGAGTGTGTCGGAGTGGTGCTGAGGTGTCGTCCACCAGAAGGCGGTCTCCTTGGGTTAACCTGAGGCGGTCCCTTCGGGTGGGTGCCTGGAATGTCCTACTCCTAAGAGAGGATGATCACCTGTCTCTGTTATCATCTGAGCTCAAGCGTTTGGACATCGGTATTGCAGCACTCGAGGTTCAGAGACCGGATTGCGGCGAGATAATGGTGGGTGGTTACACCTACTATTGGTCTGGTCGCTCTGATGGTTACCATACTCAAGGAGTTGCTGTAGCTGTGTCCAATAAGCTGACCCCAATGATAATTGAGGTAACACCGGTCAACGAGCGTATTATGAGACGAAGGATTCGTCACTCCTGAGGTGTCATTTCCCTGGTCTCTGTCTATGCTCCGACTAAGGCGGTGACCTCACCGTGAAGGACGCATTCTACGCCACGCTCGAGTCTGGTTGATCAGTGCCCCAGCCGAGATACACTTCTAGTCTTGGGGGATTTCAATGCATCGACTGGAACTGATAGGGATGGTTATGAGGTGGTGTTGGTCCCCATGGGTCTGGAACTATGAATCAGAATAGCACTAAGTTCCTTGACTTTGCAAGAAGTCATGGACTTAGGGTGGCTGGTTCATGGTTTCAGCACCCACAAGCTCATCGCTGGACTTGGTATTCCAACGCTGGCGGTGTGGCAAAGGAGATTCACCATGTCCTCGTTGACGGTCGCTGGAGGATGATCCAGAACTGCAGGGTCGACCGGAGTGCTCAGTTCCTCAATACCGACCACAGGCTTGTTGTAGCAACTCTAAAGCTGCACCTTTAATCCTGGAGAAGGTACCATCCCAGCCAAGGCTGGATGTTGGCAAGCTCAAGGATGAGAGAGTAGCTGAGGAGTTTGCGAACAGGCTGAGTGGACATTTGGGGTGTCTGGGTGCTTTGGGGGGTCCTGAAGAGTTGTGGATTACCTTCAAGAACACAGTCCTTGATGTTGCCGGTGGATGTCTTGGAGCTCACCGCAGGGCAAAGAATAATTTTGTCTCTCAAGAGACACTGGATACCATTGACCAGAGTCGCAGGGCCAGGCTGAATGGCAGAGCTGATCTGTTCAGGGAGCTGAGGCATAAAACTGTACGTGCACGAAGGGTGGACAAGGAGGCCTATGTGCGAGGAATCTGTGACGGGGTAGAGCATCACCTGTGGACAGGTGATTCTCGTCCCGCTTACAGGGGAATTCACGCATTGCGTTCATCCAAGCCCATCCCTTGGAGCACTGCAGTTAGAGCAGAGAGTGGTAGGCTCTTCACAGAGGAGTCTGAAGTGAAGGCCCGCTGGGCCGGTTACTTTGAGCGGTTGTACCAGGCTGATCCACCAGCTGTCGAGTTGGACATCAATGGTGTTACAATCCCTGTTGCTGACCCTCCAATCAATTGTGGTCCACCTTCGCTTGTGGAAACACGGGCTGCGGTGAACCGGTTGAAGCAGGGTAAAGCTCCAGGGATCTGTGGCATCCATGCTGAACTTCTCAAGGCTGGTGGAAATGCTGCACTCGTGTCATTGCATGCAGTTTTGTGCTCTGCCTGGAACACAGGCATCATCCCAACTGATTGGAAGAGTGGCCTTGTTGTCCCTCTCTGGAAAGGAAAGGGTGATCGCCAAGACTGCAACAACTACCGAGGGGTGACGCTGCTCTCAGTGCCGGGCAAGGTCTTTGCTCGGATAATTCTTGATAGGGTTCGCCACCATCTGCTTGAGCACCAGCGTCCAGTCCAGAGCAGTCAGGTTTTACACCAAAGAGGTCAACGATTGACCGTATCCTTGCTCTTCGTGTCTTCACCGAACGCAGACGAGAGTTTCGGTAGGGCCTGCTTGCAGCCTATGTTGATCTCTGTAAAGCGTTCGATTCAGTGAATCGGCATGTCCTCTGGAGGATTCTTGGTCTTCGTGGGGTGCCACCAAAACTGATCGATCTGATGTCTGAACTCTACTCTGGTACTGAGAGTGCTGTGAAGTGTGGTGGTACCATATCTGACTTACTTCCAGTTGTTACTGGAGTTCGTCAGGGGTGTGTACTGGCCCCCCACGCTTTTCAGCACTTGTATGGACTGGATTTTAGGGAGGATGTCGGAAAGATCAAGCTGCGGTGGATTGTTTGGGAATGTCAAGATCTCGGACCTTGATTTCACAGATGATGAAGTCATCTTTGCGGAGACTTTAGATATCCTTTTGGGGGCCCTCGAGGTGCTGAATGAGGAGTCGGAGACGCTGGGATTACGGGTTTCTTGGGTCAAAACTAAGATCCAGGCTTTCAATGACGTCTTGGATGCTGCTGTCCTGTCTGTGTCTGTTTGTGGTGAGGATGTTGAGTTCGTGGAGAGATTCACTTACCTTGGCAGTGATATTCATGTCTCTGCTGGCTGTGAGTCAGAGGTCAATAGTCGTCTGGGTCGGGCCTGGGGAGTCATGGATTCACTGGATCATGGGGTGTGGCGCTGCCGGTAACTGTGCGGGAGGACGAAAGTCCAAGTCTTCAGGTCCTTGGTGCTTCCAGTCTTGCTCTATGGATGCGAGACTTGGACTTTGACCAAGGATCTGAGACGGAGACTTAATTCCTTTGGTACCAGGTCTCTTCGGAGAATCCTTGGCGATCGCTGGTCAGATTTTGTGTCCAATGAGCGGTTGCTGAGAGAGACTCAGATGAGATTTGTTACCTGCATGGTCCGTGAGCGTCAGCTGCGGCTGTATGGACATGTGGCTCATTTTCCTGACGCTGATCCTGCTCACCAGATTCTCTCAGCGAGGGAGTCTCGTGAGTGGAGGAGGCCAATGGGCCAACCAGGTGCCTCGTGGTTGCAGCAGGTTGACCAGCATCTCAAGGAGATGGGGATGGGCCTGGCATCTGCCTGGGGGAAGGCCAGACGGAGGCCCCTGGAGTACCGGCAGAAAGTGGACGCAGCGACACGCTGTTCTGGCACATGCTCCCATACCTGACCTGACCATTTTCCTTTATTTTGGCAGAATTAAAACATTTTTTGGTGCCAATATCTTTTTGCATTATTCTGTTTCATGTTTTTATACACAGACAACAAAAACATCATGTAAACTTTTGAATTTACATAAATGCACAACACAATGCAACGTTAAACTGCAGTTTTGAAATGCAGTAGTCTGAGTACCTATTATGGTAATCAAGTTTCTCACTGGCAGTGAACCAAGCTGAGAAATTGAAATGTTATGTCTTAACTTACTGTAGATTAGTTCAACAACAATTTCAATTTGGCTAAAATGTACTATGTGCATATTTTATAGAAAACCTATTGCCCAGCTGGGTTACAACATTCTACCGCATCACAGCCACATGCAGAAGTGCACTTCAGTTCCTTTTTTTAAGGCAAGTGCACCGAGCTGTTTGGCATTTGGATTTGCACCCACAGCTCATCAGCTGAAGGCAGGCATCTGGAATTGGGGGCAGTCTTGTCCAGATAGGTACCAGGCAAGTCTTGTCCTTCACCCAGGCAGCAGTGTCCACAGGGGATGGTATCCAAATGCATTCTCGATCTGCTTGCAACCAGATCTTTGCCTGGTAATTGGCACATTTACTGTGCAGATCCAGGGCATCTCTGGTCGGAGGCAACAAATCAAGGCCCTTCTTGGCTTTACCAAACACATGGAATCTGGCTTGATCCACACTTGGCTGTGCAGGAACGCCATGCAGATGACATACAAACTGCTCAACTTGGGCGAGTTCTCCATCGCGACCAATTCCACTGACAGTGGCTGACTCTGGAAAGTTTTCCAGCACGTCTTCTTCCCATGGCCACTGAAGGCTGAGGTTGTGTCACAACCTGTTAGTGCATGGAAACTCAGCAAGTTTTCCCAAACAGGTTGTGGCAGTTTGTCTGATACAGCATGCATTGGGTCGCACTTCTGCTTCTTTGATGTTCCAGAAACCATCCATACTTGAGCTGCTCTGGTTAGCATGAAGTGTAGGAGAAGCAGCAAAACATCTGTCACTGCACATGACCAACAACCTTTCATATCCTTCACTGACTGCCTCACATGAATGGAGTATCAGCCTCTTCGTGGTTGCCATGAAGTCTGGCTGTTTCCCTTCTTGTTGATCTGGCATCGTTAGCATTGAAGAATCCACCTCCTGTTACCACTTCACATCTTTCGGGGAGATCTTCGCCCTTCTGCATGATCATCTCAGAAAGGAACCTTGCAAGATCTGCCTTGTTCGCATCTGAGGTGATGGAATTGCTCCAAACCTGGGGTAGGGGGACATCTGGCCCATCAATGATCTTGCGAATCGGTTTCTTCTTGCCCATTCTCTTTGCTCGAGTCACAGCCTTGATCGACTCATCTCCAGTGTAGCGGTCAAACACTACGTCAACTCTTGTTGTGTGTTCACCAAAGTGGTTCGTCACAGTGTGCATAAAGACATCAGCATAGTTGCCAAATGTCTGGCAACCATGGGGCTTCCCAAGTGTCTGGATTAGTGCATGACCATCAATCAGCACACGTGTCTTCATATCAGCTTCTGGAACATCTGAGGGTACACTTATTCCAGCCATCAAGATACTGACCAGCTCTGCCTTTGGGGTTGAGTTCATCTGACCTGACCTTCAGGATATACTCCATTTCAACTGACCGGCCAGCAGTTACAGCATTTAGTAGCCGCTGCATCACCTTTCGGTCAGCCTTGATGGATTTCTGTGCACTCTGGTGAGTTGAAATTGCTGTCTTGCACATATTATTAGCAAAGGTTTTTGAGTAGTGCTTTCTGAGAGTATCATAGAACTGTACACTTCCATCAACCAGTCGCTGATTCACATTTGATACCAGGTACTGCTTCCCTTTATCTTCTGCTGTGAGGAGATCATTGACCACATCACTGGACGCAATGTCTTTTGTTGCTGGTGAAACAAGTGGGACATCCCTATCCTCGCCTTCATCTTCTCCATCTTATGGTGATGCAGTGCGCACTCTGAAAACATCAAACCTTTCAAGCTGTTTGGCAAGCTTTCTCACATCATCATCAGGCTTCCGTCGTGATGCAAGGCTATCAGAACGATTCAAAATAGAATCTTCCTCTTCATCTTCCAGGCCAGAGACATCTGGTATCCTGCGAGATGCGTGATCATTCTGACCACGTGACACAGAACCTGTCGCTTGGTCATTTCTTGTGATACCAATGATGCCATTTTGTATCTTGCAGGTTTTGTTCACCCATTCTGTGGCCTGATCAGCTGGCACCTGGTTAAAACGTCTCCTTGACCTTTTCACAACGAAGTTCCCATCCATGAATTCAGCAGACACCTCTGGTGCTGTCTTCTCGAGGCTTCTCATGCCTGCAAGATAGACAGGACCCCATCTGGCATAATTTGTGTGGTCATAGATGGTCAGCCATAGCAACAATGCAGCAAATGCCTCTTGATGCAAAGTCCAGTTGCCCTCCCTCTCAGCCCTGAAGTACAGCAGAATCTCCACCATACCCATGTATGCTGACCACAATCTGAAGTTTGGGTTGTCTGACTGTGTTCTCTCAAAGTCTTCAATCAGGTTTTGAACCTTCTCACTGCTCAGGACATTTGACAGTTGGCCCACTGCAGCCTGGAGGTCTTCTCTGACTTTGCCCCCTCTGTTTTGTTTGAACAGCTCGGCAACATTTTGGGCAAGTTCTTTCACTTCCACATCTTGTTGGAGATGCTTCTCAACCAGCCATGATTCAAACAAAGGCCATTTGATCCTCCACAGGGCTTCATATGCCAGCTGGTGTCCCCTTACAGCATGATAGTAGGCTTTGCCATCCAGCATAGTCTCTGTTGTGTTTGTGACAAACACACCTGCTTCTGTCCACAGGTCATCCAGTTATGCACTTTCCATGTGCTGCCCAATAGCTTTCAGGAAGTTGAAGCAGATATGAAGTCCTCTCATGAGGAAAAATGACATTCTCATACTTCGGATTGGCCCATACCAGTTCCTTGCCCCCGTCTCCTCTCCAGCCTCCCCTCCCCCCACCACTCCGCTCTCTCTACGATTTGTCCCCACATTTCCACAGGGCGCTCAAGGTCCGCCGACAACCCCCTTCTGGTAAAACTACCAAAATCACGAATCACTGCTCTCCTTCACTCTTTCATTACTCTTTTTTTTTCCCCACCTTTGGAATAAATTCCCTCACTTTATTCAATCCCATTCTTCCCTCCAGGCCTTCAAAACAGCTGTTCACCACCACCTCTCGTCATCCCCCATCCAAATCCTCGATCTTTTCTACCCCCGATAATCCACGCCAACCCCACCTCCTTCAAATTCCCTGCTTTCCTTCCTGAAAGTCCCTGTAATGTCCATCTTGTATTCCCCATGTTCCCCACCCCATATCTCCTAATGTCTCTGTTCCCCAGTTTTGTCCTTCCCTCTCCCTCCCTCCTGCCTCATGCCCCCTTGCTGTGTGTTGTATGTTCGCTCTTACACGAGCCTCGACAAGGTATACCAAAAAAAAAAAAAAATAGGCAAAAAACCCCCAAACCGACCGGCAATGACCTTGGTGACCTTCAGATGACCTTGAAATTGAAATTTCCCGATGGCATCCACACGCACATTTCTTTTAACCTCGCCACAGTGGAACGAACCAACATGGATGTCGGGGACTTTTCGAATTTTTTTGCCTGCTCTACCGGAGTGAGGTCGTGTCACTTGGACCAATTTGGCAAGAATTAATCATTTCTTCAGGATGCCGGAGATAACTCACCCACTCGTCGCGCGAAGGACACCGTGGAACCTCTCGACCTCCACCAACTAATGCTCGCAGATGGGGACAAGCACTTTGACGTCCTCACGGGTCGTTTCAAGTGGGGGGGGGGGGGGAGGTGTCAGGAATCGAACCCAGACTAAATGGCTCAGAATCAATTCGCCTCACGAACCTGCACACATAAAACCTCCGTAAACGTCTCGAACCTGAACAAAAACCTCCGTAAACGTCTCGAACCTAACGGCCTAGTACAACAAGTCGAGAGGCCGCAATCACTTCAGATCGGACGAGGCCCCAAAATCAACTGAATTTCGAGGCCTCCCCTGCGCGCCAATTAAAAAAATAAAGGTTTTCAAATTCTCCTCTCTGATTGGTCAGACTACCTAGCCGCCAATTTCTGCCGGCAGATTCGCCACGTCGATCTGGAAAAGACGACGGCCGGTGAAGGAATATCCTTTAAATCGTCGCTACATTATTAATTAAGATATTTTAAACGTGATCCGTGTTTTTTATTTTGAAAACGTTATATATATATATATATATATATATATATATTTTTTTTTTTTAAATTGTCCGAACGTGCGCAGCAGATTCGCGCCCAACATGTCGGCTGAGGAGGACACAGAGCTGAGGGACCTGTTGGTGCAAACCTTGGAGACGAATGGAGTTCTGGGCAAAATCAAAGTAGGCCGGGAAACACAAGGGCGAGTGTTGCCCCAAAAAAGTCTGATTTGTACTGAGTTTATGGAGCGGGGTTTGTGGGAGAGTGAGGTGCGTGTCGTCGTCGTCGGGTTGTTGTTGTTGTTGTTGGAATGGGGAAGCTGAAAGACGACGCTTGTTGTTTAGAGGGACGTGTCGTACATAATGGAATTCATTAACACTCCAAGTCCCTTCACGAAATGAGTGCCTCCTGAGTAATGCTGTGAAGATATAAAGTCAGGAAGTCGCCTTTCTGGAGCTCCCATCTGAACACCTGTTTTTAAAAAAAATTTGGATACATAGTCGAGGCTCATGGAAGAACTGGAACGCAAAACGTAAGATAGCACGTAAGATCAGCACGTAAGATAACGAAAATAATAACGAGAGAAGGGGGGGGGGGAAATAGACCGAGATGGACAACAAGGGATGCAGGTAAGGATGAGGGAGGTTGAGAAAGAGAGAGAGAGACAGAGAGAGAGAGACAGAGAGAGAGAGACAGAGAGAGAGAGAGACAGAGAGAGAGACAGAGACAGAGAGAGACAGAGAGACAGAGAGATAGACAGAGAGATAGACGGAGCGTGCGTGCAACATTTTGAGAAGGGGTGGGGTTGGTTTAACGGGTGGAGAAAAGATCATGATTTTGGACGGGGGATGACTTGAGAAGGTGGTGGTGGTGAACAGCTGTGTTGAATACCTGGACTGCAGGGAAGAATGAGAGTGTAGAAGTTTGCTCCACACGCAGGTAAAACGGGATGAATGAGTGGAGGTGAGCGGTGATTCTGGATTGAGGCAGGTTCACTAGGAGCGTGTCTGTCCGGCAGATACCTGTGGGGGACGAAGGGCGTAGAAGACAGAGGGTGCAAGACCAGAAATGAGGCGGAAGAAGACAGAAAAACCACCGACCTGTTTGGCGATAGCGAAGTGATAAGCCCATAGACTCAGCCTCATCG
>NC_140976.1:13456850-13661850 GCF_056783735.1 Eptatretus burgeri | reverse complement strand
ACTGAAACCTTTTATATCAATTTATCTGTATCCATGCCTATCTGACACCAAATTGATACATTCATGAGATCTGACAGCAACATGATTGTGTTGCCTACCCTTTAACAACATGGTCGAGGAGTCGTCTTTTTGCATGATAATGTTCCTGCTCACATTGCCAATCGAACAAGGAATGTTCTTATCGATGCCAACGCCAATGCCATGGCACCGTGGTCTGCCATCTCGCCAGATTTAAATCCAAGTGAACGTCTCGGGGATATCATTGATCGTCATGTTCGAACCTTGCCAAGATGGCCAAAAAGAGCTTTGAGGAGCGATTCAGGCATAGAATACCATTATCCAGGCTGAGATTGGAGTGATCATACGGTCAATGCAACGACGGTGCAATGCAGTCATTGCTGCCAAAGGTGGACATACTCAGTATTGAGAGTGTCACTTCCACGTTGGATCCTTGACATTGTTGTCTCCTCGACCCTCTCCCCATCCTCGAAAAGAAAATTTTGGATCGAGAATTCCACTTTAGGTCCTTGATCAAATGTACTCATGACCAGTTGTTAACCCGTGCTCTTCAGCATTAAATCGTAGGCCATTTATATTTCTTGAGTTTCTTTGCCAATCGTCGTGACAGTTATTCTTACCATTGTCAATGTGATGATGGAAAAATTCCCATTTATTCTTTTCATCAAACATGGTGCAAGTTTGGTTGCTGATTTGAGAACTGTAAGACTTGTAGTCGTGGAAGCCTCCTGGAGTTGTTGAACTTTATTGCTATTTTGATTGCAGGGAAAATCTATCAACATCATTATGATTCATTAAGGACGGGAGTATTCTTGTCGTCTGTTGGGAAGTATTCTTGTAAAATTGGAGTTGCATGGTTCGACATGAACATTCTTTGTTTTCAGGCTGAGTTGCGAGCTGCGGTTTTTGTAGCTCTAGAAGAACAAGAAAGGGTTCAGGTGAGTTCATTGAGCATAAATGCCCTGGTGATTTGGCTTTTGCTTTGGTTTAACACCCATTTCATACAAATGTTTGGATTTGGAAACCTGATTAAGAATTTGTGATCAGAAAGTTTAATAATCTAACTTCAGGAATTCTGTTATGCAATGCCCTGCCAGCGTAAAAGGAACACCACTGATTGGAAACAAACTTTTAACAATCTCTGATGCAAACACAATCAAATAGTCTACATGTATCTGGCAGGATGTTCCTCAGGACGAGATAGTGCTTGAACCCATGAAGGCATCAAATCGATATTTTGTACAAGCAGAGCCTCCCGTCGCTTCGCTGATGGACCTATTGGTCCTCCTGTTTGCCAAAAATTGCTACATTGGTCACTTTGGCATCACTTTGCGTGCTCAAAACAGCCTCTGAGGCAGTGACCACATGGCAATGTTACTTCCCTCACAAAGTTGTATCTACACCCTGAGTTCGGAGTTTTTTAGCTTCCACCTCCTCTGCTACCATCTCACCCCGGCTGCACATCCCTTGCTGCAAGAAATGTTGACCTTACACGATGTCCCTGGCTCCCTCTAGTTATTTTTCCCCACTTTGACAGGCCCCTCCATTTTTGGCGAAGAGAAGTAAAGGAAGACAAATTTACCCGCGCCTGGAGTGCTTTAACCCCTTCCCATCCCGGTTCTCATGTCCCGCTGCCCCACCCCTTTACCCCCATCCGACCTCATGTCCCTTTCCGCAAGAAATGTCACACGATGACAGGCTTTAAAAGGCCCTTCCAAATTTACACACCGCCCCCCCCCACACTCCCGCATGAGGCCGAGGCCACATAGCTGATGTGACCACACATATACACACACACACACACACACACACACACACACACACACACACACACACACACACACACACACACACACACACACACACACACACACACACACACACACACACACACACACACAGTTGTAGTTGTAGTTGTAGTTGTACCCCAAATTTAGAGTTTGTAACTTAAAATGTGTGACCATGCATAAGGGACAAAGAAAGAAGGCCACACGCACGCACGCACATACATTGGTGTGAGTGTATAATATATATATATATATATATATATATATATATATATATATATATATATATATATATATATATATATATATATATATACAGTAGACTAGGCGTAAGTCGTTACCATCGGGACCGAGAAAAAAGTGACGACTTAGAAATGTGACGACTTGCGCGTATGCGAACATTCATGATGACTGTGGAGTGAAGGATGAAGTCGCGCGTGGCCTGGACACATATATGTGAGAGCCGGCTATTGTACCAAAAGGAAAACACAATCCTCGGGGCATAGGTGGGGGTTCGTTGGTGAGTTGGAATGTGATCAAGCAAAGATGGAATTCATGAATCAGTTTATCAAAAGTAAAGATAATGAACAACTCTGTAAGACAACTCGTATACCATCGGTGATGGTATGGTGACAAATTACATGACACACAGTCATCGTGGTGATGATTACCACTCAATGCCTATGTGTAAGTGAGTGCGGTAATGTACAAAACAAGCCAATATAAAACCATGATCGGACTTCAACACGAAGCTCGATCGATCCTTTACTCCTTCGCGAAGTAATCCGTTATGTTTGACTGCCTCAAACTCTTGGGCATCTGGTGCATGAGAAAGGATTCAAACTGGTCATTGTATTCCATGATGTTGGCTGGGCAATCCTCCACCGAAAGACAGTATCGGCCGAATCGGCCGAAACCGAATATTTGGCTGAGCCGACATTTGCCGAAACCAGATGATGAGCGCGTCATCGACATCTTCAAAGGACACACATTTCACGCATTTCACACTTCCCACCGGCCTCATGATCTTCTCTACTTGTCCAAATATCTTGCCCTTATTCTTCAAGATATCGTTCAATGTCTGCCGTTTGATGTCCATCTTCTCAGCTATGGCTGTTTTCTTCATCAGTGGATTTGCCTCGCAAAACTGGATAATGTCGTATTTTTCTTGGTAGGTTTTAGTTGTAAGATTACGCTTAGTCGCCATTGTCCTGCCTGCAGTGCGATCAACGTGTGTACGCAGTTATAAATAGCCTATCACTGGTGGTGTACACCAATGAGCGAGCATCACGATTCCATGAAATCGGGCTTCTCACGAGGCAGCAGTTCCGTGTGACGAGTTAGGAGTGGTAATTTACTTGAGTTTCCATTACGTGGGAATGGACAACATCTGACGACTTAGACGAAGTGACGACTTAGAGATGACGACTTGCAGAGGGATGACCCTTTATTCAAAGGGATTTAACATGAGATAAATTCGGGACTTTTTGACGCTGCCGACTTAGGCGAAGTGACGAGTTACACGCTGCTGACTTACACCTAGTCTACTGTATATATATATATATATATATATATATATATATATATATATATATATATATACACACACACACACACACACACACACACACACACACACACACACACACACACACACACACACACACACACACACACACACACACACACGAAATGGCCAAAAGTATGTCGTCACCTGATCGTCCAATATGTCATTCCAAAATCATGGGTATTAATATGGAGTTGGTACCCCCTTTGCTGCTATAACAGCCTCCACTCCTCTGCGAAGGCTTTCCACTCGATGTTGGAACATTGCTGTGGGGATTTACTTCCATTCAGCCACAAGAGCATGAGTGAGGTCAGGCACTGATGTTGAACGAATTGGTCTGGCTCGCAGTCGGTGTTCCAATTCATCCCAAAGGTGTTCAATGGGGTTGACGTCAGGGCTTTGTGCAGGCCAGTCAAGTTCTTCCACACTGATCTTGACAAACCATTTCTGTATGGACCTCGCTTTGTGCATGGGGGCAATGTCATGCTGAAACAGCAAAGGGCCTTCCCCAAACTGTTGCCACAAAGTTGGAAGCACAGAATCGTCTGGAATGTCATTGTATGCTGTAGCGTTAAGATTTCCCTTCACTGGACCCAAGGGGCCTAGCCCGAACCATGAAAAACAGCCTCAGACCATTATTCCTCCTCCACTAAACTTTACAGTTGGGACTATGCATTTGGGCAGGTAGCGTTCTCCTGGCAGCCGCCAAACCCAGATTTGATTGTCAGATTGCCAGATGGTGAAGCGTGATTCATCACTCCAGAGAACGTGTTTCCACTGCTCCAGAGTACAATGGCGGTGAGAGCTTTACACCACTCCAGCCGATGTTTGGCATTGCGCATGGTGATCTTGGGCTTGTGTGCGGCTGCTCGGTCATGGATACCCATTTCATGAAGCTCTCTGAACAGTGCTTGTGCTGATGATGTTTCCAGAGTCTGTTTGGAACTCAGTAGTGAGTGTTGCAACTGACCAAAGACGATTTTTCCACACTACGCGCTTCAGCACTCGGTGGTCCAGTTCTGTGAGCTGTGTAGCCTATCACTTCGCGGTTGAGCTGTTGTTGCTCCGAGACATTTCCACTTCACAACAACAGCACTTACAGTTGACCAGGGCAGCTCTACTAGGGCAGAAATTTGTTGAACTGACTTGTTGGAAAAGTGGCATCCTATGACGGTGCCACATTGAAAGTCACGGAGCACTTCAGTACGGCCCATTCTACTGCCAATGTTTGTCGATGGACATTACATGGCTGTGTGCTTGATTTTATACACCTGTCAGCAATGGGTGTGGCTGAAATAGCCAAATCCACTAATTGGTAGGGGTGTCCCTATATTTTTGGCCATGTGGTGTATGTATATGATTGCCTTATCCAGATTTTGCCAAACGTGGAATAGATTTTGTTGCTACTCTTTGATATCGCTTGACAAGGTCAGCTTTTCCACTGCTCCCGATCCATATGTTTCCAAATGGATTCACATCAGGACTTAGTCATATCCAGGGGAGAAGCTGCAGCCCACTCCCTCTCTTCTTTGTAGATGTGGTTTTGGACGTATGGCACTGGTACCATATTCCTGCAGTAAATGTGTTCCACCACACCATGGAAACATATGGATCGGGAGCTGCGGAAAAGCCTACCTCTGCCAAGCAATCCGCAAGAGCTGAAACAAAACCGACTCCACGTTTGGCAAAATCTGGATCAGGCTGTCAGAATATCACCGATCCGATGTCTTCACAGGTCTAAGCATTTGTATGTTGCTGAAGAACATGTTACAGATACAAATATATTTCGTCGATTTCATTGTGTTGTATCAAAGATTGTTAAAATTAAGTTTGTTTGCAATCAGGATTGTTAATTTTGTTCTACCAGGGCAGTTTATACACGAAAATATTTTGTGGTACTGTACTTATTTTGATAAAACTGAACTTCAGAAATTGCTTAGTATGCCTTCAAACATTTAGATTCCATTGTTACATTTATTTGATTAGATTTTTTTGTTCAGACAGGGAATAAGTAAACTGATTAAAAGTGGTTCCACCCCAGCAGGCACACAACGTTGTTGCAACTTCCTTTGCCGGTTCTATCCTGACGTTAGAATTGGGTCAGTGGGAAGTTGTATTTGCAACACCCGTGATGTCAGATTTCAACGTTGTGACAACGTTGAAACCTGACATTGTTGCAGCTTCGTGTTCTGGTTGTATCCTGACGTCACAATTGTGTCAGTGGGGAGTTGTATTTGCAACACCCATGATGTCAGATTTCAACGTTGTCACAACATTGAAGCATGACTTTATTTTTCAACTTTATCACAACGTTCATAAAATGGAGTTTTGTTTTTACCCTTTTCTTTGCACGCCAAATAAACGAACACTGCAGTGCATGACTCCCTTCAGCTTCCAGCTTGATGGAGCCCTCGACCTGTAGGTCTGGGGCCAGCGGAGCACCGCTGTTCCACCGGTGCCATTACCAAAACATTGAAGTTGTATTGCAACATCATTATACGTTGCACAGTAACACAATGACCACAACTTGAAAACAACTGTAATTCATAATCATTTATTATCACGTATCACGCAGAGCATGATTGCGGCAAAATATACAAGCAGTATTAACAATAATAATATCTATATTCGTACCAAAAAAGCACACTCAAATACAAACGTACAATAAATAAAAGTAGATACTATTGCAATTGAGAAAAATGTACTAAAATGGGGAATAAAAAGAAATACCACATGGGTAAAAGTCGTAAATACCTTTTTGACAAATTCACTTTGTGCAAAGCACAGTTAACAATTCAAATTCAGAAAGTTCTGCTCCAGAGAGGAACTGTGGAGCTTCTCTCTCAAATATAATTGACTCCACAAAGGCACCTTTAAGGAAAACAACATCATCATGCAGTGTTAGTAAAACTCAAGCCTGTTGGCTTAGTGGTTAGGGTGGTGGCTTGGGATCCTAGGGTCCTGAGTTCAAGCCCCGTTGGCTGCTGAATTATACACCAGGAGGTTGACTCAGCCTGTCATCCTTCCGAGGTCGGCAAAATAAGTACCAGTGTACTGGTAAGGGGGACACTGCATCAGCGGCAGAGCCACGTCCCAACCAATGATGCAACCAGCAGCCACAGGCTACACTCGATATATATATATATATATATATATATATATAGAGATATCTATATATCTATATATCTATATATCTATATAGATATATATAGATATATATAGATATAGATATATATATATAGATATATATATATAGATATATATATATATATATATATATATATATATATATATATATATATATATAGAGATAGAGATAGAGATAGAGATAGAGATAGAGAAACTGCTAATAATTCTATGCTTGCGTACAATATGGGCATTAGGAGCATCAAAGTTATTGACCGATAACTTGCATTTATATAAAATGTAATTAAACGTTTTAGCTACTGATGACATACTACCCATTGTTACAAGATTCATAATTAAGCAACCTCAGGTAAGAATTATGAGAAGACGAAGAACCACATATAAATTTTGCTATACGACATAATAGTTGACATTCAATTGGTAGAAATTCAGCAATGACTGGTAAAAGAGTACAATATGGGTCCTACTTGGGAAGTCAAACACCTTTCTGATAGAATTTCTCCATGATATATGTATATAATTCAGAAATATTTTTACTTGTTATGTCCCATAGCAGGCATCAATAGAATGAGGTGCAAAAAGACTTAAACAGATGATACTTGACATGATATGAACAGTGCATAAAATTATTTAAAACTGAATTACAATCGGGCAAATCGATGAGAGAGAGATATATATATACGTGTGTATTCATACAAAGAAAAAATATAAATCTAACATCATTAAGTATGAAAACACAATTTTGAATGCATCTCACATAAATAATTCCAAAGCACAAAAAAATTAATTTGTTGGGTGTTTTCAATCTTGATTTCACAAGAAAATAAAATAACTTCATCATGCATAAAAGTACATGTAAATATTTTCACAATGTAAACTTCAGCTGGGTTTCCAACATACAACATTACAATTAACTATGCTGCAAATTCATAATAATCAAGGATGTGGATGGCTGGCACAGCGTGTTGCTGATACTCGTTATTATTACACTAGTACATGCCCATACGTGCATGGCCGTATGTGCAAAAATAAATAAATAATAACAACTTTCAAACAACCACACAGGCAGCTCCTTCACTCTCATAAAGGACGGCTGGATTGGGTTATTGTGTTTATCTATAAATGCGCATAAGCAATCGAGAAATTATGAGAATACAGTAAGTCATCACTATTCGGAAGTCCGTACGTTGTAACCCGTAATGGCGAACGCGGCTGAGGATCTCTTTCCCCATCGGCCACACCTACGCAGTGGTTTGGTAAATAAATGGCCATAACTTGGGAAGCACTTCTCTGATTAATATCAAACCTTGAAAAGGCACACACTCAGGTCCCCAGCAATATAGCTGGCAAGTTTCAATGAGATCGGACTATTGGTTGTCGAGAAACAGTGGTCACAGACACACAGACGCACACATTGCTGGAATTATAGATAGATGAGAGCTTGTTTCTGCCCACACCTCCACGTCGATCAGGGGCATATTTCAAATGTTGTGATACGGCAGTGTCCACAGCCGCCCCCGTTGCTGTTGGCTGACTGGCCATGGTACTGTCTGAAAAATAATAAGAATTTCCACTTCGTATATATTTGGCTTTATGATCATCAAGCAAGACTTGCAATGTGAATTACACTCAAGTCATGCACATTATAAACTGTCATTTAGCAGAGTTCATTACCTCTGGCAACTTTATAAAAATTCAGGTTCCGGAAAGGTCTCTTCCCATTCTTTCCACACAAATTGTATGTGGACATCACAGCATTGCACATCACCCTTATTTTAGAAAATAAAAACAATTTAGTACACCAGTGTTCGAAGCAGCTTGTAACAAGTTTTAAGTTCCATTGCCCTTAAAAAGCCTCAATTAATATTATTCTTGATAATATAAACTTATTTTCATGTCTTTTGATAACCATTTTACCAAAGGAAAACAATTGTGCACCGAAAAACTTGAACAATTCCCCGAGTGACAAACTACCGCAATGAAGGATTCATTGTTGCAAGCGGAAGTTTGTCGGTGGCCAAAGGGTTAATATTTTTTAAGACAAAACTTCACATTTTTCGGCGAACAATAACTGACAATTGTTTTCCTTTTGCCTTTGGTTAGGCCGAGCTCGTTAAAAGAGGACATAAAAAATATTGTTATAAAAAATAATATTAATTGAGCCTTTTTTAAGGGTAGTGGAACTTTTAATTTGTTACATTGCGGAACAATGGTAATTCGTCAGACCCGAACGGCCGAAGCATTATCCACACCAGTAAAATATTTTCAAAAGCTTCTGAACCAATTAAACTTGTTCAAAGTAATTTTTACAGAGTCCCCTTTTTGCCACAGACCGGTGTTTTTTTTCACCAGGCCCGTGGTAAAATGAATTCATTATTTACCGTCTTTCTCCACACGATCAGGGCCATATCAGGGCAGGGCCATATCAGGGCAGGGCCATATCAGGGCAGGGCCATATCACGGGAGGGCCATATCAGGGGAGGGCCAGGTGAGGGGAGGGCCAGGTGAGGGGAGGGCCATATCAGGGAAGGGCCATATCAGGGGAGGGCCATATCAGGGGAGGGCCATATCAACGACAGCTAAACATGATAAACCAAATGATGAAATCGTGTGTTAGAGGTGCCAGAGGATTCGATCGTCAGATACACGTTCCCGAGTCCAAGGCTCGAACCACGATCAAGTGCCCCGAAGGGCTCAGGAGGGTTTCCATTGAATGTAACTATATAGATTCCAGCACACCAGTAACAGGAACACTTCATGGATTCTGTGATCTTTAAAACGTCCAAAAACAAAAGCTAAGACACATAAAATCGATTTATAATATTATACTTACCAAAAATGATCACAGCGGAAGATAATTTTAACTAAAAAAGCTAAAGTCTTCTTCAGATTAAAACGGATTGTCTGTCACACTCAGAAACAGCTGAAAGTTCACAAGTTTAACCAAACTTTGCAAATGGCTGCTCGTGATGTGGAAATTGGAATTAGCCAATCAGATCTCTCCTCCAGCGAAAGGCAAACACAATCACAAGGCACGAGGTGGAAAAGCGGTCACCATGGCAACACACGAGGCAGAAAAAATAGTTTTAGATCATCGCTCTGCGTGCTGCGGCTGTACCACGTCGTGATCTGGTTGTACAATCAAGCGGCCGATTCCCGACGTCGTGAATCTTTCATACTGACTTTGTGTGTCTGCTGGGACGTTTGTTAATTTCTCAGCCTGAGCCAAGTTTTGCAGTTCACCAAATAAACCCTTGATAAACAGCCTGTTTTTACTATTTATGCTTTGCTCGTGTTTTGCAGATAATTTGTAATGTAAATTTCCTCCGAAAATATGAGCTCGGTAGCATTGTTAACGAGTTTCCACTTTATCGCACTTTTTGGCAGTAAAGTTTGACTTTTTACAATTAGAATTCTGTAAATGAATGTGTGATACTGCACCGTTGAGGTTAGAAGTGGGGATTTATGGTGATAATAAAGCATTTGACCATTTTCTCAAGAAGAACCAATCTTGGTTGGAAACCACTTTCTAGAAAGTGTACCTTGGTGATTCATGAGTTCGGTGACGAGCTATTTCTTTTACTTTGCAGAACAAAACTCCCCTGGTGAACAAGCATCTCAAATCATTCATTGCCACAAAAGATGGTAAATTCTTCTTGAGCCTTTTAATTGATTCTGATAGTTAAGCTCTGCTTTAACCTCTTCTCTTTATTATTTTGTTGCTTTTTTGTCGCAATTAAAATATTTTTTACTTCCAATGCACTTGCCGACCTGAATGCCTGCATACAGGTGTGTTGGAAGGGTTAGCAGCGCTCAAGGCCAGGCTTGCCCCTGCGGCTCCTCTGTTTCATCGCCACTATTGAAGCAAATGTAGGAGGTAGGAAAAGCATATTGAGCTTACCGTGGAATATTGAAGTAAGAATCCTGCACCTGAAGTGAAGAATTCAGTAGGGGCATCGAAGAGAGATGCTCACGGGGCCAAGAAATATTCATATTGTAATGGTCGAACATGGGGTGGACTCGATGTCAAATCTTCCACCCGCACAATCATTTCGCGACGGATTGCCTACAGAGACCATATGCTGTCCAGCGGGAAAGCCAACTTCGGTTTCTTCGGTTTCTGACTTGCTGAAACACTAATGAGATCTGCTGGTTGTGATAAATTCCCTGTTTATTTGAATGTAGATCCGAGGAACTGTATCACGATGGTTTGTAAAACCTCCAACCAAGGATTTCACGTCGATTCCCAACGGCCGTGGATTTACCCACGACATGGTTATAACGATGTCAATCCAGAACCGTGCACCAGGCCAAAGCACCAATGGTGAGAAACAGGTTTAACTAAAAGGGCACTCGGTAGAGCACATACCTCCACCACGCAATGCCTGATCCATGAGAACATATCAGGCCCAATACATTTTTTAAATATCATGCTATATATCGTTTTTTGGCCCTATCTCTCAATGGTGAAGAATCACTTTGAAAATAAAATAATTTGGATCCAGATCTTCACTAAAATCGAATCAATTCGTCCTTGTCACACACCCAGCGTTTCCACCAAGTTTCGTCCGAATCCGTCCACAACTTTTTGAGATATTGTGCTATATATCGTTTTTGACCCTATCTCTCAAAGGTGAAGAATCATCAAAAAAATTCTGGTAGTTGTATTCAGATCCAGATCTTCACCAAAATCTAATCACTTCATCCTTCTCACACACCCAACTTGTCCACAAAATTTCATCCGAACCCGTCCACAACTTTATGAGATATCATGCACACAAACAAACAGACAGAAAGGGGTGAAAACATAACCTCCTTCACCTTCGGTGGCAGAGGTAATGAATTCAAATGGGGAATGGAGAGAAAATGAAGCGAGAGAAAGGTGCTTATCACAATTATTATTCTGTACACTGTAATCCAATGAGTTCATGATATATTGACAGCTTATCGCATCAACTTAAATCACTCATTCAACGAAGAGTAGGACAGAGAGAAACTAGAGGGGGAGCACTCGGGAGAGTGCAAAACCTCCGCCGCCAATACTGCTGGGTCACTCAAGTGAACCTCATATCTTATTCATTAAATATGATGTCAACAGGCTGACAGAGTTATAGTTCTTTTCTCCAACATTTTTTTTTTGGGGGGGGGGGGTTGGAAATCACTGAAAACATGTAGAAATGCAAAAAAAAAGAAATCGAAATTTTGTTGAAAAAAAAGTTGCAAAACATTTTTTTTATCTCAATTTTTTTTGGGGGGGTGGAAATCACTTAAAACATGTAGAAATGCAAAAAAAAAAAATTCTCAATTTTTTTTTTGGGGGGGGGTTAGAAATCACTGAAAACATGTAGAAATGCAAAAAAAAAGAAATCGAAATTTTGTTGAAAAAAAAAGTTGCAAAACTTTTTTATCTCACAATTTTTGGGGGGGGTGGAAATCACTTAAAACATGTAGAAATGCAAAAAAAAAAATTCTCTAACAATTTTTGGAGGGGTTGGAAATCACTTAAAACATGTAGAAATGCAAAAAAAAAATTCTCAATTTTTTTTTTTTGGGGGGGGGGGGTTGGAAATCACTTAAAACATGTAGAATGCACTTTTTTCCTCTTTTTTTGGGGAAATGTTTTGGGAAAAAGAGAAATTTTTCTCTTTTTGGGGGGGTAACAATTTTTTTGGGGGGGGGGTTGGAAATCACTTAAAACATGTAGAAATACAAAAAAAATTATTTTTGGGGGGGGGTTGGGAATCACTTAAAACATGTAGAAATGCAAAAAAATAAAAATATTTTCTCTTTTTTTGGGGGGGGTAACAATTTTTTTGGGGGGGGGTTGGAAATCACTTAAAACGTGTAGAAATACAAAAAATAATTCTCTGTTTTTTATTGTGGGGGGGGGTTGGAAATCACTTAAAACATGTAGAAATACAAAAAAAATTATTTTGGGGGGGGGGGGTTGGGAATCACTTAAAACATGTAGAAATGCAAAAAAAATAAAAATATTTTCTCTTTTTTTTGGGGGGGGGGTAACAATTTTTTTGGGGGGGGTTGGAAATCACTTAAAACGTGTAGAAATACAAAAAATAATTCTCTGTTTTTTATTGTGGGGGGGGGGTTGGAAATCACTTAAAACATGTAGAAATGCAAAAAAAAAAATTCAAATATTTTTTAAAATTTGCCGCCAAGTCCAAAATCTAATGGCATGATCCTTGGACCATACCTAACCCCCCCCCCCCACCAAGTTTCGTCGAAATCCGTCGAGGAGTTTTTCCGTAATACTGTTCACAAACAAACAAACAAACAGAAACGGGTGAAATCAGTAACCTCCATCCATCTTCGAAGATGGCGGAGGTTAATGACAAGACGGTAGGCGGCGATGGGTCGCCGAGCATGGAAACTATGAGATATAGAGAAAAATGGATGTCATATGGCAGATAGGGAATCACCGTAAGATTATGCATATCAAATCTCATCCAGTTCCATCTACTGATAACTACTCGGTATCCATTTGAATGAAAAGTACCGAAAATGCGGTTTGAAATCAGAAATCCCCAAAGTTCGAGGGGGTGCTGTGGGTGAACAAAGATATAAATCGAAAATCCGGCGCGATTGTTTGTGCATAATGTATTCCAGACGATTAGTGTGAATTTTCATGACCATCCGACCATAACCCTAGGAGGAGTAGCATTTGGCGCGAAGGCACCTCCAGCTCTCACATATTATCGATTTTTGCACTAATTGACCTTTGACCCCTAACCTAAGCAAAATCGGTCATATGTCCTGAAGCAAAGTTGTAGTACTCGTTGAGTACCATGAACCTGCAAAGTTTCATTCGTATCGATGCACTCACCTGGTCGCTAGGGGGCCTTCAATTTTCGCCAATTTTCGCGCATACCCTAATTGTAGGGTGCGCTGCGGGTAAAGTATTCCATATATCACAAAAACCAGAATATATTTGATAGAGCATCACCTGTAGATCATTCGTGCCAAATTTCATAACCCAACATGGGATAATGGCTTTCGGAATTGATTTCGCGTGAACGGTACCGATTTTGAAGGTTTTTCGGTTGTTGCTAGGGAACCAAAGCGTCCCCAGCAACCATCACAATTTCCAAAGCGCGAGGTCATAAGATGTACCTACCACCCGAGTTTGGTCAAAATCCGCCCACGTTTACATCCAATTATGCTGATGACAAACGAACAAACATCCAAACAAACAGACAGAATTACTGACAATAAGGGTCATCTATTTCGGTGACCCAACAAGGAAGAAAAATCTTCTCCCAATGATATGGTCACGTGGGGTTCATAGGAGCTTGGGTGAGGGAAAGAGAGCAAGATAGTGGACTTCTTTGATGGGAATGAGACGTGCCTGGCAGACCCTCGTGGGTTCTTCGTCCCTCGGGGCATGCGCTTGTCCGATGTTGCTGAATCCCATTTCATATTGGCCTCATCCACTCGCAGGATGACCCTCCATCTGCACTCGGTTCTACCTGTCACTCCTGGCACTTGAATCTGAACTTGTCACTGAACTCCCTCAACTACAGACCAATCAGCTTACTTCCAATCATCAGCAAGTTCATGGAATCTATCATCACAATTAATATGAAAACCTTCCTTTTCTCCAACAACCTCATCTCAGATCACCAATTTAGTTTCAGACCAGGTCACTTCACCTTGGACATGCTGCTTCCACTCGCCCAACAATTGATGGAGGCCTTCAATGTCAAACATGAGTTCAGGCCATCTCTCTGGACATATCTCGTGCTTCTGATACAGTCTGGCATCCTGCCTTGATCTCCAAAGTGGCTGTCTATGGCATCCAAGGCCAACTCCACACATGGCTTCCTCACTTCCTATACTCTCATAGACAACATGTGGCACTCAAAGGAATCCTTTCATTCAAGGTGAGGGTGCCCTGAGGTAGTGGTCTGAGCCCAGTGTTATTCCTGATCTTCATCAATGATCTCTCTGACTCTCTGGAAAATCCTTTTCATCTATTTGCTGATCACTCCACCCTGTGCTGTGATGTCCTTCATCATTCATACAGGCAGGCTGCTGCATTTTCCCTCTTGTCAGACCCTGAAAAAAATCAAAAGCTTGTCATACTTGGAATATGTCTTTCTATCTTGGAAAATCTCACTATCTCTCTCCAAAAGGAATGTCTGGACCCCCCCCCTACCCCCATCTACATTCTCAACAATCCTCTCAAAGAGGTTCAGTCATTCAAACTCCTTGGTCTCACTATCAGGTCAGGTCAGGTCAGGTATGGGAGCATGTGCCAGAACAGCACGTTGCTGCGTCCACTTTCCGCCGGTACTCCAGGGGCCTCCGTCTGGCCATCCCCCAGGCAGATGCCAGGCCCATCCCCATCTCCTTGAGATGATGGTCAACCTGTTGCAACCATGAGGCACGTGGTCGACCCACTGCCCTCCTCCACTCATGAGACTCCCTCGCTGAGAGAATCTGGTGAGCAGGATCAGAGTCAGGAAAACGAGCCACATGTCCATACAGCCGCAACTGACGCTCACGGACTATGCAGGTAACAAATCTCATCCGAGTCTCTCTCAGCAACCGCTCGTTGGACACAAAATCCGACCAGCGATAGCCAAGGATTCTCCGAAGAGACCTGGTACCAAAGGAATTAAGTCTCCGTCTCAGATCCTTGGTCAGAGTCCAAGTCTCGCACCCATAGAGCAAGACTGGAAGTACCAAGGACCTGAAGACTCGGACTTTCGTCCTCCCGCACAGGTACCGGCAGCGCCACACCCCATGATCCAGTGAATCCATGACTCCCCATGCCCGACCCAGACGTCTATTGACCTCTGACTCGCAGCCAGCAGAGACATGAATATCACTGCCAAGGTAAGTGAATCTCTCCACGACCTCAACATCCTCACCACAAACAGACACAGACAGGACAGCAGCATCCAAGATGTCACCGAAAGCCTGGATCTTAGTTTTGACCCAAGAAACCCGCAATCCCAACGGCTCCGACTCCTCATTCAGCACCTCGAGGGCCCCCAAGAGGATGTCTAAAGTCTCCGCAAAGATGACTGCATCATCTGCAAAGTCAAGGTCCGAGATCTTGACATTCCCAAATGACGCACCGCAACTTGATCTCTCCGACATCCTCCCTAGAATCCAGTCCATACAAGTGCTGAAAAGTGTGGGGGCAAGTACACATCCCTGACGAACTCCAGTAACAACTGGAAATAAGTCAGAGATGGTACCACCACACTTCACAGCACTCTCAGTACCAGAGTAGAGTTCAGACATCAGATCGATCAGTTTTGGTGGCACCCCACGAAGACCAAGAATCCTCCAGAGGACATCCCGATTTACTGAATCGAACACTTTACAGAGATCAACATAGGCTGCAAGCAGCCCCTGCCGAAACTCTCGTCTGCGTTCGGTGAGGACACGAAGTGCAAGGATACAGTCAATCGTTGACCTCTTTGGTGTAAAGCCTGACTGCTCTGGACGCTGGTGCTCAAGCAGATGGTGGCGAACCCTATCGAGAATTATCCGAGCAAAGACCTTGCCCGGCACTGAGAGCAGCGTCACCCCTCGGTAGTTGTTGCAGTCTTGGCGATCACCCTTCCCTTTCCAGAGAGGGACAACAAGGCCCCTCTTCCAGTCAGTTGGGATGATGCCTGTGTTCCAGGCAGAGCACAAAACTGCATGCAACGACACGAGTGCAGCATTTCCACCAGCCTTGAGAAGTTCGGCATGGATGCCACAGATCCCTGGAGCTTTGCCCCGTTTCAACTGGTTCACCGCAGTCCGTGTTTCCACAAGCGTAGGTGGACCACAGTTGATTCGAGGGTCAGCAACAGGGATTGTAACACCCTTGACGTCCAACTCGACAGTTGGGGGATCAGCCTGGTACAACCGCTCAAAGTAACCGGCCCAGCGGGCCTTCACTTCAGACTCCTCTGTCAAGAGCCTACCACTCTGCTCGAACTGTAGTGCTCCGAGGGATGGGCTTGGATGAACGTAATGCGCGAATTCCCCTGTAAGCGGGACGAGAATCACCTGTCCACAGGTGATGCTCTACCCCCTCACAGATTCCTCGCACATAGGCCTCCTTGTCCACCCTCAGTGCACGTACAGTTTTACGCCTCAGCTCCCTGAACAGCTCAGCTCTGCCATTCAGCCTGGCCCTGCGACTCTGGTCAATGGTATCCATTGTCCCTTGAGAGACAAAATTCTTCTTTGCCCTGCGGTGAGCTCCAAGGCATCCACCGGCAACATCAAGGACGGTGGTCTTGAAGGCGCTCCACAACTCTTCAGGACCCCCCAAAGCACCCAGACCCCCCAAGTGTCCACTCAGCCTGTTCGCAAACTCCTCAGCTACTCTCTCATCCCTGAGCTTGGCAACATCCAGCCTCGGCTGGGATGGTACCATTCTCCAGGATTTAAGGTGCAGCTTTAGAGTTGCTACAACAAGCCTGTGGTCAGTATTGAAGAACTGAGCACTCCGGTAGACCCTGCAGTTCTGGATCATCCTCCAACGACCGTCAACGAGGACATGGTCAATCTCCTTTGCCACACCGCCAGCGTTGGAATACCAAGTCCAGCGATGAGCTTGTGGGCGCTGAAACCATGAACCAGCCACCCTAAGTCCATGACTTCTTGCAAAGTCAAGGAACTTAGTGCTATTCTGGTTCATAGTTCCTGACCCATGGGGACCAACACACACCTCATAACCGTCCCTATCAGTTCCAGTCGATGCATTGAAATCCCCCAAGACTAGAAGTGTATCTCGTCTGGGGCACTGATCAACCACAGACTCGAGTGTGGCGTAGAATGCATCCTTCACGGTGAGATCACTCGCCTCAGTCGGAGCATAAACAGAGACCAGGGAAATGACACCTAAGGAGTGACGAATCATTAATCTCATAATACGATCGTTGACCGGTGTTACCTCAATTATCATTGGGGTCAGCTTATTGGACACAGCTACAGCAACTCCTTGGGTATGGTAACCATCAGAGCGACCAGACCAATAGTAGGTGTAACCACCCACCATTATCTCGCCGCAATCCGGTCTCCGAACCTCAGAGAGAGCTGCAATCCCGATGTCCAAACGCTTGAGCTCAGATGATAACAGAGACAGGTGATCATCCTCTCTTAGGGATAGGACATTCCAGGCACCCACCCGAAGGGACCGCCTCAGGTTAACCCAAGGAGACCGCCGTCTGGTGGACTATCAGCCATGGTCTTTCTTGGGCAAACCACATTTCAAAGATGGCCTCCAAAACCAGCTGCCGACTGGACATCCTCCATCATGCAGAGTCCTTCCTTGGAATTCCTGAACTCCTATCCACCTACAAGGCCTTCATCCGCAGCTTAATGGAATCCTGCTCTCCCCTCTTGGCTGTCTCCCCTGCCTCGCATCTTGATGCTGTGGAAACCAAGGCCTTCAAGATCATTGGAATCTCACACTGAAGCTGAGTCTATGGGCTTATCACGTCACCATCGCAGACAGGTCGATGGTCTCTCTGTCTTCTATCGCCTCCTTTCTGGTCATGCACCCTTTGCTCTTTCCGTGCTTTGTCCCCCCCCTCCCCCCACCCCGGGTTTCTGCACAGCTCACACGGTCCACCATCAGCCCTCTTCTAGTAAAATGACCTAAATCCAGGATCACTGCTCACCTCTGTTCATTGGTTTTTTCACGCCTGTGGAATCAACTTCCACATCCTCTTCAATCTCACTCTTCCCACCAGGTCCGTTCACCACCACGTCAGATCATCCCCAATCCAAAACCACGATCTCGGTAACGCCACCTAAATCCCTCATAATTTTCCAGTTTTTCCTCCTTGGAGTTTCCTTTGCCATGCATGTGTGTTTTGCGTCCTGTTTTTAGCTGTTCCTTCCTGATCTGTTCAGTGTGCTCTTTCATGGGCCTCAACTTGTGTATAAACATAAACTTGTGTATGAAGAGTTCATACGCAAAACCTGATAAATCCATTTTCCCCCATTTTTGGGAAATCAACTTTTTTTGCATGTGCTTTCTTGGTATATCGCATCATTTCCAAAAAGGGTGAGGGTGGTACTAAATTGATGTATGTAAAGTAACAGAAGGCGAGAATTTCACAAATCTAAATTTAATAAAAACTTTATAATTTGATATTTTTCAATTTGTTTTGCATCAAAAGCAGATAAATCCATGGTAAACTATATTTGGTATTCAGGCCTCGCAGAATCACCAGGAATTTGATTATAACAAGTCTGAAGACGACGATGGTTCACGAGCGGTATTTGACGATGTAGATTGTTTCAGAAGTCAAGGATGAGACAATGTGATAATGTTTGACCAAGCTATAAAAATGATCAACATGATGTGGTACGAGTGACAGGTTATTAGCTGCAAAATGTCGAAAACCCGGTTTCGTTCAACAACTTTAAAAATTTGACCTTTCCATAACCTTTAAAGGTCACAAAACAATGTTGTGGACATTAAAATAAGGAAACGGGATACGTGCTTTAGCTTATTGGAGCTAGTTCGTCGAAGAAGGTCGAAAACCTGGTTCGATTCCCACAACTTTGAAAGTTTGACCTTTGTGAACTTTAAAGTTCAAAGGTCAAGGATTATGGCCTTTGGTGCAAAACTTCCTCTGGAACATTCCAGGAACAATATAACGTCATATAGGCTATATGGCATTTCGCATTCCTCGGATTATCCATACTTTGATGAAACAGCGTAAAAACAAACTTGTAGGGGGCGCCACGGGCAAGGTGTTCGAGATAGAGAAAAATGGTTTGAAGACTTTAGGTGGGGAATGACCTCAAGATTATGCATAAAAAATATTGTTGTTCGAGCTCTCAAAGTTTGGGCGGTCGTATGATTTTTATGTCAAAATTCGAAATTTTCTAAGTTCGTGACCTTGTGACCTTGACCTTGTGACGAAAATGAAAAATCGAGCTCCGTGGGGCTATGCAGGTGCCATTGGGCTAACCAAATACCGAAACCCCTATCAGATTCGACAAACCCCTCGGAGAAGATGGATTTTTATGTCAAAATCGCAATTTTCTAAGTTCGTGACCTTGTGACCTTGACCTTGGGACGAAAATGAAAAATCGAGCTCCGTGGGGCTATGCAGCTGCCATTGGACGAACCAAATACCGAAACCCCTGTCAGATTCGATAAACCCCCTAGGAGAAGATGCAAATTGAAATCGGCTACCCCCTAAAAACACGTTTTTTTTGGCGTGGCTCCGCCCATAATGGGCGCACCATGCCCATTTTCAGGAAAACACAACTAGATCATGATATAAACCTCCCACCAAAATTTTGTCAGGATCGGATCAAAACCCACGGAGCTATGCTCGGGACAGACAGACAGACACACAACAATAACGAATATAGTGGTCACTTATTTTTTTCGTGAAAATATTTTTTTGTGAACCAATAATTAATATGCAATGTGAAATAATATTAATCTGAATATAAAAAAGTTTTTGAGGCAATAAACCCAAGGTTATGGGGGTGGGGGGGGCGTGGAATTTGCTTCAGTTTCATCAGTCTAACACGAGCTTGTAGGTCACGTTAGCTTTGAAAACCATTCCAGCGGAAGTAGGAACCAATAAGGCTCGGATTTTGCAGAGCATTCAACGAGGCAATATTTTATTCAAATAACATTCCTTTTAATTCCCACTGCACAAAGATCCAGCAGAGCTCACCAACCCTTAGTGAAGGACACCCTGGGATCTTTAACATCCACCAATGGATGCTGGCTTAAGGGATACCCAGTTTAACATCCATCTGATGGACAGCACACACACTGATGAATCACCCAGCCTGTGAAACACCGGACTGACAGTTTATAGCTAGTTCGGGATTCAAACCCTGGCTAGACAACTTGGAGGTGAGTGTGCGTACATGTTGTCCATCCTGACAGCCAAAGGAACACATACCAAGAAAATATTAAATCCACATGGTATTTAACTGCTATTTCATGTTGTTGCTGAAGTTGCATTTTACATTATGCAGAATTTCCGCGAGTACCTGCTCGTCTGAAAATAATTATTGCATGGTTTTGAAAACTTCACAGAAATGAATCCAAAATTAAATAGGAGGCAATTTGAACCTCGGCCCAAATATGAATGTGTTGAGAGTTTTTGCAGTTAAGTCATGTATGTTTACTGTGCAGGCCTTTGGTGAGGAAACAACACAACCAAGGTTGGGGCCCAGTTTTTAGCTAAAAAATGATTGTGTCAGCCATACTTTATGTCATGCTGCTGACACTTTTAGGAGGCAATATGGTTACTTTTATTGTAGAAGCAGACTGCCATTTTGATACGAAAGCAGCCATATTTCAGTCTTCAAATATAATCCAACAACATAGATTTGGCTTGTCAATAATCTTAGTAATGCTGAAAAAAAACATGAACCTATCACTTCCTACTTCCACCCTGTTTTGATGCCATGTTTTGATACAGTCTCAGTCCCAATGACCAGAAATGCATTTACAAGACCTGGAATTTAGACTTTGTGGTCAGTGCCATGATAACTCGATTTAAGTTTTGCTGTTGTACAGTCAGCTCTTAAGGTTGCACTAATATGGGATTGAATGAAACTGTAGCCTTTGTGGTCCTTTGTATTTTCAGGCCAGTTGGTCACTGGACTTGTGGCTGAGTTTCTTTCTCACTTCAACCTGAACTACACTCTTGCCGTGTTTGGGCCAGAGACCAACATGGTGAGCGGTTTGGAAGGAGAGTCGGCGTCGGGTGGGGATCTTGGTTTAACACAGCAGTTTTATTGCCATTTGGTGCTCTCTTCTTTCCCTACAGGCCTCAGAATTGGAGGCTCGGGATGAACTGGTGCAAAGGTTGGGCCTTTCTGAGACTGAGGAGACAAAGAATGCACCACTTCTGTCTTTGATATTGAGCCAAAGTCGAAAACTCACTTCTCCCAAGCACACAGCACAACAGGTGCATAAGTAATCGATCAAGTGCTGTACCACAAAGGCCGATTTGCTGATGTCATTAACAACCTAAAACATCCCACCATCATTGTACTCATTGAGCATCACGGAAGCTTGTCATCAACCCTGATCTGCAGATACTCTGTGGATGTTAACTTAGCCCTTGGGTGGTCATGCTTGTTCTTACTCCGATTGCTGTTGTAACCACTGTGTGTATTGGTTACTTGTACAATACTAGAGGTTTGTGAAAACAAACCCTACTACCCCTCCAGTCTTGTGCAGTTCCTGACATGTTGTTCTGATGGATGTGCCATTGATCCTGTCTTGCTCCTTGTGCAGCTCGTTGGCAGCACCTTTTGCAGGTAGCAATTTTAAGCTCAAAGGCCTCTTCATGAGAGTAAATGTGCAGCTTGTAACGCCAAACCTGTGTGATCTCATTGGTAAATTGAGGGTAAATAAAACTTCTTGGACTTGTACCAATTTTAAGGAAACCTTTTTCGGCGACGTAGGACAGAGATTTTTGTGATGCCTTTGGACGTCCGGTTAATGGTATTGCCACCTGTGATGGGAGTGGTGACCGTACCATCTTGACCCACAATCCTTTCGACTCCCATTAACGCAACCTACAGTAACTCGACCATCTTGCTGCCTGCAGGTTACTGCGTTTCCTCCCCTCTTCTATATCGCTCATCTTTTTCCTTTTCATTCATTTCCTCGTTAGATATGTCCAGCTGTGATCCCACTGCCCCACTGTCAGTACATTGCCCTCCCATCTGTCACCTCTTTCTTCCATGAGCCGAGATTTTGTATTTTATTTGATTTTGATGTTCCAGACTCTTTACATAGTATTGGTGCTGCCGAAGCAGTTTATTGGCAAGAACTGGGTCGTTTGCCATTGCCTTCCCAGCTTTGTTTGTCCGTATTCTATCCTTCCAAATGCTGAATGTCAAGCAAGGAAGAAGCACGTACCACTTTTTGAAAAAGTCTTTGGTTTGACTCGACCGGTGTTTGAAACAATGACCGCCCAGACTCAGAACGGATGCTAGATTTTGTATACAGAAAGAAAAATGACATTTAACCTTTTTGGGGTGACTGTGCTTTGAACATTACGTTTTGCATTTTGCTTTGAACTGATTACATTTTGGTGAACATCCGGATCTGGCTCCTAGAAGTTAAGTGATTCTTCATCATTGAGAGATAGAGCCAAAAACGATATATGGATGGATTCGGATGAAACTACGTGGACAGGTTGGGTGTCTGACAAGGACAAATTGATTAGATTTTAGGGAAGATCTGAATCCAGATCCGGATAGGATAATTATTTAATTTTTAAGTGATTCTTCACCATTGAGAGATGTGGCCAAAAACGATTCACAGTATAACATGACATTTCCAATTCTTATTGGGCCCTATGTAATGTAATACTGGATCAGGCATTGCGTGACAGAGGTATACACTCCAACAATTCAGGTCAGGAATGGAAGTATGCGCTCGGGTCGCTGCATCGCGTCACTGCGTCCCCTTTCCGCCGGTACTCCAGGGGCCTCTGTCTGCCCATCCCCCAGGCGGATGCCAAGCCCATCCCATCTCCTTGAGCTACTGATAAACATGCTGCAACCACGAGGCACGTGGTCAGCCCATTGGCCTCCTCCACTCACGAGGCTCCCTCACTGGGAGAATCTGGTGAGTAGGATCAGCGTCAGGAAAACGAGCCACGTGTCCATACAGCCACAGCTGACGCTCACGGACGATGCAGGTAACAAATCTCATTTGAGTCTCTATCAGCAACCGCTCGTTGGACACAAGGTCCGACCAGCGACAGCCAAGGATTCTCCGAAGAGACCTGGTACCAAAGGAATTAAGTCACCATCTCAGATCCCTGGTCAGAGTCCAAGTCTCACATCTGTAGAGCAAGGGTGGTAGCACCAAGGACCTGAAGACTCAGACTTCCATCCTCCCGTACAGGTACCGGCAGCGCCACACCCCATGATCCAGTAAATCCATGACTCCCCAGGCCCGACCCAGATGTCTACTGACCTCTGGCTCAAAGCCAGCAGAGACATGAATATCACTGCCAAGGTAAGTGAATCTCTCCGTGACCTCAACATCCTCACCACAAACAGGTATAGACAGGATAGCAACATCCAAGATGTCAGTGAAAGCCTGGATCTTAGTTTTGACCCAGGAAACCCATAATTCCAGTGGCTCCGACTCCAAGTACCTTGAAGGGCTCCCAAAAGGATATACAGAGACTTCGCAAAGACCACTGCATCATCTGTAAAATCAAGGTCAGAGATCTTGACATTCCCAAATGGTGCACCGCAGGTTGATCTCTCTGACATCCTCCCCAGAATCCAGTCCACACAAGCATTGGGAAGTGTATGGGCCAGTACACACCCCTGATGAACTTCAGCAACAACTGGAAATAAGGCGAAGAAGGTATCACCACATCTCACAGCACTCACAGCACTCTTAGTACCAGAGTATAGTTCAGACATCAGATTGACGAGTTTTGGTGGCACCCTACGAAGACCAAGAATCCTCCAGAGGGCATCGCGATTCACCGAATCAAACGCTTTACAGAGATCAACATCGGCTGCAAGCAGCCCCTGCTGAAACTCTCGTCTGCGTTCGGTGAGGACCCGAAGAACAAGGATACAGTCAATCGTTGACCTCTTTGGTGTAAAGCCTGACTGCTCTGGACACTGGTGCTCAAACAGATGGTGGTGAACCCTATTAAGAATTATTCGAGCAAAGACCTTGCCCGGCACTGAGAGCAGCGTCACCCCTCTGTAGTTCTTGCAGTCCTGTCGGTCACCCTTCCCATCCCAGAGAGGGACAACAAGGCCCCTCTTCCAGTCAGTTGGGATGATGTCTATATTCCAGCAGAGCACAGAACTGCATGCAACAACATGAGTACAGCATTTCCACCAGCCTTGAGAAGTTCAGCATGGATGCTTCAGATCCCAGGAGCTTTACCCCATTTCAACCGGTTCATCGCAGCCTGTGTTTCCACAAGCGAAGGTGGATCACAGTTGATTGGAGGGTCAGCAATAGGGATAGTAACACCCTTGACACCCAACTCGAGAGCTGGAGGATCAGCCTGGTGCAGCTGCTCATAGTAACCAGCCCAGCGGGTCTTCACTTCAGACTCCTCTGTCAAGAGCCTCCCACTCTCCATCTACCTTCATTTGCAATACTCCGATACAACTGCTCTAACTGCAATACACCGAGGGATGGGCTTGGAGGAACACAATGCGCGAATTCCCCTGTAAGCAGGACGAGAATCACCTGACCACATGTGATGCTCTACCCCCTCACATATTCCTCAGACATAGGCCTCCTTGTCCACCCACAGCACACGTACAGTTTTACGCCTCAACTACCTGAGCAGCTCAGCTCTGCCATTAAGCCTGGCCCTGTGACTCTGGTCAATGGTATCCAGTGTCCCTTGAGAGAGAAAATTCTTCTTCGCCCTAAGGTGAGTTCCAAGACATCCACCGACAACATCAAGGATGGTGGTCTCCAAGGCAGTTCACAACTCTTCAGGATTCTCCAAAGCACCCAGACCCCCCAAATCCCCACTCATCCTGTTCGCAAACTCCTCAGCTACCCTCTCATCCTTGAGCTTGCCAACATCCAGCCTTGGCTACGATGGTACCATTCTCTCGGATTTAAACTGCAACTTCAGAGTTGCGCCCACAAGCCTGTGGACAGTATTGAGGAACTCAGCACTCAGGTCGACCTTGCAGTTCTGGATCATCCTCCAGCGACCACCAACGAGCACATGGTCAATCTTCTTTGACACACCACCAGCATTGGAAGACCAAGTCCAGCGATGAGCTTGTGGGTGCTGAAACCATGAACCAGTCACCCTAAATCCATGATTTCTTGCAAAGTCAAGGAACTTTGTGCTGCTCTGGTTCACAGTTCAAGACCCATGGGGACCAACACATGTCTCGTAACCATCCCTTTCAGTTCCAGTCGATGCATTGAAATACACAAAGACAAGAAGAGTATCTCGCCTGGGGCACTGATCAACCACTCAAGCATGGCATGACTGACTCGAGCGTGGCATGGAATGCATCCTTCACGGTGAGATCACTCGCCTAATTTGGAGCATATCCAGAGACCAGGGAAATGACACCCAAGGAGTGATGAATCCTTAGTCTCATTATACGCTCGTTGACCAGTGTTACCTCAATTATCACTAGAGTCAGCTTATTGGAGCCAGCTACAGCAACTCCTTGGGCATGGTAACCATCAGTGTGACCAGACCAATCGTAGCTGTAACCACTTGCCATGATCTTGCCACTATCCAGTCTCCGAACCTCAGAGAGTGCTGCAATACCGATGTTCAAATGCTTGAGCTCAGATGATAACAGAGACAGGTGATCATCCTCTCTTAGGGATAGGAAATTCCAGACACCCACCCGAAGGGACCGCCTCAGGTTAACCCAAGAAGTTCACCTTCTAGTGGAATGACCCCTCAGTACCACCCTGACACACACTACCACCATCTGACCTGGGAAGGTTACCCCATCGTTTTCCTCCTATCGTCAAAGAGTAGTCGTCCCGAAGGCTTTGCCTCAATCCCGTCATCCGGTGAGCTGCCCTGTGAAGTTCAGCTGCACAGGAGGTACTCCCACGGAGTGGGTTTTCAGATTTCTTTGCATTTTTGTGTTTTGCAGAGTGAAAGGTGTTACTGTGGCCGGGGTGCAAATCCTGCCACCAACCTCCTAGAAAA
Source organism: Eptatretus burgeri (assembly GCF_056783735.1). Lineage (NCBI taxonomy): Eukaryota > Metazoa > Chordata > Myxini > Myxiniformes > Myxinidae > Eptatretus > Eptatretus burgeri. The sequence goes on along the minus strand of NC_140976.1, from coordinate 13,635,661 downwards.
AGGAACCCAACTGCAGTAGAATGTCCGCAGACACAGTTGGGCACTAGATATGGATAGCCATTGTCTTACAAGGAGCTGCTCCGCCCTTTTGAGCACTCCTTTCGACATATTTATCAATTGGGGGAAAACTTAATAACCTGGCAATCCATTAACACCAGCATCCATTCGATGAATAACATCTGTTTTTGCTTCTAAAGTAACACTTTTACAACGCCTTAGCCAATCTGCAGTCCAATACATTTCCTTATGTGCGAAGCAAAGTACAGTCGTTCTTTCGGCGTTTTTTGCGATCTTCCGATTCAGTACTTTAACGATGTATTTTGGCATATTTATCGGTCTTGTAACTTGCGAAAATGCTCAATAACAAAAGCTGTGGCTTTTAAAACGATGTGCGAGTTGAAACGATGAATATCGAGAAGAAGTATTAATAACAATGCGACGTATTTGCCAAATGACATAAAGAAAACTGGCGACGTAAACCATGGTGTTACTATACCACACATTATTTTGTGACTCGACTCTAGCCATTCCTTCTTGTGACAACCCTGGCAAGTGTTTAATAACCCTGTTATTCTGGATGTAACAAAAAGGTCACATGGTCTGATAGCGAGTGGTGAGTTTGTATTTTGTTTTTTTTAATTTACTTTATACCTTTTTACCTTTTCTTTTATCCTGATCCAGGGTTTTCCATGCTGCGCACGTGCTCCATGCCGTTGACTTAACGAAGCCCGAATCACAGCCTGCGGCCATGAGCTAAATCTCTGCTAACGATGCCTATATATGCACTTTTACAACTCACCACAGCAATTTCGCCTTTTAATTTGGCCTGCCTTTTAAATCGGACTTTTTTTATTGCTTCATTTGGGACTGACCGTTCGATAGCAAATTGATATTCTCATTCGGACTTTGTGCAAGTAAATTCTTTGAGAAACGGACTTGTTAAATGTTATTCACTGCATTCTGCCATTGAAGATAACTTGATGATTATGTCTTTGTGCATTAATTAATCCGTGACCTACTGTCTTGCTATTCAGCAACTCACCAGTTCAGACCGTTGGAGGGGTGGGGAAAAAAACAAAAAACGGTCGGGTCTTAACTTAGGACAACCAATTACAATAAACCCTGCTTTTACAAATTACGACACAATTTACCCCCTTTCTCTTGCAGAACGTTTTGGAAAACGATGAAGTTACTTCTCGCAAGGCCAGCGCCGGCTCCACGCGAAGCAAGGTGACCTCCAATCTCGCACTTTAAATTGGATGTGATTTACCGAGATACATTTGTGCGTGTCTTCGGGTTTTTAAAGGATCTCAAACCGATCGCGGTGCTGTGGCTGTTAACTACCCGCGTCGCTTTCTTGTTGTATTCGCCTTTGCACGCTGCACCCGGCTGCCTGTTCCATCTCAGTCCTTCCCGTGATGTTGTCTGGCCGTGACTCAGATCCCTAGATGTGCAGGCACTCCACAGACTGCAGAGGGAAAGCTACGAACGGGAAGCCGGTCCAGGGAGCAGGTGCAGGGAATGATTCTGGGGGCTTTTTTTAGGTTTTTTTTGTTTGTTTTTTGCGTCCTCACTCCTGTAGCTCAATGACAACTCTCCCATGGAAACCTTTATTCTCGCTTTGCCGGGGCCATGGTTTATGGTCGTATTGTCGCCTCGATTCGTTTTATTACGGCAAAGGCTATTTTAACAAGGGTGGTTCATGTTTTACTTGGACAACTGTTTCCAAAAAGCAAAGCAATAAATGGAGACAAATGCCCTCAAATAGTTTTTCAGGGGATTTGTCTTTTTAAACGTTTTGTTGGTATCCATTATAGCCAATATGTTATTTTTTTACCAACACAATAAGGACAAGATCTATCACCACAAAGACCCATGTATAATGGTGCATTTCCTGCTTTTAATGCAAGTGCTGAAAATCAACACTGTGCCAGCTCTGAGATGGCAAAGATTGCAGTATAGCGAATCGTAATGAACAATCTGGTCAAAGGAAATGGAAAACATCAAGCCTGTCTGGATTTCTACAGTAGGTCATGCGATCGCCTTGTAAGGTCATGGGCAGGCTTTGGTTCTAAAGAAAAGTCCACCTTGAATTTGAACCACCTGTGTACGTACTGGACAATCAATATCTGTGTCCACATCTGGTTGTTCTTAACCTAACCTATCTTCGTCCATGGACGCTTGTTCTAACTTTTTCGTTTTGGCTCCTGCTGCTCGTTCAGAGATGTTTGGTTTTTTTCTTAACTCGTAACATCTCATTCCTGCACGTCGTACTTCTGCAATGTGGTGATAACCTGTTGTTGGAATGAAGGTTTTTTAATTTTAAATTTATTTTATCAAAAGATGGGGAGGTGGGGTGAGGAGAGGGAGGGGGTTACTTGGAAAGCTGATTTGTAAAATGTCAGGTCTTTTCCAGATAAATTTCCTTTCATCCCTTCAGCTTAAGATAGTTCAGCTACTTTAAGAAGAAACAACTGGTTAATTTACCCACCCTGTCAGCCTGCAGACAGCAGCCCGAGCGAAAACGGCAGTCATGACAATCATAGCCTCGACTCCCTATCGCTGATCAGTGATGCCAAGCCTTCACAAAAGGCTCTCGGAGCATCGGCTGACATTCTCAACTCGCCACAAAGGCACCTTCAGCCCCTCCAATGCAGCCGCTTGGACAAGCTGGATGACAAAGAGGAGGAACTGGAGGATTCCTTCTTCGATGACATTCCGGATAAAATTGGAGCCTCCAGCAGGTTTTATGCACATCTTTATTTCTTTCTTTGATTTGATTCGTGGGATTTATTTATTTATTCATATAACGTTCGCACCACCCATGGCCCAAACACTTCCAGGAGGTGGACACTGTAGTGTGTGGCATGTATCTTGAGTAGCTTCTGAACGTCGTCGTAGGCTTCAGACATGCAGTGTATAAAGGAGTCTTATTACAATGGAGTAAATTAAAGGAAATGTGAGTGGAAGAGAAAGTGATTTCCAAACTCTTAGCGACCACCGTATCCCCACCCCATCCAGAAAAGCATTGCGCGATCATCGTCCTTAACAGTACTATGGTTTAAGACTACTAAGTATTACAATACCATGTTTATATCCATTTGGTGGAATTAATTAATTTTTCTGTCTTAGAGATTAACCTTGTACACTTTTTTTTTTCTTTATGAGAATAACAAACACAAAAAATTAGAAAGAGCAATCAGATTGCAGACCCTCGCCAGGACTTTTGTGTGGTGTTTGTGTGCTGGTACGTTACGTATTAATAATGGACGTAATTTATACATAATTACGACGCAATTTATAGATGTACTAACATTCCAATGGTACATAATTAATAGATGTGATACTCACATTCTGTGGGGACAGATATACAGACAAACAAACGGACCCAAATGTAATACCTTCTCCTCTGATGAGGGTAAAAAATATTCCCAATTTTTAGCTCGACTGTTCGAAGAACAGAGAGCAATAGCGATACCCCCGGCGTGAGTGTCAGCATCAGCGTGAAAATGTTAACATTTTTGGTGCAAGTTATTTTTTCCTTTCTAATGTTTTTATCTACCACTATTTTTTATACGCCCGATATATATGTATATACTGTGTGTATGTATGTATGTATGTATATATATATATATATATATATATATATATATATATATATATATATATATATATATATATATATATATATATATATACAGTCATGCGCCGCTTAACGACGTTCCGGGCAACGACGGATCGCATATACGACGGATCTGCCAGCTCTGAAAAAAAAAAAATGAAAAAAAATGTAGCTGAAAAATTCCTATCGCCGAGTGATGTCGCCGATGTAGCGCTGCCAGTCGTATAAAAATAGCACCTACAATTATGTACACTGCACAGTACATAATACTTCATAATGATAATAAACGACAGTGTGGCCCTGTTATAATGCGATCATTGAGGTCCATAAAATGTCCGCGAACAAAACAGGGTTGTGCTAAATCGGAATTCAAGGAAATCGGCTTTCAAACTGAACCAATGTTTGCACGTTTACCTTCTCGCAAGTAAATTACCTTTGAATTGAAGAATTCCGCGAATAAATCGTTGTTACAGTCGAAATTAAAACACATATTTGTTTTTAGTGAAGCTTTTAATGTTGTTAAAACAATCGCACTGTTCCGAAAATATATATCACAATTGACAGGAGCTCGTTTCTTCATTTATAAATTATAATATCGATGCAAGGATTACGTATTTATATAATCCAAATGCTATTTATTCATCTTTCTATAATCGATGCGAGAGGACATTGTAAGCTGCTGCGAACAACACCGATGGCCCTCATGAACAGCACAAAGGTAAAACTAACGTGTCTTCAGTCTCTCTTGGATGCGTGTTACAATTGCCGACAGTATTCAGTGCAGTAACATGCTGTACAGGTTTGTATCCGAGGAGCAATAGGCTATACCATATAACCTAGGTGTGTAGTTTTGTGTAAGTACGATGTTCTAAAACGAAAACGAAAAAAAAAAAAGATGTTCGCACAACGACGACGTCACTTAATGACGCGTTTCTCAGAACGTAACCCCGTCGTTAAGTGGCGCATGACTATATATATATATATATATATATATATATATATATATATATATATATATATATATATATATATATATATATATATATATATATATATATATATATATATATATATATATATATATATATATAAACTGAAACGCAAAAGAAACTTACCACTTGTTTGAAATGTAATAAAATTGTAACAGTTCAAAATAAAACAAACCAACAATTGCTAATTGAAACGTTGGCATTTTATTGATGACATGTCAAGTTTTTGACCGAGATACACCATCTCATAAGTTTGTTCTACAGTACAGTACAGAACAGCACAGGGTGCAATGTCAGTCCCCTTTCAAGAGCGTGTGTGGCCACCATTGTTTTGGATACAGGCAGTGCATCGTCAGCGCATACTGCCTACCAGTCTTTGGATGGATTGCTGCTGGATTCTGTCCCACTCAGTCCTCAATGTCTGAAGCCATCTGACTTAGGACCATCTGCCTGTCCTGCCTTGCAGTGGTGACTCTTGGCCTCGCTGATCGAGGTCTGTCATCTGCAGAGTGTGGAGGGTGTCTCTGTCCACCAGGGCCGATATCGTCTGGTGTGAACAGCCAAGGCGACGTGCCACCTCACAGTAGCTCAATCCGCCTTGCAGTATGCCCAAGGCACACTGCCGTAGATCCCTTGACAATCGTGGCATGTTGATTGAAATGCCCATTTTGCACTGGCCTTTTTAAAGCTAATATCAAGACATCACGTGCAGCTCATTAAAATCATCCCATACCCCTTGGCTAATCACTGACAGTCAAGACGGCTGTTCAACAGCTGTGCTGTGAAGTGACCATTGAAGGTTCAAGTGACCATCCGTGACCGTTTTGTCTGACAGTGAGGACACTATTGTCCACAAATAAGTTCACACATTTACTACACGCAGTGTTATTGTTGATATTTGAAGGTTTAAAAGATGGTAAGTTTCTTTTGCGTTTCAGTGTGTATATATATATATATATATATATATATATATATATATATATATATATATATATATATATATATATATATATATATATATATATATATATATATATAATATGTCAGGGCGTATTATGTGTTGTCCGTCCGTCTGTCTGTCCATCCGTTCCTGTCCCCACTCTAACTCCCAAAGTTTTAAACTTTCACATTTCATATTTGGTACATAGGTACAGACTGTGGAGACGGTGTGTCGCGACATATGTTCGTCATCTAAAGTGGTTGCCCTGGCAACCAGGATGCTGTTTTCCATCCGTTCCTGTCCACACTCTAACTCCCAAAGTTTTCAACTTTCACGTTTCATATTTGGTACATAGGTACAGACTGTGGAGACGGTGTGTCGTGACATACATTCGTCATCTAAAGTGGTTGCCATGGTAACCAGGATGCTGTTTTCCATCCGTTCCTGTCCGCACTCTAACTCCCAAAGTTTTCAACTTTCACATTTCATATTTGGTATGTAGGTACAGACTGTGGAGACGGTGTCGTGTCATACGTTCATCATCTAAAGTGGTTGCCATGGCAACTGGGATTCTGTTTTCCATGTAGTAGCATAATTCTGTATATACCTTCTTGTTCGGGCGTATATTGTGCTCACTTGCGCTCTTGTTACTGATTACAATATACAAATACATATATTGCTTTAAAATTATTTGGATCAGACTTCACTGCAATGCTTTATGAAAAATATTAATTATTGGACTCGTCTTTTAAAAACGATTAATTGAAAATAGGCGAGCATTGGGTGGCTTTGACACCAACTCTGGTTATTTTTAACACCCGGGTGATGTCCCTGAGCCTGCCACCCTTTTCTCATCCCCGATCCTCACCCCTTCCCCCTCCCCCCACATCCTCCCAGTGAGGTTAAGTCACGAGCACGATGGATTTTTGTCGTCTGGTGTTGGTGTAGCACAGGCATTGATGTTCCTTGTTGTTACCCCATGCACGCAAAGCAAAAAGCAGAGTTAAGCAATCAGTTCATGTCCGTCTGTCTGTCTGTCTGTCTGTCTTAACAGTTTATGATCGTCAGTGTGTGGTCAAGGAACAACTTGGTTAAATTGAAAGTTGTATTTTGAACATGAATAGGAAGACAAATTTGCAGTTTTACTATATTTTGGCTTTGAATTCATCCCGACCACACATGCACACTGCAGAAAGGAGTGAGATTATATTTTTACTCACTGCCTGCCTGGCAGTCAAACAAAATTGAAAATCATTCCAAACAGGAAACTTACTGTTGTTAAGGACGTCATAAAGGACACAAACAACACGTACAAAAAGCTAATGTAGCGTATTAGATCGGGTGATGTAATACGCGCTAGGTAAAACGGCGGTATAACCCGGAATTTATTAATTTATATGTGTTTAAACCTCAATTTAAATTGAATTATATGCTTAAACACGAAACCACAAATCACATTGATAATACTTCGAAGAATCATGCATAAAATCGATATATAGCATGAGAAGGCATGATGTTTGAGAGGGTACAGTAACGGGGTGAAGAAAAGGCTGCCAATTATGGCTATGCACGATGCCGATCGACGCTGCATTCCACGGTGATCAATAAAGCCTCCATCGCCAAAACTGCGACTCAACATTGTCTGATTACAGTGTGTAAGGGTGGTGTACAAGACTGCTTCAGTAGTGCTAAACTTCTGGATTTTTTTATTTTTATTTTTGAGTGATCTTGAAAACCATTATCTTACTAAAATTGAAGTACAGTATAATACAGTACTTGAACGCTGCGTGGGGTATCGTGTTCTATGAACCCTTTACTTCCTTGTTGTAAGGGGGAGGAGAGGCCACATTTGAATACAATGTGCTCTGGTAAGGTTTGGCATGAATATTTGGGTTTCACTTCTGCCCAACTTTACATGCAAATTGAAAAGTGGAATCTTGACCTTTTCTCATAAAAGTGCAAAGGCAAAGGACACCATTGTGCATTGAGAGAAAATTAATTGTACATTCTTCCAAGAGCCTTCATGTTGTATGCAAAACAAAATAAATAATTGGACAGTCATTCAACCGTTGGGGGGTTATTTTCTACTCCCTAGCCTTTCTTGGTGGTCTTGGTCTTCTTCTTGCGTATGGCAGCTTGGGTGCCGGGTAGCTATCATATTGTTGGAGCGCAACTATGCTTCTGATGCGGTGCCCCTATATCAGTACACCGGTGCTTATTTTGCTGATTTCAGAAGGATGACAGGCTGAGTCATCCCCACCTGCTGTTAATTCAGCAAACAGAGCTTGAACTCAGGACCCTAAGAACCCAAGCCAGCCACCCTAACCACAAAGCCAACACCAGACTACTTCTTGGTGGTTACTAGTGTTCAGTTCAACTCTCTAGGCGGGAGGTCGGAGGATTTCATTCACCCTCGTTTTGCCATCACAGATACATTTGGCTTTGCACAATGACTCCTTCCGAGTACGTCACTTGATTAATTGTGGCGCAAATTTTGTCACAAAGTCACCATGGTTCATTCGGATATTTGCTTGTATGGAAATCTCGTTGATTCCTGTGCTCAAAACGGTTGTAGACGAGACAAGGTTTTAATTAAGTTACACTGCTTGAAAGGTGTAATGAAGCAGGATTATAGGTTTGTGTGCGTGTTTGTGAACACACCTGTTTTGGTCAATTTAAAACGACTTGCTGCCGTTAAGGTGGCGTTTTTGTGCTTTTGGAGTTGTTGATAGATGTCACTGAAAACGTGGGTAATCACCTCTGCTCCCTTTGCACAGAATATCGCTGCTGGCTAATTGGGAAAGCAGCCAGGATCATCAACTTCACAGTTTGCTGGAAGGAGAGGCACGACCAGCACAGGGCACGACCACTTCCAGTGCACAGCCCAAAGCAGGTATGGCATTTATCGTGCTTTCTTAACCCGACTCCCAATTCTAGTTCCTGCAATTCCCATCGGAGGCTTATGTTTACCAGACGTTTATATCCACAAGAGTGCTTTAGATTTGTGGATTTAGTTACATCCTGAGCTGAAGATGTAAATGAGGTTAATCATGTGATGCCATTTGCTCGAGCACAGCAAAATAGTGGGGAAGCATTACAACTGCAGACAGTAAGACGTATAGTGAAAGGCGGAGATCCAACAGCATGGAGATGAGCTGATAGTGAAAGATCATGAGAAGTATTGATATAATTGATCTCGCACCAGTTGCATGAATCTAAACGTGAATCATGTAAACAGTTGCAAAGGATGGACTCTGTGTTGACCAATGTCGTCCTGACCACACATTATGGATGACAGAAAAGTATGGCAAGCAAGGAAAGATCTCAAAGGAATTGGACTTTAGGCTGGAGGAAAGGTTCAACCCTGTCCAGCACGCTGTTGTCCATCAATGTGAGGGCACAGTATGGTGTACGTACATCTTTTATTGCTAAAAGATAAATCTTCCCAGAGTAACGAGGTGCTGAACCCGGAATGCAACGACTGCCCTAAATGATGTATATGCGGAATGGTGATCCAGTTGGAGATTTGAAATGACATTAAGGTGTAAAAGCGACCAACTGAACTTCCACAAATATTGAAATGGGCAAATAAATAAATGGATACATAATTTATTCAGCAAATTACTCCCTGGACATCAAGGTAACCTCAAAAAAATCAGCAGTCAGCAGCATCTATAACTTTTTAATGAAAATTATGCATGAATGTGCAAGCATTGCACCAATATGAAGTTGTTAACTTTTTTTATTTTTTTTTAAAGTCTATTCCAGAATGCCACTTGTTCGGAAGGTTTTTCTTGCACCCAGCAGGCTGGCAAGATAGCCCAGAGGTTTGCGCACTCACCTTCGAGTCGTCTGTCCTCGGTTTGAACCTCGACCCATCGATAAACTGCCATCCTGGTGTTTCACAGGCAGGCCAAGGCATCAGTGTGTGCACCGTCCCTCAGATGGACCTGAAACTGGGTGTCCCAGCTGCCATCATTAGTCCTCCTGACGACTCCATCTTTACCTGTTTAGGTTCCTCGTGCTGGCTCCAATGCTGTGTTTGGTCTGTTATTTGATTACCCCACACACGTTGTGCAAAGCAGAGGAAAAGCAAAAAATCTCTCTCTCTCTCTCTGTCTCTCTGTCTCTCTGTCTCTCTGTCTCTCTCTGGAATCGAGGAACTTCGATTGAATTTCATATTTTCAACACTGGAGAAGACTAATCGGCTTGTTTGCACTTCCAAACACCTACAGATTAAAAGTACTTTGGCAAAATTGTACGAGTCACATCTGTTTAACGCATCTTTTTCTCAAAGATCATTTGAAAATTGTCAGTTTCTCTGAGAAGAGGTGGCAGGAGGTTTGTGATTGTGTATACATGCACATACAGATAAACCTCTGGCGACAAAAAACAGATGCTTCGCGTCAGAGATTCGTTAGCTCGAGACTGTTCTGATTGACTCATCGGCTTCACATGGTTGCCACCGTGCCCGTTCTTCAAAGTCAACGAAGAAAAGTTGATCTAAATCATGCTCAGAAACATAAAGCAAGAGTTGAAAAGACCCTTCCCATGTCCTTTTTCTCAAGAGTGTGCGAGGTAAGGTATTCTGTGAACTCTCCTTTTTAAGATGGAATCGATCCCACGGTGTCTTTTGCGACGAGTAGGGGAACTATCGCCAGCATCCTGGAAATTCCTGCTTCAACCTCCAGGGGGCACTGCGTCAGCAACACTGTCGTGCCCCTGCAAGAACCGATGGTAACCCACAGCCACATTCGGACGACAGTGACATTGCACACAGCTAACAGTTTTGAGCAAATGATGGAAATGATAGTTTTGGTTCTTGCGCCGTTTGCCAGTTGAGGACAAATGCAGAATGCAAGGAGATTCAGCGAGAACACGAGTCTTGTAATTGTGCGATATGAAAGTATACCTCCCCCCCCCCCCACTCCCCACCAAACCTTGCTCATTTTCAAATCCTTAAACAGGTTTGCACTTTTCAGGAAAGGAAGATGACTATGACGACGATTTTCTGAGGTATGTTTCCATCATTTCATGAAAAAAAAAAAATCTCACCAACATCATGCACCTTGTATGTTGGAAGTGCTTTTTTAAAGTTGATTATGGGATGAGATAAGGCAGTTTTTCTGCATCTGTAATCAGTCAGTATAATTCCCCCTCCCCCAAATGTTAATCGTTGTGCTCCCATCATGTCTCCAAAAATATTCAGCAGTCATCCATCGGATAAGAGCATCACGGAGGAGCTTGCAGCGGACGACCTGTCAGGGAGTGACCTGGTGAGACGTTAATTCAGGATGGTGCGGCAGCTCATGCTCCGAGCCCATAGTTTGTTGTAGCATGTATGAGATCACATTTCCGATCATCACGGATGCAAAACTGTTCAGGTTATTTTTTTTCTATCATTTTTTTGACTTTCGCTTGAGGGACTGAAACATGTTGGGAGTTTTTGTTAAGATCGGCCTTGCTTGGAAATCTGCGAGTATTGTTGCCCCCCACCACACCCCCACACCAAAATCATTCTAGTACATGGGAAGGAGTTTAACGAGATTGGAGACATGAACCTAAGCAGATACGAAGGGTGTCATCATCAATGTGTGTTTGCAGCTCGACGTGAGCCTGAAACATCCCATCTGAGCCGGCACTCCTGGAGTTCAATTGGTCTTCCTGCCACTGCCTATTGTATAAGGAACCCACTTGGGAGAGGTGTCTGTTAAATATGGAGTTTCCTTTTCTGCTGCTACTTGTACCGAAGACTTTAAATATGGATTGGGGTTAAATGTTGGATGCATTTTTTTCAAAATGGTTGTTTTTGGTCAAACTTCTTTTTATTCTTAAAACCTCCACTTTAAAGAAAAGAAAACAAACAAAAAAACTTCATGGACAAGTTGTCTTTTCACTACATATCATTTATTCCATTCGTTTCCCTCGGTGCATGCTGCAATGGTGAAAGCTTTATTACAAGAGCAGGTGTGACATGCAGAAGCTGCAATGTTCGTACATTCCACTCGCCGCATATCCACGGCAGATTGTGTCCAACATGTATGTGTCAACTAAACTCTACAAAACGAGTGACGTCAGACGGTGTGGTATGACAAATTGGCTTTAAGCTTCAAAGGCAAAACCTGGAATAATTTGCAAAAGTAAAAAAAAAAAAAAAAGCTGATTCATCCCGACTCTGCTGCTGTAAAGGGGCGCTAGCATCCGCAGAGATAAAAAGGAACGTTTGATCGAACGCGATTCCTCAAAAAGCATGAGATCGAAAATAAAAATCGGAGAAGCCGCTTCGAGATAAGCGCAGCAAGCAACGTTTACCAACGGATACCTTTTAACTAATGGGGATTAAAGGACTCGATTTACCCAGGGAAGACCTGTCAGTGTAAGATCGTTGTGCCATTCTGCTCTTTTATCAGATGAGAGCCCTCGCCAGTGGAATGCAATCATGTATGGAGAATTCATCATCAGATCACTTGCGGTACAATTAACGTACTGGATAAATGAGGGGAGATAAAATCAAGGACGGATCATAGCAGCAGATTTTCTTGGGGGGAGAAACCCCCTCCCTCCCCCCCCCCCAAAAAAAACAAAAGTGGATGAAAAAGCAAAGTGCAGGAAATCACTTCAATGGCCACTTGTCCAGTTTAGGCCCCATAATTAGCTTTGGAGGGGAGGGGGATTTGAGATAATTGGATGATCGATAAAGGGCCTGACATTTGAATTTAGTTACTTTTGCAATAATATCCAATCCACAAAAAACATATTCAGCAGGTGTCAGATCTAATCTAACAAGGAAAGAAACAACTGGAATGGAGAAGCAACGTAAAACTAAATATTGCATTACACCCACCATGTTGGATACAAAATAAAGAACCAGGTCTGGTCAGAAAGCTGGAAATAATTTTGTGGGTGTCGTTCCATTCTCAAAACGCCAGATTAGTTCCTGGAACCCAAAAGGACTGCAACATGCAATGAAACAGCCTCAAGATAAAATTTCTTATACTTTATGTACAGGTGTATTATCTAATCCAGTGCAAGGACATATCTGGAAGCAAAACCATACACAGCAACCCAAAGGCTTTGCACGCCACTGCACGAACGCCGCAAAGGTAAGGTGCGTCTTTCGCAAACTTTTAAACGTAGCGTCACGGCTCCCAGTTTGATGTCGATACTTAGTTTACCTGTTAGGATCCCACTGTTCATTTGTGCCACGTCGGGGATTTAAATCAAAGGTTGTGTGGTAACTAGTGAAGCCGGAATTGTGCAATTATCCCTCGTTACTGGTTCACAGAGTCGATGAACTCGGACGAGCGTTTTCCGTACTTCTGGTGGATTATGAAAAGCACGACGCCCAAGACAAAGCAGACCGAGCCCACGGTGATGTAAGCAATGCCCAGGAAAGGGTTCTTTCCTCCCATCCATGACGTGGTGCTGAGGATCATCCGTTTCTTCCCATTGAAGCTCTTGACGGGGTAATCTGCAGGCAGGTTAAGGAAGGGCATCTCCGGGAGGGGCGGGTGGAACAAACATGGAGCTCAACCCAAGTCTCAACTCCCACGACTCGACTGACTGGGTTGTACTTGGAGAAAAACCCGACAACCTCAACAAGTATTGGATGATCAAGTACAAGGTGAAATTAAATTGCACTTGGAACAACAGGTTAACACCATTCAACAGGAAGACAGTGCATTGCAAACACTTGATTCAAAAAAATTACATGTTATGTTGCTTCATTTGACCGAAGCAGTAAATTTATGAGAAATTGTATGGTCAACAAGAAAGGACGCAAGTGATAGTGACCAAATCTATGGGTCCATCACTTTCACATCACACACAGGTTGGTGGTCTGTGTCTTCTCCCACCTCCTTTCTGATCAAGCAATCTCTGCTATTTCCATGCTTTGATAAAGCAGGAGCACTTTGATTTTAATTGATAAAGAAAGTCGTATTCCTCACTCAAGGTAAAATAAGCATTACCCATTAGTCAGTCATTTCCGGTTCCCCCTTTGAGACGAGGAGAACAACCTGCTGCTCTGCACCACTTTCTCATAGCAAGCACCCCCACCATTCGACTTGAAATAAATAAATAAATAAATAAGACAAACTTAGCACAATACAAATTTAGAAACTACCTTTCCAAAAATACTTTTGTTCTCAAACTCTGGAAACTATTTGCAGCGTGGAGCAACCATTAGGAAAGCAATAATTGAAGCCTCCTCTGCAATAGTATGTTGCTCCTGCTGCTGCACAGCACTTCTGCCAAGTCCATCGAGCTCTAATCAGTGCCAAATTAACATCAACCCAAACATTTATGTCTGCTGGAGAATGCATCCAGGTATGCCTATGCAGGAAATCCATCATGTCAAAACCGAATAATATAATTCATAGGCTGGCAGGATAGCCGAGAGGTAAATACACTCGCCTTTAAGCCGAGCTGTCTCGCCTAGGTTAGAATCTCAGACCCAGCAATAATCCATCATTCTGGTGTCTCGCAGGCAGGGAAAAGCATCAATGTGTGTGCCCCGTCCCTCGTGTGGATGTTAAACGAGCATCCCATCTGCCAGCCTTTGTTGGTGGACATTAAAGATCCCAAGGTGTCCTTCGCGAAGATGAGTTGAGTTATCGCCAGCACCCTGACTAGATCACAAATTCCTGCTTTAACTTGGAGGGAGCACTGCATCCGCAGAATACCCATGCCCCTCCCCCGCCGCCCCTCAACAAATTACGTTACCTGGAGCCATGTGCTGTATCCTAAAGAACAGTATAACAAAATTCAACCTAAGTTGTTTTTTTTTTGTAGTGGTGCGGACGGAGCTTCGCTGCGGCTCGACCTCATACCATAAGAGAAATCATTGGCAAGGCAAAAACATCAGCCATGTGCCAAGCTTTGAGAAAGGATACTGTACTCGACATGCAAAACGTAGTTGCCAGCCGGCAGGCCGTTGGAAAAATAGGGCTCAGAGATGTTGACACGCCGGTAGAGTTTGCGGAAGGTGGGAAGTGCAGCAGTGCGCATCCACACAATGAAGTCCTCGTTGATAAATCCGTTGTTTGTCAGGTCCGTTGGGTCCAGCTCATACACTGGCTTGCTCCAGTAAAGTGGCTTTTGTGTCCCTGCCAAATACATAGAGCACAAATAAATCTCATTCCCTTAAGCCACGAAACGGCCTGAAAGTTCCAGTTTCAATCTGCTCACTCTTGCTCCCGTCCAAAAATTGTTAAATGTGAGACCATTCCATGTCCCGTTGTTTTGGAAAGGCTTAAGAGTATATGGTCATTGCATCACATTTCCTGACGACGCATAATCAAATTGGGCCACACTCTTCTAAGGTTAATTCCATGTAAAACAAGCACAAGACTGTGCGATCCAAAGTTGAGCAATAATGAAACAAGCAGTCATAGACTGGTACTTATGAAATCATCAACTTGACCTCTGACCTTGTCAAATAAAAGCTGTCTCTTGAGAAGGTAGCGACGCAAACCAGAAGTTTCTACCATGATTCTGTACCAAACCATCAAAAATCGTAACGTCGACCGAAGCAAAAATCTTCATCCACGCAATTATTTAATATTATTTTATCAAAGTCACAAAACTGTAATATTCGGCCATCCACCAACAATCTTTACATAATCCGACGGCTTAGCGAGTCAGGCATGCGACGATAACCTTTATTGGGATAAAAAATGACTTGAAAACACTATCTTTATCGAAAACACCGTCAGCGCGCACACGGAAAACCTTTACGTGATCAACGACGCCTCTGCTCGAGCGCGCTGCACCACGTGACGAGCCGTGATGCGGCGAGTGAAATATTTTTTATACAATCTTAAAACGTCTCGAAAACATCCGATTTTTACCAGAATTTCGACAACTGAGTTTTACGCGTCCTAAGCGATCGCAAAAACCGAAGACAAAATTAAAATCGAAGTTAAAACGAACTCGTAACGTCGAGCGAAGCAAAAATACTCCATTTCTCCACATGAATTTATGGAATTATGTTTGACCTCACTGTGACCTTGACCTTTGACCGATTTTGACCAAAATCTAATCAGCGCTAGCCATCACCCTCCTGAATCACGTAGTGTAATTTGACATTGGTAGCTTCTTCCGTTCTCGAGTTATCGTGCCTACAAACAAACACAAACAAGCAGTCATAGACTGGTACTTACGAAATCGTCAACTTGACCTCTGACCTTGTCTAATAAAAGCTGTCTCTTGAGAAGGTAGCGACACAAACCAGAAGTTTCTACGATGATTCTGTACCAAACCATCAAAAATCGAATGTTTTGGATGTTTGACCTCACTGTGACCTTGACCTTTGACCGATTTTGACCAAAATCTAATCAGCGCTAGCCATCAGCCTCCTGCATCACGTGGTGTAATTTGACATTGGTAGCTTCTTCCGTTCGAGTTATCTGTACCAAACCATCAAAAATCGAATATTTGACCTCACCATGACCTTGACCTTTGACCGATTTTGACCAAAATCTAATCAGCACAAGTCATCACCCTCCTGAATCACGTGGTGTAATTTGACATTGGTAGCTTCTTCCGTTCTCGAGTTATCTGCACCGAACCATCAAAAATCGAATATTTGACCTCACTGTGACCTTGACCTTTGACCGATTTTGACCAAAATCTTATCAACACTAGACATGACCCTCCTGAATCACGTGGTGTAATTTGACATTGGTAGCTTCTTCCGTTCTCGAGTTAACGTGCCTACACACAAACAAACAAACAGAAATGGAAGTCATCAATATACTTAAGAAATCTTTAGATTTTGTAAGTAATAAAGATTAAATACTGCATTGGAGTAATAAGAAGTAACCCAGATAAGCAAAGATGGAATCATCAGGAGGAACCTGGAAAGGATTCAGGTTTCAGTTGCTGCTGCTCCACCCCCAAAACCATCCAGGCAATAGAACCTTTAAAATAAGTAAATAAATAAAATTGTAAGAATTCACTTCTCTGTAGACAGAGAAAGAGAGAGAAATGAAAAGTATGAGACAAATTAAGCTATATATATATATATATATATATATATATATATATATATATATATATATATATATATATATATATATATATATATATATATATATATATATATATATATATATAACCACAAATTACTTTGTAAAAGACCCAAATCATTAAACAGGCCTTCGATTCCTCATTAACTTCTATTCCTCATTAACTTCCGATCATCAATTTGGTTTCAGACCAGGTCACTCGACCCTGGATATGCTGCTTCTGCTCTCCCATCAATGGATGGAGGTCCTCAATGCCAGACATGAAATCAGAGCCATATCCCTGGACATATCGCGTGCCTTTGACACAGTCTGGCACCCTGTCCTGCCCTCCAAACTCTCTTCCTATGGTATCCAATGCCATCTCCACTCATGGCTCACAGAATTCCTCTCCTGTCACAGTCAACGTGTGGCCCAAAATGGAGTTCTTTCATCCCTCTTCCTGTCCAGGCTGGAGTTCCTCAAGGTAGCATTCTGGGCCCTGTTCTTTTTCTGGTTTTCATCAATGATCTCTCAGACTCTGGAAAAATCCTCCTTATCTCTTTGCTGATGACCACCCTCTGCCGTACCATCTGTCATCCCTCAGACCGGCAAGCAGCAGCTTCTTCGCTCACTGCAGATCTGGGTAAAATTACAAACTGGTACAACACGTGGAAAATGTCTTTCAATCCGGACAAATCTCACACTCTCACTTTGTCTCTCCGAAAGGACCGTTTGGAAAACCCCTCCATCCACTTTCTCAACAATCCACTGGAAGAAGTCCTTTCTTTCAAGCTTCTGGGTCTCACTATCTGCCATGATCTTTCCTGGGAAAGCCACATTTCCAACCTGGCCTCCAAAGCCAGTCGCTGACTGGGAATCCTCCATCGTGCAAAGTCCTTCCTCGGCCCACCTGAGCTCCTGACTACATACAAAGCTCTCATCCGCAGCCTGATGGAGTACCGCTCTCCCCTCTGGGCTGGTGCTCCTGCCTCCCACCTTTCTCGGGTTCACGTTGTGGAAACCAAGGCATTTCAGATCATTGGCATCTCCCATGATGAGGCTGAGTCTTTGGGCTTCTCACTCTCTCACCACAGGCAGATCGGTGGTCTTTCTGTCTTCTACCGTATCCTCTCGAGTCTCGCCCCCCCCCCCAGGTCTGTCTGCGATATGTCCCCACCATATTTCTACAGGGTGCTCAAGGTCTGCCAACAAGCCCCTTCTGGTAAAACTACCAAAATCACGAATCACTGCTCACCTTCACTCTTTTTTTCCCGCCTTTGGAATAAGCTCCCACACACTCTTCAATCCCATTCTTCCCTCCAGGCCTTCAAAACAGCTATTCACCACCACCTCTTATCGTCCCCCATCCAAATCCTCAATCGTTTCTACCCCCGTTAATCCACCCCAAACCCACCTCTTTCAAATTCCCTGCTTTCCATCCTGAAAGTCCCTGTAACGTCCATCTTGTATACCCCATCCCTCTCCCAATGTCTCTGTTCCCCTCTGTTTTGTCCTGCCCACTCCTGCCCCTCTTGTCTCATGCCACCCTCGCTGTGTTGTGTGTTCACTCTCATGTGAGCCTCGACAAGGTATACAAAAAAAAAAAAATTAAAAACTCCTCTTCCGCTCTTCCGGCATGGGTGATGAACTTCCATTTTGAGATCCCCCACCTCCCCTCACCCTTTCCATAAAATTAATTTACACAAAAATCCAATGCACTGGTAACTTGTTTACACAGAAACCAACCAAACTTAAGCAAGAGGTTATGATGACATCTAAAACGAGAACAGCACTCAGTAGAGCATATATCTCCACCAGGCTGAACAGTTTACCTCATGTATCCCACCGATAGGGTTCGGATGCAGATCCGGCCCAACCAAAAATCTAATCGGCTTGTTCTTGTCACCAACCCAAATTTATTTATTTTAATGGATCCTGTGGCTGCTTGGCTGCATCATTTTATTGGGACGCAACTGTACCACATTACCAGTAAGCTGGTACTCATTTTGCCGACCTCAGAAGGATAACAGGACGAGTCAACCCACCTGGTGTTAATTAAACGAATGACAGGGGCTTGCACTCAAGCCAGCCACCTTACCCGTCAAGCAAACACCAGGCTTACCAACCCAAATGAAAATGAACAAAAATAAATGAAAAAGCAAGATTTAGCACAAATAGAGAGACATGTGAGAAAGTACAAAGTGTAAAAGACTGAAGAGAGATGAGAAAGAAGAAGTAAAGATGGCTGTTAGAGCCCAGATAGATCGGTTTCAGCAGTTACTCCACAAGATTCAAACGCAGCAACAGGTTTAAGCTCACAGACGTCTGTCAACGATACGATTTGGACATTCAAACTAAACCGTTTGGGCATTTACCTTGGAAAGGTATTTCTGAATCAAATGGAAGCAGGAAATTCAAGAACTAAAAAGTTAGAGAAGTACTTGTTTATTATAAAACTGCGTTGTGAACGCTTGGCTCAGGACCTGCGGCTAAAACGTCCTAATACCGATACAACAAATGTAATACCAATGGCCTCTCAAACCGAAAACAAACTCATCCCAACTCTGCCTCTGGAAAGGAGTTTAGTTAATCAAAAAAAAGTGTTTTCCGTTTCAAGAAAAGGCCAAGGCAACAATAATAAATATATTTCGTTTTTTTTTTTTTAAGGTTTGTCCATCATTGCTAGCGAAACAAACATTCACAAAATGTCGACAAACACAAACGATGGCCATGAAGCATAAATGGCGGCACAAACCTGCGAAAGCCTTTTTCAGGTCATCATTTGGCGATGGATTCTGAAACTTCACGTTTTTGTCCGTCCACCAAGCAATCCCCGTTTTGAGCAGTGGCACAGACACGTTTTTTCCTTGAAAGTACAGCTTCAATGTGTCTAAGTTGGGGTAGGGGGGAGACATTGCACTCCTTAATGCACATACCACATTACAACTTCAGGATACTTTCAAGCAACACACACACACACACACACACACACACACACACACACACACACACACACACACACACACACACACACAATGACTGACGGGCGACATTAGGAAAGCAAATATGCATTATGAAAGTCTTTTCGACCCAAAACATCCCAGAGCTCCATGCATTATTAAATGGTTGTTCAGTTGCAGAAGAAGCACACACTTAGCCGAGCAGCAAAGCAACCCAATTTGCCGTTCTCGCCGATCGCTTACCATTGAACATGCTGTTGGCAATGGCACCGCACGGTGCGTACGGCATCGTGCCGTTGTTGGCATATGGTGCACACTCGCTGCTCGGATCCTGAAAATCATTACGGTTTATTGTTTGGCTGCATTAAACAACAATGCATCGACAAGGTTCATCAAAAGGAATAATATATTACTGCATTTGCAAATAGTCTGCCAAAACGAGTCAGACGTCTTTGAAAGTAACCAGAAGTGAAAAAGCATCGATTTCACTTCAACTGTGAAAACTTAAGGTTTCCAGCAAATTCCAACAAGAGAAGGCACAGATACTGACCTTCAAAGAGGAGCTGACGCCGTAGAGTTGATTATCATCACGGGACTTGACGTAGCGACGGTGGTTCTGATAGAAGTTGGACAGCCCATAATACATGTATACCTGGCCCTAGGAAAAGCAAACAGAAAGCAGGCAGTTTTGCCTTGAACGTTCCATGGAATTGAAGTCACAGCAAGCGCTCAGTATCCGGGATGTACAGACACAAGAGAGAAACCACCACAATGTACCAAAGCTTACACAAGTCTTACACAGGACTGAAACTAAATGGTCCGAGCGTCCTTTCTAAGCCTCGAAGATAAGCACTTCGATTACGACCCTGGTTGAGTCGTACCAAAGACTAAAATGGAACATGCATGCTTACTTGCATGATGCCACCAGCATTTAAAGGATAGAGCACAGACAAACCCTGTGGGTTGGCATCCATGGGGAGGAGGAATTTCCTCCTTGATTGCCCCACTAAGTGCAAAGATAAAAGCAACGTCATAAAGATGGTATTGCTGATACCCAGAGTGCCCCCACAAAATTTTGGAGTGTGTGTTGCATGTTTCAGCTACTCCTCAAGCTTTACACCCAGGAGAGAGAGAGAGAGAGAGAGAGAGAGAGAGAGAGAGAGAGAGATAGAGAGAAAGAGAGAGAGAGAGAGAGAGAGAGAGAGAGAGAGAGAGAGAGAGAGAGAGAGAGAGAGAGAGAGAGAGAGAGAGAGAGAGAGAGAGAGAGAGAGAGAGAGAGAGAGAGAGAGAGAGAGAGAGAGAGAGAGAGAGAGAGAGAGAGAGAGAGAGAGAGAGAGAGAGAGAGAGAGAGAGAGAGAGAGAGAGAGAGAGAGAGAGAGAGAGAGAGAGAGAGAGAGAGAGAGAGAGAGAGAGAGAGAGAGAGAGAGAGAGAGAGAGAGAGAGAGAGAGAGAGAGAGAGAGAGAGAGAGAGAGAGAGAGAGAGAGAGAGAGAGAGAGAGAGAGAGAGAGAGAGAGAGAGAGAGAGAGAGAGAAAATGTTTTTTACAGCGCGTGTACTGTATACAATTGCACCGAGTTTGAAATGTCTCGGGTGTCTACCACGTCTCCGGTGTCCCCTGTCCCCCCCCCTCCCACGTGCCTCAAGACAGCCAATGACGGCCGTCCGGTAGATGCAGTGCGTAACCTAGACGGAAATAGCGAGAATTGACGGAAATACCCGAGTATTTCAATGGAAATTTGTGAAACTAATGTGTTATATATGTGAAAACCATTTAATGTATTGCTTGACGGGAAAAAAACCAAGAAACGCGCCCTTCTCATGTACGAACGAACAGAAGACGTCATTTCCGCCCACCATCGCATTTCGTGCCGAAAGACGTCATTTCCGCCCACCATCGCATTTCGCGCCGATCGCCGAATGCTGAAAGCTAAGTTCTTCTTATGCTATCATTCTTTTGCGGCCCCCTGCCACGCTGCATCGAACGATTTCATTCCTTCTGTTATATATAAAGGTGCTTATCACAATAATAACAAGATTTTTACATTTCAAATATTAAGTACGCTTTTTAATTGTTTTTCAACTGAAAAAGCATAAATTGCATATTTTAACATTAGTGTACTCATTTGCTTCACCACATGCGCTGTATTGAAGGATTTCACTTGTTATTTTAATATTTTAAGAATAAAATTCGAATGGATCCCCATCATACCTCGAAGTCTTCTTCCAGCGTGAAATTCAGCTTGCATGCGCAATTGCCGTTTGTGAGGTTCCAGTTGGCACACTTACTGCAATCGCCCTGATCCGTGTAATCAATCTATGGTTTGGGAAGAGCAGAAGAAGAAGAAACAGACAGTTATACGGTTGCTGTGTTGGCATTTTATTACCTCCACCACCAAAGTTCGAAGAACGTTATGTTTTCACCATCTGTCTATTTGTGCACAGGATATCTCAAAAAGTTGTGGACCGATTCGGATTAAATTTGGTGGGCAGGTTGGGTGTGCAACAAGGTCGAACTGATTCGATTTTCGTGAAGATCCGAATCCTCAAAATTTTTAAAGCGATTCTTCACCATCGAGAGATGGGGCCAAAAACGATATGTAGCACGATATTTCAAAAATTTATTGAGCCCGATATGTTCTCGTGGGTCATGTATTACCTGGCGGAGGTATGCGCTCTACCGAGTGCCCTTCTAGTTACTGCAGCATTCACTTCAGGAGTATGTTAAATATGACATGGGCGTCATCGATTTGTGGAAAGGCCTTCAAATAATGATTTGGGGAACACGAAGAACATTAAGATTTTAATAGTTAATGGATTGAAAATATCATCTGCAGCAGCATTACCTACAGAGGGCATGCCATAACATCATGTTGAATAACACAACCACAACCCCTACCCTCTCGATCCTCTTACTCTTATTGCGGCAAATATATAGAAATGCAAAACCCTTTCATTCATAATTTTAAATAATTCACAAAAAGATGCTTAATTAGAATTAATTATATAGCACCATTCGTTTTCCATGAGGATGGCGTTCCTCATGTTTTGTACACAAAGTGTGTGCACGCGTGCGCACACACACACACACACACACACACACACACACACACACACACACACACACACACACACACACACACACACACACACACACACACACACAATCTTCCTAATAGTGAGTTGCACCCCCTTTTGCCCTCAGAACAGCCTCGATTCCTCAGGGCATGGACTCCACAAAGTGTCGAAAGCATTCCACAGGGTTGTTTGGCCCATGTTGACCCCAATGCTTCCGAAAGTTGTGTCAAGTTGGCTGGTAATAGACCTCTACTCCAAATAGCTCGTTCTTTCACCTGTATTCACCTGATCAGTCTTTCATGAAGGAGCAGGTGTTCCTAATGTTTTGTACACCGTGTGTATATCCTAAATGTCCACATTCCATCAGAGTGTTGGTTCTGCCGAAGCAGTTTCTTGGCAAGGGTTGAGCTGGGCGGTTTGCCACCCATCCATGCAGTAGTTCGGACAGGAATTAGTCATTTGTTCAGAGTGCCGGTGATAACTCGCGGACTCTTCGCAACGTCACCATGGGGTCTTTAACATCTGCCAACTAATGTCGGCAGACAGGACGCCCAGTTTAATGTCCATGCAAGTGGCACACAAATTGATGAATCACCCGACCTGTGAAACACCTGTATGATAGTTTTTAGTTGGGTCAGGATTCAAACCCAGGCTAGAGAGCTTAAGGTGAGTGTGGGTACCTCTTAGACATCATGTCAGCACGCACACATGCACCTGCTGTTTGAGTGCAGCATGATAAACCCTCAAAATCATTGCTGGTACAAAACAGTGAATTCATACGAAAGTGGACGGGTGCTCTCCGCAGAAAATGGCATTTGGAATTGATTAATTTAACTCGCAGGTGCTACCCAGCGCTGCCTGGCTGGGTGAGCTTTTCCCGCTGGTGGTTTCAGGATGTGTTGGACATTAAAAAGCTTTGGAGTTATTGGCCTCTTGGTGGTTACACCTTTTGCCTATAGGCTGGCAGTAGCACTGCCTGACCCCACATCCCAATAACCCTAATAGCAACCTTCAGTGGCCTCAAAATGCATACAAAGGCCAACGTGACGATGTGTGCTCCGGTTAGACCATGAAAGAATAACGCACAAACAAACACTTGAAAATATTTCTACAGATTTCAAAACAACCAAAAATCTGTAAATTCCATTAAGTTTGACCATCGTCCCAGGCAATTGGTAACAAAGTACATTTTCACAGCAGTTTTGGTACTCGCAAATATTCAGCATTCTCGTCGGCATCGACTTTAGGAATGATTAATGATGTCAGATAAGCAATGACAAATCGTGCTGCAAGGATACAAAAATAAATAAATAAATAAATAAATAAATAAGCATCTGATTGTAGTTCCCTTCAAAGATGAGATCAAGGCATCACTGAGAGGAAAATGATGCAGTCTTCTTTGGATTATGAATGAAGATTTCAACAAACTGCAACAGATTTTGAGGCCTCGACCCAGGCCTTTGGATGCAATTTTCTATCTCAGGTTGGAAAAGAAGAGATGGTGGTCATCGAGTATATGTGTGCTCGAGTCTGAACTCGTACTGGTGAGAAGAACCAAAGGCAAGCTGGAGGAACTTTCGGATGACTATACACTATGTATGTATGTATACACACACATATATATATATATATATATATATATATATATATATATATATATATATATATATATATATATATATATATATATATATATATATAATAAAAATCGCTCACCTGCATTCGATGTATTTATTTATATTTTCATTGATGGATGTTGTCTGACGATTCTGTAATTTTTTTTCCCGCTGTATCGGCTTCGATGTCCGTCGGCACACAAAATCACTGTGCCTCCCCCTTTGTCTCAGGTTATATATATATATATATATATATATATATATATATATATATATATATATATATATATATATATATATATATATATATACACATATATATACACACATATATAAGTAAATAAAAATATATATATAACACACATGAATGAAGAAAACACAATTTGGGAAAAGAAATAAAAAATAAAAAGTCATAAAACTGATGGTAATGGGGAGAAAACTTTTTAATCTCCGCCATCGGAGGTTACTTTTTTCACCCCTTTCTGTTTGTTTGTTTGATTGTTTGTTTGTTTGTAAACAGTATTACGGAAAAACTCCTTGACGGATTTCGACGAAACTTGGTGGGGGGGGGGGGTTAGGTCTGGTCCAAGGATCATGCCATTAGATTTTTGACTTGGTCCAAAATCCAATATGGCCACTATGGCGGACAATTTGAAAAAATATTTGAATTTTTTTTTTTTTGCATTTCTACATGTTTTAAGTGATTTCCAACCCCCCCCCCCCCAAAAAAAAAATTGTTAGAGAAAAAAAAATTTTTGCAACTTTTTTTTCAACAAAATTTTGATTTCTTTTTTTTGCATTTCTACATGTTAAAAGTGATTTCCAACAAAAAACATGCCAAAATTATAATTGCAGCTGATTTTGGAACTTCAGGTGGATCAACTTCAATTTCAAAAAAAAAAAACCCACGTAAAATCAATTTCTGTCTCAAGGAATCGAGTTATGACGAATGAATTGAGTATGTAAAAGTTAAAAGTAAAAGGGAACGTTGCAAACTATAACTCTGTGAGCACTGTTGACATCAAATTGAATGAATAGGATATCAGGTTCACTTGAGTGACCGAGCAGTATTGGCGGCGGAGGTTTTGCACTCTACCGAGTGCTACCCCTCTAGTTTGTAACTGCTATTCCACCAATGGTGCAACGAGATAAAAATTGTAATCTCAGAACCAGCCTCAGCCACATTTACCTTCATTCCACAAATAATGAGAATGTTAAGACCATTCTGAAAACAAAACAACCACTGCTTTGCACTAACTTCACTCAGCTGCTGCTTCACATAAACTACAGCAGATAGCCCCAAACATGTCCAACCAAAAATAAATTAAATGCTGCATTGCTTTCAATGTAAAGAGTCCAACCAGATGCCAAACTTACACAATGAGGGCACAGTGGGGAGTGGGAAGAGAAAGAGAGAAATCCGTTTAAATCTTTTACTTCTTTTGAATTCAAACAAGAGCAAAGTCGACGGCGTGTCATCACAAATCCCCACATTTCCAACCTAAAGGAAAGTTTAAAGAAGACAAAAAGTTCCACCAGGAATGACCCAATATCAAATTTAGTTAATAATACCTTCTATTTTGACCAGTGACTGCAAGTTTCCACCCGGTGGGGCATTAACCAGGGGTCAACCCCCTCTAAAAACGTTACACATTTCCTACATCCCCCGATGTTGATGTTGCATTTTTTGACCTTGCTCGAGTGCCGTGGTGGGGGGGGGGGATGATACGGTTCTCACATCTTCTTGCCATGTGGTGATCACAACTACCAAGTTTGGTGAATTTCTGCACAACCGTGTCGGAGAAGATCGCGTGACGGACAGACAAACAGCCGATTACAATATCCAACAATTTGTTTTGTTTGTTTTTATTAAATGTGGGGATCACAATGGATAAATGGCTGAATTCCAGGATCGTTTGCAATAAATTATTTAAATGTTAACCCTGCCGATCTAATGCATCCTTTTCTGAGTTATTGTCCAGAAGGAGCTTGTTCGACTAAGTAGTTTACAGACTAATATACAGTATACTGTATGTCAATATACTGTACTTTTCCATGAACAACATGAATGTTCAGAGAAATTGTGGAATTTTAACATTCGTGAATAACAGACATGAGAAGATCCATAAAACAGTACAACATTACAATATTTTAAAATGACATGATATTAAGAGAGTGAGGTTTTTTTTGATTGGGGAATGAGGCAGTAAGGGCTGTAGTTGTATGAATGAGGAAATGGGGCAAGACCCCAGACGATGTTCCCTGACAGGCCATCCCATCAATGCCTGACCTCATCCTTTGGATCCCACTTTAAAACTGGCTTCTCCCTCTTACCTCTTACACCTTTTATTATTATTTTATTTTATCTTTATGATGCTAGCTAGCAAATTACTGTACTGTTGAAAATGGGAATGAAGATAACTTCCTCTTCGAGCCTCCACTCTGTATACAAACAAAAACGTCAAGTTCAGTTGAGTAGAAAAATAATAATAATAAATAATGAAGTTTGAACAAATTGCCAAGATGGTTTCACTGAACTGACAAACTTAAATTTACAACCATGTTAAATTTGCACCTCCACTACGAGCCTTAGATAAAGCTGAAAAAGAAAGTGTCATTCCACCCACGGATGTAGGTCATCGATCGGCCTGTAGTCTCTTGTGAACACCGACACCACCAGCACCGCTAACCTGTAAAAAGATCCGGCCGTGTTACAGTTTGTCTCCTCAAATTTCAAAATTACGTGCGAGTGTACAAGCTGTTTTTTATCCACCCCTTAACAATTGGACCCTTTCTGATCTACAACTGGCTTTTGGCATCAAGTTGGGGGACCAGGAGGAACCTGCATAATATTTGGGTTTGAGCTGCTACACCACCACAATCCAAACCCATCCAGGCACAGTCAAGTGAGCCTTACAGGAAAAAAACCCAAAAATCTCTGAGAATTCACTTCTCCCAAGAGAGATAGATAAAGAAAGAAATAGAAAGTATGAGATAAGAGAAAAAGCAAGAATTAGAATGAAAAAAAAAAAATATATATATATAGTTGCGAATCTGGAAGCCATGAGCACACAACATTCAGATCCTATAGCTCAGTTATTTTGATAAGTGAATGTGGATAGATAGCTCCCGTTCCTCGTTTAATGGGTGAATAAATGTACTTGCGCTGTGAGTTACTTTGATAGTCAGGGTTTTCTTTCATTTTTACACCCCTCATCACCACAACAACACCAGCATCACCTTCACCTCGCTCTGTCCGACGCCATCGCCTACGTGCGTGTCAGCACGTACGTGGGCAGAGCCCACGCAGAATACAGTTCCTCTGGCTGTTTGGTGGGCGGAGTTCAAGGAAGCGCCTCGTGGTGGCCCTCGACCAATCAGCGTGCTACGGGTGGGGTGACCGCCGCTCGGCCAATCAGATCCCGTGACAGGAGGAAAGGGGTCCACGTGACGTCACCACGCCCCCGGGCCAATCAATGGACTTGCCGCTCGTTTTGGCCAATGACAGGGCAACGAGCAGTTCTTTACGCCAAAACTGTCAAGTGAGGGAGAGCGGGTGGGGCGGAGGCGTTCCCCTCCCCCCCCCCAGAGACAGGGTGAATAAGGGTGCGGCACGTTCGGACTGAGATTCTCTTCCTCCTCTTCCTCTCTCTTCCTCCTCCTCCTCCTCATGATCAAGAGCTTGGGAGACACCATCCCCCACAAAAGCCGCAAGAGTTGCGCGCCGTGTCCCTGCCGACAACACCAAGGAGAGATTGGGAGATTCTGCCGCCGACAAGAACTGGAAGGGATGCGCGCCATCTCTCCGAAGATACCGAGGAGAGGTTTTAGTTGCTGGTACGAGCGCCGAGCGGAGCTGAGGAGGTTGATCGCGGCTCGTCGGTGTCTGGATTCGGCTCGCCTCTCGCTGGTGCCCGGTTTGACTCAGCGCGAAGACCACACGAGGTGGACAGGTCCAAGGCAGAATGTGGTCTTCAGCTCGCCCTTTCCCTCCGAGCTGGAGGCCTCAATAAAGACCACTTTGGATCCGTTTCGTGTGTGTGTGTGTGTGTGTGTGTGTGTGTGTGTGTGTGTGTGTCACCAGTCTAGTAAGTAGGAAATTGTACAAGTGCCTTGCTGTACATACGTGCCTCTTATTATTCGGATAACTCTGCTTCTTACGTGCCCCCCTGCTCCATTATAAATAAACCCATGTGTTCAATGTATCGGTTCGTTTTTGTCTTTCTTTTATTGGTTTTGCACGGTACGTGTTGGGGAATTAGCCAGTCTGTTGCCGCTGTAAAGGGACATTTGGGACCGACGGAAGTTTGGTGACCATCCGCTCGGGTCGCACACGGATCGAGTATGCTCGCGGCTCGTTCCGTACGAGCATCGTCGAGGGTGAATTTCCCCGGTAGTTGGACGACGTGGGTATTTAAGTAAATTGAAATTGGCAATCGACCCTACCCCACGTGGTCGACCTATTGGCGAACTTCGGTCCGATAAGGGACCCGTCGGCTCCGGAGTTATCCGGGGTGACGACCTATAAATTCCGGGTGATCGGTGGAGCCGACTCTTCTGCTCCATCTAGCGGTCGTGCTCGCCACCGATGCCCAGCCCCGCAACAATATTAGTGTGGACTGGCTCACTACACATCGCTACAGTGGGACAAACACCACCATGTTATTAAAAACACCTCACCACACATCGCTAGGCAGGCTTCCTTTAACTGCGGATAAGTACGCGAGTTGCCATGTTGTCATAATTTATATCAATCATTATACAACAATTTCTTTTACATGAATTTATTTGTAACTAGATGACCCGTGAACCCGTTGGGTTACCATTGTGACAGCGGTTGATAAAAAAAATCATTTCAAAAAACAACAAAAAAGATAGCTCCAGTAAACTATACCACTGAGGTTGTTTGCATTGATCAAATAATCCTGAAGAGTACTTGACTGAATCGGGAATTGATTTTTAAATAATTTTTTTCGTTGCCCGATTTGAACGAAACTTGATATTGCGAGTCAATGTGAAAAAAAAAAACAGAGAAAAGAACGTCGAAGAAATTATTGTGCGTAATCTTTGAAACACAATTTTATTTATTAATGAACACGGAAGTATTAGATCAAAATGGCGATGTTTATTTTATGCTTAAAAATAGATAGTTCTTTGTCTATACTAAATGTTTAAGATTTTAAAATAAATCATTTCGAGCAAAAAAGATAGCTCCAGCAAACTATACCACTGAGGTTGTTTGCATTGATCAAATACTCCTGAAGAGTACTTGACTGAATGGGGAATTGATTTTTTAATAAAAAAATTTTTGTTGCCCAATTTGAACGAAACTTGATACTGCACACCGCAGGCGAATGGTGAGGAAGGTGGACCGAAAATGTTTGTGCTATCGTGTACCGTTTTTGCTGTATTTCGGGAACATACATAGATACATATACAAGATGAGAGTTTTAGTAATATATAGACAGGTAGATAGATATTTGTGATTTTATGTTGTTATAAGCAATTGAAGTTGAAGATTTAAGTTAAAATAATAAATACCCTTATTACATACACAAGGGAGAGGTAGGATGTGCATCCTCGAAGTTTGGGACCATTTCACAAAAGTTGGAGGGATTAGTTCAGTGACAACACAACTGTTCTACCTCCCTAATGTTCTGACACACCACTTTATAATATTGTTGCGGGCCGGCGTCCGGTGGCGAAAGTTACATCGTCTCCCACCAGACTCCCGGAATTGTAGGCCGTCGCTCACGGATAATCCCGTGACGCGGCGGGTCGCTTAACCGACCGTGGATGCCAATACCTCAACCGCGTAGCGTAGGGTCTTCTTGTCTAGAACAAAGTTACCTAATTAACCACGTGCTTTCGGCTACCGGGGAACCACGCCCTCGGTACGCCTTGCCCAAACCGGATCACTCTACCAACTACGGTAGGGTTCCAACTACCAACTCCGGATCGGATGCAGCCGAGCGGAACTGCCAAGAACGTACCGGCGAGAATGAACAGATTATTGGGGATAAAGACACAGCTAAACCTAGATCCGAACCATGCTGGGCCAATGAAGGAAAAGACAAAAACGAACTGGGAACATTAATACAATAATTTATTTACAGTAAGCGAGGAAAGTCATGTGGTACAGGTACAAGTTTATTGGTATATTATGCAGGGGACAGAAGAGAGATGTAGCAACTTACTTACAACTCGTACAGCAACTTACAAAAGAGGACACAGCAGATTTGTCACGAGAATAATATAGGCAAGATTTACAATGATCAAATAACTTATACAACGCTACTTATAAGACAGGCGCCACACACTCAGCCAAAATAAACCCAGTTGAATGGCAAAGGACTTTTGCAGCCACGGAGGGAGGGAGCTGAGGTCGCAGTTCTTTAGGTACCTGAACGTTCCAAGGGAAGGGATGCTCCGTGGTGCGGCACCCGACAAAGGTCGTGCAGTTCGGCCCACAGCTACACGTGTGGAGACCGTGTCTGCGAAGGAGCCTGGGTGGAGAGCGCAGAGCCCAAGGTGGAACGGGGCAGCAGACAGGACCCAACGAGAGACCCGGTCAAGGTCGGGTGTACTCGGATCAGCACAACAGATAGGCTGCCAAGGCGAGACGTGAGCAGGCCCTCTGTGATCACGACCTTCCTTCTTTCTTTGCAACCAACCAACGAACCCACCGAACTCTCTCACTCTCAACCAACGAACTCTCCGACTCTCTCAGCACTCTACCCTGAGGATGGTGTCGTAATTTATAGATCCCCAAGGTCGGGGAGGGGCCTTGGCGAAGCTGACGTCACCACCCGCCCTGATTGGACAGGGCCTTCATGGGGTCCGCCCTTTTTGGGCGGGTTTTGGCCAGGCCGGGAAAGCCCGCCCACTCCACGTGTGTTTGATGAAGGTGGACGGTGGTACAACCAAGATTGAATTGGAACGTTTGGGGAAGCCGAAATGGAACTACGGACGCGAAGATTCTGCCTCGGAACAACGAGGATCCGGAGACGCAGGTGGACAGTGGATCATGATGGAGGGGATATAAAGATTTATTAATCTAACTTAAAAAACATCGCAACGCACCCCCTTTTGCTTTCCCATTACACAATGAGGGGTTCTATGTGCACATATACTTAATGGCATAACTACCTTCGGGACAACTGTACGTTTGTATACATACGGTTCCTAGAACCGTAACAATATCGAGCGTTGAACATGAACATTGTGATCACCTGATATTTTACCGTATCTTTGTACAAATCACCGTGCCATGTTGCGCATCACATGGTACAAACGTGTGGGGTTCTACGTGTCTAGTGTGAGTTTGGGGCTCAATGCAGCTTGAGTTGTTTTCATAAACCTTACGAGAATTATTAAAACTGACAGGGTTACAGTTATTGCAAATGTGGATACTTTACCGATTGTTCTGAAAAAAATGTTTAAATGTTACTAGGACATTAATTCAAACCATTAACAAGAAAAAGAGCAATCAGAGATTGCAGACCCTCGCTAGGACTTGTTTTGTGTGGTGTTTGTGCACTGGTGTGTTACGTAATTAATGAGACAATATTAGAACTGCTGCTTTATAACTGCTGCCAGTGATGACCAGGTACCAAGACGTCCCGCTTTGATGGAACCCCACTTTAATCGGACACCTGACCCATGACGTTTATTATTATTCAATTTAATTTAGAATGGGATTAAAATAATTCCAATTCAAACCAAATAGGTACAATCCTGCATTGGAGTAATCAGAAGGAACCCAAACAAGCAAAAAAGAAAAGATGTCATCAGGAGGAACCTGGATAGGATTAGCATTTCAGCTACTACTTTTCTACACTCAAACCCATCCAAGCAGAACCAAGTGAGCTTTATTCAAAATAAATAAATAAGAACCCAGATCAAAAAAAAAAATTAAATAACTCTGGCTGCCAGACCACATGTCCGATCAAGTTGAAATTTAAAACATGTATTCCCCATCACTACGACATCAAAAATGTGAAGTTTCACATCAATTGATTGAGCGGTTCCAGAGAAAACTTTAAATATTTTTCTTCAATTAAACCTGGTTGCCACACCATGTGACCTATGACATCATAAATACAATTAAAACATTCCACGTGAGTAGTCAGTCGCTCCGATGGTGAAAATTTTGTCTCAATCCAACAAGCGGTTGTGGAGAAAAACACTAAAGTTCTGTGTGAACAAACAGATGGACAGACGGACAGACCGAAACACAATACCCTCTCCTTCAGCGTGGATAATAAACAAAGAGCAATATATTGTTGCATTTTAATTTTTCAAGGATTATAAAACATACATTGAAGTTTTTGAAGAACCTCTTTACAAAGAACTCCCTCATAACAAAGTTTTTTAAACATTGTTCCCTTGGGTTTCGCTTTCTGGAGGCTTCACTGGAATTGCCATCATCGGCACCGCGAGAACGATTCTCGTAATCCTAACACAGAATAATCTCTCATGCCATGATACAACATCCAATTGTGTTATTTTGAACATTGATCCAAGGTTTTTAACAGATCAGAAGTGGAGCTTCCACTGAAATCACTTGCAGGGCAAAGACCGTGCACTTTAATGTGAATTACAAGGACATCAATTGGCGTTTACCCTCAAATTCCTTCAACATAGTCTTTGCATGTCATCTCGTTCGACAATATTTCAAATTGATTTAATGTTAATTTGAACTGTACCTTATTTTGCAGGTTGCAACATCATCGTCAGTATTGTTTGGGGGGGGGGATTTAGAGGTTGCTATGACTACGATAGTGCGATTGTTTCCTTTTGTTAATAATCATTCCTTTTACGCCATCGGGCTGTCGAGGCAGTTTCATTGACTAGGTGACAATCATGTATGGCTCACGACTCTGACGCAGGATACTCAGTTGGCCCATCACCCTCCTCCCCCCCCCCCCCCAGAGCTGGTACCCATCTTGCTGACCATCGAAGGACGACCGGCTGAGTCAACCACTCAACCCACTCGGTGTTATTTATGGCACGACGGGGGTTTGAACTCAGGACCTCAAGATCTGCAGGCGGGTCACCTCTTCACAGAGCGTCGGCGCTGCCGAAGCAGTTTCTTGGCAAGGGTTATACTGGGTGGTTTGCCATTGCCTTCCCAGCATTATTTGTCTGTGTTCCATCTTTTTAAATGCCCAGTGCCAAGCAAGTGAGCAGCACGGACCATTTTTTTTTTTTTTTAAGTGTTTGCTATGACCACAGACCTCCAAAACCGAGAGCGGACATTCTCACCATCCTGCCACAGAGTCTGGTTCTATTTGCAAGGAAAGAATGAAATGCTGTGCATGTCGCACTTGTGAAACTGGTCGAGTGTTGCATCCTCAAGATCATGGGATGACAAGACATGGTGTTACAGAGACGTCCGTGCTGCACATGAAACACCAAATAAATAAATATATATCTTCATCGACATGCTGTGCTCAGACAAAGTTAAGGTTCAAAGGATACTGAATGTATATGAATATATATATATATATATATATATATAAATAAATAAATAAGGTAAACATGTATGATCAGAAGAGAGGAAGAAAAAAAAAACAACAACAATCATAACCATGAAACAACAACCACCACAACTAGTAAGACTCATCGGAGTAATAATTGTGAACTGGTTACCAGTTGAATAGCTCTGTGTACGGGTTTCCTCACCATTCCAAGTTTTTAATCATCATTGTTAACATCAAATTGAAATATGAAGCAAACTTACGACACCCGAGGTCACTTCGTCGCCCCCGATCGGCGAAACTGGCAAAGGGCGCAATAAACGATTTCATCCAAAACAGTCACACAATGGAATAACATCGAAACCACGAACGGGGGAGGGGGGGGGGTCAAAGTGTGACGAGGAAGGGACCGTGTTTACCTCCTTCTCGCGGATGTTGTTCGACGTGATGAGGAGACCGATGCCCAGCGGGATGAAGATGATGGCGATGACGAAGAAGGCGGGAAGCACCGTGCCCGCCGTCAGGATGGGCTGCCAAGCCGGCAACCGCTGCTGCTTGAACGCCGTGTTGTCGGGCCGCTTGCTCGTCGGCTCCTCGTTGCTCTCTTTGTTGTAGCTCGTCGCCATTGTTATTTGTTCCAGATCGGCGCTCCGCTCTCACGAAAAACCGCAGCCTTTCCTTGGTCCTTTCGGCGAAAATATCGGACCCAAGGCGAGAAATGGAATCCACAACGATCACCGTGCTCACTGCGAACTCTGCTAATGATTCACGAGATTGACGGGGGTCGTGGGGGGGGGAGCTTTGGGCTTGGGAGTGGAAACACACACAATTACGAGAGAAATCCCCGTCCGTCTCGCTGTCGGCGGAACGCCTCCCTCCATTCGCCCGTTGAGCTTCCGCGGTATGACGTCACGATGACGTATCAGGAAATCAACTTCGTGGTTGTTGTTGTTGTTTTTTTGTTTTTTTTCCACAATTCTCCCTTCGTTTGCGAAGAACGAAAACATCATATTAAAATACGTTTCCATTCGTCTGTCTGTTCACCCATAGACTCGAAAACGGCTTAAAAAAAAACACAACTGACCCCTGTGGGGGTATTACCGTTACTTACCCAAGCCGCCCCCATGAGGGAAATACAAGAGAAGAAAATCAACCAAATCGTTTCAAGGCAAGGATGGAGGATTTGGCAGTGAGGCCTCGGCATGAAAAGCCGAAGACAAGTTCTTAAACGGTTTTGTACAACAACTCATTGGACAAGAATCCTCCTTTAATAGAGTTCATCAAGAGTGCTGTCAATCATCACTCATGTCTTCTCCGAAACCCAGCGAGACGTATATTAGAAGAGTTTGGCCAACTTAACAACGGACGCCATGTTGTGCACCAAGGGCGAGTGTGCGCTCAAGCTTACATCGCAAGTGTGGACTGGATGTTTTAGGGCTTGTCCTACTTATGTCTTGTGTTCTCCGTGAAGGATTTGAAGCCTTGTCCCATCGACATATTATACTGTATCTATAGATCTGAATCTTTGTTGGAATTTTCACGACTTTTTCATTAATTAATCGCAATCTGGGGCTTTAGTAATAATGTTTATAACCCCTCAAATCTAAATTTTTTTTCTGGGTCTTACTTCATTCTTCCCCCCCCCCCCCTCACCTGACTCTCTTCTTCCTTCCCTAATTCTCTCTCTCTCTCTCTCTCTCTCTCTCTCTCTCTCTCTCTCTCTCTCTCTCTCTCTCTCTCTCTCTCTCTCTCTCTCTCTCTCTCTCTCTCTCTCTCTCTCTCTCTCTCTCCACTTTCCACTTTCAAGCTTATTCCCTTAGAAATCTATTTTTTCATCTCTCCAAATCTCTTCTTCCCCACTCTTTCTCCCACCATTCTTCCCTCATCCATTTCATTCCTCCTCTTGAAATCATCCATCCCTTTACATATTTTTACTTCTGCATTTTCCCCTCTTCACACTTTTTATCCCCCGCAACGTGGCGGAATGGGGGATATTGTTGTGACCGAGGTCGACGGCCGTCCGTCCGTCCAAGCGTCAACATTTATAGCTGTGAGTGTGATAACTCAAACTGTTCGCCATATCGATTTGAAATTTGAGTCACACATGTACCACCTGAAAAGGAAGAACTCTGTTGATTTTGGGCGTGGTCGGATCCAAGATGGCCGACTGGGGCGGCCATCTTGAAAAAAATGTTTTTTGTCATAAATGGAAAAACGCTTATCTGATTTCAATTATTTTTGGTTACTACGTTCCTCACCCCTGGGGATCTTTTTCGAGATGATGACCAAATGGTGTCTTGTTTCCAATTCACCTCCCTCATTATCTGGAATATGTATGACCTTTTTCATTCAATGGCAGGGGATTCCCCATCTTTGATGGTATATTTTCTTTTGTACTTGTCCATCTTTTAACTCGTAATAATTATCTGTGCTACGAAGAAGCCAACAAATCTATGTTAAGATCAACTTGACTGGTTTAATTGTACAATTAAAAAAAAAAAAACTTTAAATCAAATGAACATTAAGTTTGCATCTTACGTTAAAACATCAGGTTAGAGGGCGATGAAAGGCTGCAACTTTTACCTTAAAACCCACCAAATGTAGAAGGTCTAGAGACTAGTAAGATCTAGAAACTGAGAAATCATCATTGTTAAATTGTGCAGACATCATGATAGAAAAAAAAGTCTTCCTGTCATCATTCATGGTCCTTGAATTGCATGTGTTTCACTTTCAGGTCTATACTGTGTTGCTTATATCGGCATTAAGCATGGTTATGGAGTCATGGACCAACCACATCTAACAGTTCCAAGGTAAATGGTTCAAATGACCAACCCAAAGTTTACACTCTACTCTGCAGTCCCATATACCGAAATACATGTTAGTTTCGAAACATGTTATCCGTGATCTTCAGCTAAATATACACCAACTTGCAACAATTTTTGGAAATTGTTGAAAAAGATATCAGTAATACAATATTCATCTATTTATTTCACTGGTGAAATAATACTTGGGTATTATTTAGTGTTTACTTCGAGGTGTTAAGTTGACCTTACCTCACACAAGAGATAGTTGTTGTTGGCTTTCCAGCCATCCTGACGAACCTTTACTTCCCAGATTTTCCTCCTTTCTGGGTTGTGGGGGAAGCGATGCATCTGTTTCCCGCGATTCTTTCGATTTGAGCAACCCCATGCTGCACAGCAGGGCATGTTTATAAACGTTGTAACTAAATATTTCATCAAAGTGACATTTTATGAGGAAGCATTCGATGCAAGATGATATGTTTGTAGCGTTGTAGCAAAGTGAGTATCATCTACTAGGTACGCAGGTTGGTCCACAACATGTCTCCTTGTAGTCACATGAGGGCTTTTGACCGATCATAAAGCAAATGCGCTGAAACCGGGTTGACCGTACTCTTTCTTATAGACGGCTCTGCCTAAACCCGCCCCTCCCCTCGTTCTGCTCTCGCTGACCCCTGACAACCCCCCGCCTCTTGCACCCTCCCTGCCACTCGTCCACTGATGCACGGTCTTCATCTCCCTATTTGCCTCTGATCCTCTGACAATCTGTGAATCTCTTGCCCTTCGTCGTCATTCGCTCCTCCATGAGCCGAGATCTCTGTCGTGTATACGTCACAAAACACTAGTTGAAAAGTTGTCATAATATAATATCCAAGACTAATTGAGAATCCAACCACAAAGTCTTGAGCCGCACCCTCGCATCAGTAATGGGGTCGACAACACGAGCGATCGATGCCTTCTGGAACAGGACAAGTTGTGCAGACAACGCAAAAGAATGGTGTACACTGTACAGTTATAAAATGTCCTGTAAACAGGACTCATCAGGGCCTCTCATTCCCTCCAAGCACCAGGAGAGGGCACACAAGACATGACGTGGACATTCAGAGAGAGAAGGCACGCACGACATGACGTGGACACTGGGAGAGAGAGAAGGCACGCACGACATGATGTGGACACTGGGAGAGAGAAGGCACGCACGACATGACGTGGACACTGGGAGAGAGGGGGCACTGGATGAATTCACATCAGGTCACTGAATTCAACCAATTATTTTTAGGTCAACATAGGTCAAAAGGTCAATATAGGCCAAATTTCTGAAATTGTCAATTTTCATCAGATTGACGTGAAATTTGAACAGCATTTGCATATCAGGTCAGTGAATTTAACCACCGATTATTTTTGAGGTCTAAAGGTCAAAAGGTCAACATAAATGGCATTGTAAAAGTGTTACCTTAGAAGGGGAATTAGATGCTGCTCATCGAATGGATGCTCGTGAATGTGCTGTTGATGTTTCTGGGTTGAGTTTGCCCTTGATATACAAATATGGTGCCATTCAGGAAGAAGAAGAAGAAGAAGAAGGAGGAGGAGGAGAAGGATGAGAAGAAGAAGATGTACCACAAACTTTGACCGCTTCCGGAAGAGGTTTATTTGTATTTAAATGTCCGGTAATTGTTTGTATTTATTTTTGCATATATGTACGTGAATACAACTGTCATTAATCATATTAATAATTATTATTATTAAATATTAATTCTATTAAGAATAAATAAAAATTAATTTTAAAATCTCCAAAATCCAACTTTTTTTTTTTCTTCAAAATTTTCAAAACTTTTTTTTGCCTAAAACACTCCGCGGCACTCACTGATGAATCTCTGAAAGTTTGCCAAATATCCATTCAGCCATCTCAGAGAAAAATGGTGACACCCTAACAGACACAGAGAGCCAAACAGCTAATCTTATCGTAGTGTCCGTCCTCAGTGACGGGAAAAGCGAGCCATGGTGGTGGCGAGAATAAACACAGAAGATGACAGTCAGACAGGACAGTTGTCCAGGGAAATTCAGTCCATCCTGTCACGCTCAATTTCACCGAGCTCTTTCAGCAGGCACTCCCACCCTCTGGGAAGTGAAGAACCCAGATTGATGAACCCAGACCCAATCTGCTATCCACACATTGGCAATCATACAGACACAGGAATAAAGAAGTTTATGCATGAAATGGATCATACGTGTTGCCATTAATTTTCACAACTGAATTGTGCACACGGCATCCACAGCTATGAGAAAATTCTGAGAATGCGTAGAGCAGCAGGTGATTGCATCATCCTTTATGACTAAATTTGCAGAAATGATATTCTTCGTCCTGCTGTAAGCCACAAGAATGTTCAGCTTCTCTGGTGAACGTACACGTGAAATGGCGACATAACATTGACCATGAGATAAGCACGGAGCACTCAAATCAATACCCGGCACATTCATGGTTTAGCCTTGGCTTTTGTCGATTGATTTGGCGAAGCGAAACTCGTATCGGAAACTGAGTTCATTGATTTCAAAAGGCAGGTCCGATGGACTAATGGGGATTTGGGGAATGAGCGCATCTTGTCCTTTTGAAACTCCCATGATGATGCTGGCTTCGGTGACATTAGGTGACGTTCGTTTAATCTCCCATCTTATACCGTTACAGAAAAGTGGGGCATCAAGATTACAAAGTAGCGTGATCCTTGTGAGGAAGGTGCATGGATCTGGACACCCAACCGGAATAAAAAGAAAACTTGTCAAAGGGCAGAAGAGCTCCTTGTGAGCCAACGGCGATCCATATCTGGTGCCCAAGTGTGTATGTGGACGTCCTCCTGCAATTGGGGACCTTTTTCTAGGAGGTTGGTGGCAGGATTTGCACTCCGACAACCGTAAAATACTTTATTCCACAAAACACATTAAAAAACGCAAAGAAAACCCACTCCGTGGGAGTACTTCCTGTGCAGCTGCCTTTTGCAAGACAGCTCACCGGATGATGGGATTGGGGCAAAGCCTTTGGGACCGTCATTCTTTCATGATAAGAGAAAAAGCATGGGGTAACCTTCCTGGGTTGGATTGCGGTGGTGTGTGTCATGGTGGTGATGAGGTGTCGTCCACCAGATGGCGGTCTCTTCGGGTTAACCTGAGGTGATCCCTTCAGGAGGGGTACCTGGAATGTCCTATCCCTAAGAGATGATGATCACCTGTCTGCTATTATCTGAGCTCCAGCATTTGAACGTCGGTATTGCAGCACTCTGAGGTTCGGAGACCAGATTGCGGCGAGATCATAGCGGGTGGTTACACAGACGACTGGTCTGGTCGCTCTGATGGTTACCATGCCCAAGGAGTTGCTGCAGCTGTATCCAATAAGCTGACTCCAATGATAATTGAGGTAACACCACTCGAGCATATTATGAGACTAAGGATTCGTCACTCCTTAGGTGTCATTTCCCTGGTCTCTGTACATGTTCCGACTGAGGCGAGTGATCTCATCGTGAAGGACGCATTCTATGCCACGCTCGATTCTGTGGTTGATCAGTTCCCCAGGCGAGATTCTCTTCTAGTTTGGGGGATTTCAATGTATCGACTGGAACTGATAGGCATGGTTATGAGACATGTATTGGTCCTCATGGGTCAGGAACTGTGAACCTGAATAGCACTAAGTTCCTTGACTTTGTAAGAAGTTGTGGACTTAGGGTGGCCGGTTCATGGTTTCAGCGCCCACAAGCTCATCGCTGGACTTGGTATTCCAATGCTGTTAGTGTGGCAAATGAGATTGACAACGTGCTCGACGAAGGTCGCTGGAGGATGATCCAGAACGAGGAACCGATGAAGGGGTAGAGCATCACCGATGGTCAAGTGATCCTCATCCTGCAGACAGAGGAATTCATGCATTGCGTTCCTCCAAACGCATCCCTTTGCGGACTGCAGTTGGAGTGGAGGGTGGTGGGCTCTTGACAGAGGAGTCTGAAGTGAAGGCCCACTGGGCCGGTTACTTTGAGCGGTTGTACCAGGCTGATCCACCAGCTGTCGAGTTGGACGTCAGGGGTGTTACAATAACTGTTGCTGACCTTCCCTCCAATCCACTGTGATCCACCTTCGTTTGTGGAAACACAGGCTGCGGTGAACCAGTTGAAAGGGAGAAAAACTCCTGGGATCTGTGGAATCCATGCTGAACTTCTCAAGGTTGGTGAAAATGCTGCACTCAAGTCATTGCATGCAGCTCTGTGCTCTGTTGGGAACACAGGCATCATCCCGAATGACTGGTAGAGGGGTCTTGTTGTCCCTTGCTGGAAAGGGAATGGTGATTGCCAGGACTACAACAGCTACTGAGCGATGACGCTGCTCTCAGTGCTGGCAAGTTCTTTGCTCGGATAATTATTTATGGGGTTCGCCACCATCTGCTTGAGCACCAGCGTCCAGAGCAGTCAGGCTTTACACCAAAGCAGTCAATGATTGACCGTATCCTTGCTCTTCGGGTCCTCACCGAACACAGACGAGAGTTTTGGCAGGGGCTGCTTGCAGCCTATGTTGATCTCTGCAAATCATTCCATTTAGTGAATTGGGATGCTCTCTGCAGAATTATTGGTCTTCGTGGGATGCCACCAAAACTGATTGATCTCATGTCTGAACTCTACTCTGGTACTGAGCGTGTTGTGAGATGTGGTGATACCATCTCTGACTTATTTTTAGTTGTTACTGGAGTTCCTCAGGTGTGTGCACTGGTCCCCACACTTTTCAGTGCATCTATGGACTGGATTCTGGGCAGGATGTCGGAGAGGTCAAGTTGTGGTGCATCCTTTAGGAATGTTAAGATCTCTGACTTTGATTTCACAGATGATGCAGTCATCTTTGTGGAGAATGATGCGGGATATCCTTATGGGGGCCCTCGAGGTGCTGAATGAGGAATAGGAGCTGCTGGGATTATGGGTTTCCTGGGTCAAAACTAAGATCCAGACTTTCAATGACATCTTGGATACTGCTATCTTGTCTGTACCTGTTCATGGTGAGGATGTTGAGGTCACGGAGAGTCACTTACCTTGGCAGTGATATTCATGTCTCTGCTTGTTGTCAGCCAGAGGTCAATGGGTGTCTGGGTTGGGCCTGGGGAGTCATGGATTCACTGGATCATGGGTGTGGAGGGTGTGATGCTGTCAGTACCTATGCAGGAGGACGATAGTCTGAGACTTTAAGTCCTTGGTGCTTGCAGTCTTGCTCTATGGATGTGAGACTTGGACTCTCACCAAGGACCTGAGTGAGACAGAGTCTTAACTCCTTCGGTACCAGGTCTCTTCGGAGAATCCTTGGCTATTGCTCGTCAGTCTTTGTGTCTCACGTGTGGTTGCTGCGAGAGATTCAGATGAGATTTGTTACCTGCATAGTCCGTAAGCATCAACTGCAGCTGTATGAACATGTGGCTCGTTTTCCTGAGGCTGATTCTGTTCACCAGATTCTCTCAGTGGGGGAGCCCTCATGAGTGAAGGAAGCCAGTGGGCCGACCACGTGCCTCGTGGTTGCAGAAGGTTGATCGGCATCTCAAGGATACAGGGATGGGCCAGGCATCTGCCTGGGGGATGGACAGACGGAGGCCCCTGGAGTACCATGGAAAGTGGACGCAGTGACACGCTGCTCTGGCGCATGCTCCCATACCTGACCTGACCTGTTGATTGGGCAGTCAACATTGAGGAACAGGTTGTGAGGAGGTGTGGGGGGTACCGGGTGGCTCGAGCAAATTGAGAAATTCCGTTTGATATGCAATGGCTTGATCTGTATCTACTGCGACGCTGTCAATTGATGTGTACGATGTAAATCGGCCGACAAAGAGTGCAGCAATTGAGAAATGATGGCATTCACAGCTTCATGCCTGGCAGTGAGTATTGCTCTCTCACAAAGCCAATGTGGATTCTTGCAATTCTGTCTCAAATTCTCAAATTTGGATGAACAATCCTCAGTTCGTCGATAAAGTGACAATATTGCCACATTCATGGAGGATCATAAGGCCATCCTCGTGATCTGCTTTGAGGAGTCCATCTCCATTTCAAAGAAGCGATGAGAACTCTGATGGAGATTGATCAGCTGAAGTCTTGGCTCTCGTGTTTTACAGAGGTGGAGCATCTGAACAAATCGCCAAAGATACAATGCTTTCAGACAGGCGTTGAGTTTGTCCGCTGGTATTCCTTGTAGTATAACGAGCAAGGTTTGGTGGAAATCGCCAGACAACAGTAAATAAACATCTCCCATCAGTCTAATGTTGCTTCGTAAGTCTTAGCTAGGCCCCAAATCAATCTAGTAGTCCTGCGCTGAACCGACATGCCTCTCTATGGCATCTCTGTCCTTCCTGATTTGTGGTGACCAAAACTGCACACAATATTCTAGATGTGACCCTCACTAAATTCCTGTAC
Organism: Eptatretus burgeri; assembly: GCF_056783735.1. Taxonomy (NCBI): domain Eukaryota; kingdom Metazoa; phylum Chordata; class Myxini; order Myxiniformes; family Myxinidae; genus Eptatretus; species Eptatretus burgeri. Next base: position 13,592,757 of record NC_140976.1, on the reverse strand, counting down.
AATGTTAACACCACCTCTTTTGATTTATAAATGATCCCCCTCCGAATACAACATAAAACCTATTTGCTTTACCTATAGCTGCTTGGCACTGTGCTACCTGCTTACCTCCCATATCTATTACCACCCCCAGATCCTTCTCCGGTGTGACAGACTCCAAAATTACCCCTTACATCCTGTAATCTCTATTTTCATTGTTCTTTCCCATCCACAACACCTTACACTTGCTCAGGTTAAATTACATCTGCCATTCTTTTGCCCAATATATACAAGTATCAACACTCTCTTGTATCTGATCACCACCCCCTCTGCTATCCACCTTACCTCCAAGCTTTGTGTCATCTGCAAATTTGGAAAGCTTACTCTTTACCCTATTATCCAAATTGTTGATGTAAATATTGAATAGTAATGGTCCGATCTCTCTCTCTCTCTCTCTCTCTCTCTCTCTCTCTCTCTCTCTCTCTCTCTCTCTCTCTCTCTCTCTCTCTCTCTCTCTCTCTGTCTCTCTCACTCTCTCTCTCTCTCTCTCTCTCTCTCTCTCTCTCTCTCTCTCTCTCTCTCTCTCTCTCTCTCTCTCTCTGTCTCTGTCTCTGTCTCTGTCTCTGTCTCTGTCTCTGTCTCTGTCTCTGTCTCTGTCTCTCTCTCTCTCTCTCTCTCTCTCTCTCTCTCTCTCTCTCACTTTCTCTCTCGCTCTCTCTCGTTCTCGCTCTCTCGCTTTCTCTCTCTCTCGCTCTCTCTCGCTCTCTCTCGCTCCCTCTCCACCTCTCTCTCTCTGTCTCTCTGTCTCTCTCTCTCTCTCTCTCTGTCTCTCTCTCTCTCTCTCTCTCTCTGTGTGTCTGTGTGTCTGTGTGTCTGTGTGTCTCTCTCTCTCTGTCTCTCTCTCTCTCTGTCTCTCTCTCTCTGTCTCTCTCTCTCTCTCTCTCTCTCTCTCTCTCTCTCTCTCTCTCTCTCTCTCTCTCTCTATTGGTTGGGATGCAGCTATGCCGATGATGCAGTGTCCCCCTTACCAGTACACTGGTGCTCATTTTGCCGACCTCGGAATGATGACAGGCTGAGTCAACCTCCTGGTGTATTTAATTCAGTGGCCAATGGGGCTTGAACTCAGGACCCTAGGATCCCAAGCCACCACCCTAACCACTAAGCCAACACCAGGCTTGTCCGAGTACTGATCCCTGAGGTACCCCACTACTTACATCCTCCCAGCAAGACATCCTCCCACTCACAGCCACAACCTTCCTTTCACGAACCCAGTTGACAATCCAATTAGCTACCTGACCAGCCACTCCACAAGCCCTCACCTTGGCTAACAACCTCCGATGTGGTACCTCATCAAATGCCTTCTTGAAGTCGAAAAATTTAAGAAGATCTACATCTTCTGAAAGACTTTAAAAAAAAGCCTGAATTCCCTCCTCAATTCCCACTGTAAACCTTGCTCCCTCCTTTATATTGTTACGGATCTGGAAACCATTTGAATTCAACATACAGGTCCCAAAAGTCAGTTATCCCGTTAAGTACCCTTTCCTTTTGTCTAGTGGGAGAATCAAAAACTTGCGTTGCAACTTCTTTTAGTTAGGTTATTAAATCTTTACATCTAACAACCAACAAGCCATCTGCATGACCCCTCGGCCCATCACGATCCACCGCCAACCGGCTGCACCACCAACGTACCTTTGCAACATTGATACTGTTACTCGTCGAGTGTGGGCCCGTGTGGAGGACTGGCTGGGGTTTCCCGGGAGGGGCCGTTGCAGCGTTATACTGTTACTCATCAAGTTTGACCCCGCATGGAAAGAGCGGTTGGGGTTTCCGGACAGCGGCCAAGGCCCTGCCCCGGAAAGGTGGGCCGTAGGACCCTGTCCAATGAGGATGTTTCCTCATTTTCCCTCCAAATTGACGAAACAACGGATGTTTCCAGTGATGCACAGTTACTTGTTTTTGCAAAATACAGCTACGAGGGGAAAATGTACGAGGATATGTTGTTTTGCTCGACACTCGAAGGAACTTGCACTGGTCGTGACATTTTTAACAAACTGGACAATAAAATGCGCGAGGAGGTGCTAAGTTGGGAAAATTGCATCTCTGTATGTACAGATGGAGCTGGAGCCATGCAGGGGACACAAAGGGGACTGAAAGCTAAAGTTTTGGAAGTGGCGCCGCATGTCAAATTCACTCATTGCATTATTCACAGAGAGGCCCTCGCCAGCAAGAACCTCGAGCCACAACTCCGCAATGTTCTCCAAACAGCAATTAAAGTGGTGAACTTCATCAAATCCCATCCGGTGAACACCAGACTTTTAGCCACACTCTGCCAGGAAATGGGATCGGAACACGAATCTCTACTATTTCACACAGAGGTCAGATGGCTATCACGGGGGAAAGTTTTAACCAGACTGTTTGAACTGCGTGAGGAGGTTCGCATTTTCCTCTCATATTGCGGCTCCCCCCTCGCTGACCACCTGACCGACCCCACATGGGTTACTGGCCTTGCATATCAGTCCTTGCATATTTGATAAACTGAACAGTCTAAACTTGTCTCTCCAAGGCCCAAACACCAATGTCCTCATGCTTTCTGACAAGGTTACAGCGTTTACTAAGAAGCTTGAGCAGTGGGCAGCGCGAGTCGAAGAAGGCAGTGTGGAAATGTTCCCTGAGCTCGAGGACTTCATGGACAAATTTGACATAAGCATCCAAACAATAAAAGGACTTATTGCTACTCACCTCAGAAGCCTGCTTGGCCACTTCAATAGGTACTTCCCAAAAGACGACACCCCAGAGAGAAACGACTGGATGCGCCAGCCTTTCATCACCTCATCTGCCCTGTCATCGGAGCTTGCGGATGCGCTCTTGGACCTCTCCTCTGACCGCACATTAAAGACCGCTTTTGCCTCATCCACACCGGAGGAATTCTGGCTGTCAGTGGCCGCAGAATACCCAGGACGATCAAAGGCTGCAATTGATATACTTATTCCATTTGGATCTACATACCTTTGTGAGAAGACCTTTTCCTCACCGACATTTATCAAGAACAAATACAGATCACGGCTCATTAGAGTTGAGGATGATCTTCGTGTTGCAGTCTCCAGCTTAAAACCAAGAATACAGCTGCTTTGTTCAAAGAAACAGGCCCAGCCATCCCACTAAAATGAGTAAGTGAATACTATCTGACAATACAAGCCTTTTTGTGTTCTTGTGTTTTATTGTGTTCAATTATTGTGAGTCAGTATTATCTGAATTATTGTGTTCAACCTGAAAAAAAATGAAACTGAAAACCCATTGAGAATCGTTGTTATAAAGGGGTAAATGCAAAATGAGATAAATGATAATAGGCTACAAGCCAACAACAGGCATAACTGTTATAAGAACTGTGAATGAACTGAGAATAATAAGCCTGTAGGGACACTGAAAGGTATTTACACTGTGCTTAAAGCTGTTTTGCAGGCCCAGCTTTATGAGAATGAATGATAGCCTATTGCTATCAGCTTGTAAAGCAGTCCTGTTGCCTCCTTCACATTGAGTTGTGTTGTTGGATGTTGAATAAAATTTAAAACTGTACTTAAAGCCAAATTGATTTAGTTTTTGTTTTGTTGTTGTTTTTTTGGTATATTTTTGGTCAGTAATGCAAGGTTTGTGTACGTCTGGTAGCTGTCATGTGTGATAGTAACCTCTGTCTGCAGCAGAGGGTCGCTCAATCTTCCAGTCCGTGTCCCGTGCATAAATAGGCTACGTACCGCTCTTTGCAATTACAGAAGCCCTTTTTATGAATGTGGCTGGCTTTTTTTTACTGTGTTATACATCAGAGTGTAAATAATTAATTTGTGATGCCAGTTTAGTTTCGTTTAGTTCTGGTTAGTTTTAACAGCTGGCAGTACCAAGGCGTTGACCAATGTGCTCCAGGCACTGTGGATTTTTTTTACGCGCTCCGTGTGACGTCACTGCAGTGTGTTTCAAGTGTGAGTCGGGAGAGGGGGTCGCGAATCCCAACTTAAATTTTTTGGGGGTCGTGGCTCCAAAAGGTTGAGAACCACTGGGTTCGACGAGCCGTCGGCTCGCGGAGCTGTCCGAGCGACGGCCTACAATTCTGGGGAGTTCGGTGGGAGACGACGCAAGCTCTCCCCACCTGGTGGTCGTTCTCGCCACAGACCCCCGGCCCACAATATTTAACATGCGGCCATCATTCCTCAAACACTCCCTTAGTCCCTGAAACGATTCCCACTGATTGTTCAATGTAAAACATTCCTCCCCACAACATTCTTACAGCCATTGGTTGAAGATAATTATTTATATATCGTTTCCTCATCATGGGAGAATCCCAGAAAAAAACCACACACACCACACACCACACACCACACACCACACACCACACACCACTAGAGTGTGCTAGTTTTTGGGCTTCAGCCCGACAATGATAGTTAATGTCACGTTTGGAGTTTGTACATGTGTCCGTGTGTCCCAGTACATGTGATTTAAACGATGGGTGAGACATGAAGAGAATTTAATTTGGACTTTTGTGTTCTGTTTACCTCAGATCCATCGACATCTGACAACGATAATAATAAGTGGTAGTGCTAGTTACTAGAACTACCGATAAAAGGTGTGTGTGTGTGTGTGTGTGTGTGTGTGTGTGTGTGTGTGTGTGTGTGTGTGTGTGTGTGTGTGTGTGTGTGTGTGTGTGTGTGTGTGTGTGTGTGTGTGTGTGTGTGGTGAATCCGAGGGATGTTCGAGGTTCGCGGAAGAAGAGCACACCCGATACGGCCACCATGTTCGAGCGACAATTTGACGGTTTGAGGCCGTGAAATTGAGGAAAGTACTTCATGAAATGACATATTCTGTGTTTCAATTCCCTAAAAGATTTTACGTTCACGTTGTAGTTTGTTGCGATGAAAATGATGCTCGTAATGTCGGTGTATAAAACGATGGTGTATAACCACCAAGATCGTAAGCTCGATCGTTTCCCATTTTTTAGCGCTTTTCCCAACGCAAGCGACGTCATAAAATCGTACAGAGTGGGATTCCCGAAGGAACGCATCAAGTCCGTCTCTTTTATATCTTTGTTTTCGGCACTTGATTGAACGAGAAACAATAAGGAATCAAATCTGCGCATGCGCACTTCGGCACTCGGTGTTCGAGGAGGGAGTGGATCGTGTGCGGCGGCCGACGATCGTCCTTTGTCTCGAAACGATTAGAATAAGAGTAAAAAAAAGGCGCCAATGCGCTCGGAAACATCGACCGATTGTAGCAGGTGAGAGGTCGGGCCGTCGGCGAGATGTCCTTGAAACAACAACAACAACAGCAGCAGCAACAACAACAACCACCACCACCACCACCTCTCCACCAACAGCAACATCTTCCACATCCGCAGCAGATGAAAGAGAAGGAAGAGAAAGAAAGGTCGATGGAGAGCGGCGATGACGGCGAGGTGGCAGTTCTAACGGGCACAGATAGGACGCCCAAGAAGAAGGACAGGGGGTCCCCGGGTCACCCCGAGGGGGACGTTGACGGGGCCATCCCAGACACCCCGGAGGGTCGGCGGACGAGCCGCCGCAAGCGGGCCAAGGTTGGAGCCCCGGTGTGCCCTGCCTCCTCTTTACGTTTCCCTATCGAGGGTTTGGGGGTCGGGGTGAGGGACGGGGGGTGTCGGGCCGAGCCTGTCACACTCCACTGCATGTAACGTGTGTGCTCGCGTCGTCGCACCGACGGCACCTCTTCACGTCGTGTTCTCCATGCGCTTCACTAACAATTCCTTACAGATAAAAGATCTAAAAAGACCTTGGAGAAATAATTAATTAATTGATTGATGGGATGTGCGGAATCTTCTTCTTCTTTTTCTTCCTCTTCCTCTTCTTCTTCTTCACGGGTTAAGGGAAAAAGCGCTCTCGGCGCCTTTGGTGCTCCGTTTATGGCCGAAAGTGGGCGCGACATTTTCACCCGCTTCGTCGACCTTGTTCTGTACAATTACTGTCGTTCTGAAGTAAAACGTGAGGTAAACGAACCAGTTATTCGTGAGAACGTGCGTTTGTGAACGATGACGTCATATTCGACCGAAGCTGCCGATTCAAACAGTAACGTACGTCATGAAGTTGTTTGTGAAATTATTCCCAAGTAACGAAATTAAAAGATTAAATTGACTCGTGCGGGGTGGGAGAGGGGGGTTGTATTATTATTATTATTATTATTATTATTATTATTATTATTATTATTATTATTTTTTCTTTTTTTGAAGAAATGTCAAAATATTTTATCCGTGACGTCATGATCATTTCCAAAATATAAAGATGACCTTTTCGTGGCCCCTTGAAAATGCTGCTCCGTGTTCATTGTGATCATCGATAGGTTTATGTGGATGATTAGAGGTGAGGGAAACCTGCTCTGTACGATTGTACATCAATGGGACATTTAACGGACTCCTCGAAGGAGTATGGTTTGAATAATAATAATAATAATAATAATAATCCTTTTGTACCTTTGTTTGCCAAACATGCTTTGATGAACATATAACTTTGGAGAAGTGTGTGTGTGTGTGTGTGTGTGTGTGTGTGTGTGTGTGTGTGTGTGTGTGTGTGTGTGTGTGTGTGTGTGTGTGTGTGTTTGACTTGTATACACTCCTAAACTTTTGGATGGAATGAGTTGAAAATTGATGGTTTTACTCGGGGTGTGCTCATGAAGGTTTTAGGTGCTCATAAGGGGACAGAGGAGGGGGACAAATTTTCTATGTGGATGTGTATTGGGTAGCGCCACTCCAGGTGGGAGTGTGTATTACAAATCGCATCGGTTTGCAGTATCATTGAGTACAGTAGTAGTAGTAGTAGTACTCTAGGTATGGCACAGGAAACCGATGGCCACCCCCATCAAAGGCATACAAATCATTGCAATAGTATATCTGAATGAGGGCTTTGTCCGTTGAATTAATACCAGGTGGGGTTGACTCAGCCTGTCGTCCTTCTGAGTTAGACAAAATGAGTCCCAGCTTGCTGGGATGACTGAGTCATTTAAGTGTAGTGCGTCGGAGTGGCGACCCATCCGGGATTGTGCCCGATAGCTCAGGAGCCTGCTTCAGCAGCACCGACGCTCTGAATGAGAGCTTGCAGGATGGCCTAGACCTAGAGGTATGCACACTGTCTTCCAAGCTAGCTACCCTGGGTTTGAATCCCAATCCAGGTGTTTCACATGCAGGGTGATTCATCAATGTGTGTGCCGTCCCTCGGATGGTCGTTAAGCTGGGTGTCCCATCGGCTGGCATTAATTGGTGGATGTTAAAGATCCCATGGTATTGTTCAGGAAGAGTAGGAGAGCTATAGCCGGCACCCAGAACAAATTCAAAATTCCTGCCCTGACTTTCGGGGGTGGGGGGCACTACATCAGCAGCACATCCATGCTCAGCCAATGATGCTACCCCACAACCTTGTGCTGATTATGAAAGAAGACAATTTGTGGACACCTTGTGGAATCTAAAACTACTTGTCTAACTTGCATACCTGCTCTGTATTTTGTTCACTCCTAAACCGCTGGACACAATAAGTTGAAAGGCTGTGGTTGTACTCTGGGTGTGCATGGGAACGTTCTACGAAGTTGGCATGGCCACCTCCATCTTGAATCCCCCCTCCCCTTTGTTGCTCCTGCAGGGAGTGGGTGTTTCTAATGTATATAACTATTATATGAATCGTAGTGTGAAGACTCGTGGAGGTCAGTCGGGTGGTTTGATGACCCCGAGGTCCGTGCCCTTTGTGCCTTGCAGTGGGTCTGCGTTGTTGGTCCAATTTTGTTGACACAAGGAATGGAGTTTCCTTGATTTGGTTTTCATCAGTTTTACGCCTCACCATCGTCTGGGTGGCTGAAGTTATTTATTTATTTATTTATTTATTTATTTTTTAAATCATGGCAGCATGCTGTAGTGATGTACCTTCATTTGTACGTGTTCTAAATGAAGATGTAAGCAGCGATCAGAACATATTCCTTTGATTTAGTTTTGTTCTTATTGTATTTTTCAACATCACGGTTTGCACTATGCTTTCGCTAAGTGTTGTGAACACATCTTGTAATCTGGCTCGAGTTGAATTGAATTTGGCCATCCATTTTCGATTCTATATCTGTACGGAACGACTGCTTTGTGAGGGTTTGGTTACGTTTTACTTCCGTGGTCGCAATTGTGGCAGGTGGAGTACAAGGAGATGGACGAGAGCCTTGCCAACCTGTCGGAGGACGAGTATTATTCGGAAGAAGAGAGGAAGGCAGAGAAGGAGCGCAGGCAGACACCGAGTATCCCACCGCCGCCTCCGCCTCCACCACCGCCGCCACCTCCACCTCCCGAAGAGGAGGAAGACAGTGATGTCGACGAGCCATCCGGTGCGTAATCTTTGACGGTGTCATCAGCAGATGATTTGCACTCTCGCTACTTCAAGGACTGCCTGTTCACTTTGCTCATTCATACAGTGCTGAAAATGGTTCGTTCAGAGTTTTGATCTCTTAGCTCAAACTAGCCCTTTTCCCAAAAATTTCTTCATCTTTGTTGTGATTACGGTCCAATTCGCCATCGATTGTTGATGCCTTTTGTATGGTCTGCTACTTCTGAAGTTAATAACTGAAACACATGTTTTTTGTTTTTTCTCTTTGCTTCAGTAACCAGGGTGATTATCTCTCATGGGGAAAAACAAACAAACATTGTGGCATGAAGGTGCAGTGTCCCTTGTGGGGGTCAATGAGTGAAGCCCACTGAAGCGATGAGGATTTACTTGGTTAAATTCTGGCAACCTATGAGGTTTTAAGTGTTTAAATGAGTGTTTCTAGTGTCGGTAAGCGCAAACCATAATCTCGTGTTTCCCGCTTTAAACTCGTGTGCTGAGAATCAAGATCGGGGCACGTGTGTTAATGGGGTATGGAACGGCAAATTTTTATTAATTTTCCGGTCAAGGCTGATATTGGCGACACAATCCAATAACTAGAGTGAAGTCGATGGCGTTCCATCACACGTTAATTGTGTTTCACCTATCCAACGTGAGGCATAGAATGGCTCCAAGAGCGTTTTCCTCAATTTAGTGAAAATTTGATCGATTAAAAATTATTATCTTGCCAAAACGAAGTTTTTGCAAGATATGTTAGTCAGCTTGTATGTTTTTTTTTGTTTGTTTGTTTGTTTGTTTGTTTGTTTGTTTGTCTGTAATCACGGATAAAAAAAAATTCTGCAGAGCACAGTTATCATTGGAAATGTTTTTTTTTTTTTTTTTTTTTTTTTTTTTTGTATACCTTGGTCGAGGCTCGTATGAGAGCAAACACACAACTCACAGCAAGGAGGCATGAGACAAGAGGGGCGGGAGTGGAAGGGACAAAACAGTGGGGAACAGACACATTAGGTGAACTGTGGAAGGGAGAGGGATGGGGATGGGACGGGGAACATGGCGAAGAGAAGATGGACATTTCAGGGACTTTCAGGAAGGAAAGCAGGAGAAATGAAGGAAGTGGGCTTGGGTGGATTATCGGGGGTAGAAAAGATCGAGGATTTGGATGGGGGAAGATAAGAGGTGGTGGTGAACAGCTGTTTTGAAAGCCTGGAGGGAAGAATGGGAAAGAATAGAGTGAGGAAGTTTATTCCAAAGGCGGGAAAAAAGAGGAATGAAAGAGTGAAGATGAGCAGTGATTCGTGATTTTGGTAGTTTTACCAGAAGGGGGTTGTTGGCGGACCTTGAGCACCCTGTGGAAATGTGGTGGGGACAAATTGCAGAGAGAGCAGGGGGGCAAGGCTGGAGAGGAGTCTGTAGAAGACAGAAAGACCACCGACCAACCTGCGGTGATTGAGTGAGAGGCCCAAAGACTCAGCTTCATTGCGGGAGATGCCGATGATCTTAAATGCCCTGGTTTCGACAGCGTGAAGCCGAGAAAGGTGGGAGGCAGGAGCACCAGCCCAGAGGGGAGAGCAGTACTCCATCAGGCTACGGACAAAAGCTTTGTAAGTGGTCAGGAGCTCAAGAGGGCCGAGGAAGGACTTAGCACGACGGAGGATTCCCAGTCGGTGACTGGCTTTTGAGGCGAGGTTGGAAATGTGACTTTCCCAGGAAAGGTCATGGCAGATAGTGAGACCTAGAAGCTTGAAAGAAAAGACTTCTTCCAGAGGATTGTTGAGAAAGTGGATGGGGGGTTTTGTAAACGGTCCTTTCGAAGAGACATAGTGAGAGTGTGAGATTTGTCTGGATTGAAAGACATGTTCCACGTGTTGGACCAGTTTGTGATTTTATCCAGATCTGCAGTGAGTGAAGAAGCTGCTGCTTGCCGGTCTGAGGGATGACAGATGGTACGGCAGAGGGTGGAGTCGTCGGCAAAGAGAAATAGAGGATTTTCCAGAGAGTCCGAGAGATCATTGATGAAAACCAGAAAAAGAACAGGGCCCAGAACGCTACCTTGAGGAACTCCAGCCTGCACAGGAAGAGGGGGTGAAAGAACTCCATTTAGGGCCACACGTTGACTGCGACAGGAGAGGAAGTCTGCGAGCCATGAGTGGAGATGGCCTTGAATACCATGGGAAGAGAGTTTGGTGAGTAGGGCAGGGTGCCAGACTGTGTCAAAAGCACGTGATATGTCCAGGGATACGGCTCGGATTTCCTGTCTGGCATTGAGGACCTCCATCCATTGATGGGAGAGCAGAAGCAGCATATCCAGGGTAGAGTGACCTGGTCTGAAACCAAATTGATGATTGGAAATCAAGCCATTGGAGAAGAGGAAGGATTTCATATCTGAGGCGATGATGGATTCCATCACCTTGCTGATGATTGGGAGAAGGCTGATTGGTCTGTAGTTATAGGGATCTGTTTTTGCACCTTTTTTATGCAGGGCAGTGATGTTAGCAGATTTCCAAGCAGATGGCAGATGACCTTGGGCAAATGAGAGGGTGAATAGAACAGAGAGAGGGTGAGCAAGAGCAGAAGAGCAGGCTTTGAGGACACGTGGGCTGATGCCGTCTGGACCGGTTGCAGAATCTGACTCGAGGTTTGAAAGCAAGCTCTCCACCTTGTCAGGAGAAAAGGATACAGAGTCCAAGGACAGTTGGGTGCGACTGGGTAAAGTGGGTAGAGATAGTGATGGGTTTAGGACACAAGATTTAGCTGCAAACACCGAGTTTAGACATTCAGCTTTATCACGTGTGGAATCAGCAGTGCGGCCATTTGAGGTAAGGGAGGGGATGGAGGGGGAACATACACCAGAAACAGATTTGATTAAACGCCACCAGGATTTTGAGGAGGGAGAGAGGTTTGAGAGTTCAGACTTGAGATGAGAAAGATGTTGTTTTCTGGCTCTCCTGAGGGTAGATACACACTTGTTCCGAGCTTTGTGGAAAGAACTGAGATTGCCCTCAGTTGGGTTTGCTTTCCATGAAGCAAAGGCAAGTTGTTTCAGGACAACTGCCTCGCCACAAGCTTCAGTAAACCAAGGGCGGGAGGAAGGGTAAGACAACTGAACACGAGAGGGGATAAATCTGTGCATGAGAGAGAGCAAGTTTTTTTGAAAGAATTCCCAGGATGAGTTGATGTTTGAGAAAGTAGTGATAGGAGACCAGTCTGTCAGTTTGATGGCTGCTCGGAGACCCTGCCAGTCGGCTTGAGTGAAATGCCAGACTCGACGGCGGTGAGGTGGTTCTCTGATAACAGCCAGAGAGATGTCCACTTTGACAAGGACGTGGTCAGAAGAACCAATTGGAGCGAAGGAAGAGCAGCAGATATTGTCAGGGAAATTTGTCAAAATCAGATCCAGAAGAGATGGAGTACCATTGGTTGAGATCCGGGTCGGGAAGTTGACCGATTGAGTCAGTCCCAATGAGTCGCAGAAAGCTTTTGCTGAGGTGCCATGGCAGGTGAGAGAGGTACCCACACCGAGCCAACTGGCGTGATGACAATTGAAGTCACCACATAAGAGGAAGAGAGAGTTTGGATGAGAAGATAGAAGATGGTCCATGTTTTCGGATAGTGAGGTGTAGACGGAGTCATCACTGTTCGGTGGACGGTACAGTACACATATAAACATGAGGTGGGAGTGGAGGGGAAGCCGAAGCCAGAGGTATTCCTGGGGGTGTGGGGGAGTGAGAGCAGTGCATGGAGAGTGAGGAATAGAGTCTTTGATGAAGAGAGCAACACCTCCACCAGGACGAGGCTCAGGTCTGTCATACCGTAAGAGGGAGTAGCCAGGGAGAGATACTTGGGAGTCAGACACGTCTTGGGAGAGGAAAGTTTCTGTTAGGCAGATAATGTCTGGTTTGTCAGTGGCAACTTGTATGGAAAGATCTGAAAGGTTTGAGCGAAGGCCCCGGATATTTGAGGTCCACACTTTGAATGAAGAGGAAGGGGAGGAGGCTTTGGGTGCAGGAGGTGGAGGGGGAGGGTAGGACAAGGGACGAGGGGGGCAGGTAAGGAGGGTTGCTGAAGGAGTGTGGGGTATTGCAGAACAGCGAGGGGAGGGGGCCAAATGAGGAGGAGAAAAGGCTCTGTGGTGCTGGGGGAGAGGGGGGACAAGAGACGAGGAAGAAGGCAGTTGAGGATTTGAGGAGGTGGAGTGAAGAGATGGAGGTGAGAGGGCAGTGGAGGGAGGCAGGTTGGTGGATGAGAGGGGGGCAACTTTGAGAAGGAAGAGTGAGGGGGATGAAAGGTGGGAGAAAGTTGAGGGGGGATTTTTGAGAGAGGTGAGAGGGAGGCTAGGAGGGTGGAGAGTGGGGTGGTTGTATTCAGAGTGAGATTGTGGGGTGAGGTGGGTGAGTTGGCACTGAAGTTGGAAAAAAAGAATGTTTGATGGAAAGCAAGCATCCATGGCAAACTGTGGTTTTTAAAAGTTTTAGGTCAGAGATGCGATTTAACACAATTCTTGATGGATGCAATGAAGGCGAATTCAGAGCATGGAGAGAAGAAGCGCTGTAATAGTTGGATTTTTTAGGCAAGGAATGAAGGAGAGGTCGAAATGAGAGCAGTCTGTTAAAATAGCAGAAGAGTAGTGCATTGTGAAACAGTAAAGAGTACCACATGTGTGAGAGAGGAAGATGAAGCATTATAAGATCGTTTTTGTAGTTAAAAATAATGTATGAGAGAGTTCAACAGATTAGGTCATGGAAGTGTAAAAAAAAAAAAAAAATCGAGGAAGAAGACGAGGAGGAAGTTAAGAGGAAGAAGAAGAAGCAGAATCGGGAGAAGGTGAGCGTGTTGTTGTTGTTGTAGGGTATTTTTTTTTTTTTTTGAGATAAGAAAGAGATTAGTTGGGAGAATGGGGGATGTTTGGAAAGTGGGGAGGATCAAAATTGAAGGTAATGGGGAGGATAGAAATTGAAGGTAATGGGGAGAAAAAAAAAAAAAAACGATCGAACACCGAGTGGAACCGGTAGGCCTCAAGCCTAGGCCTAGGCCTCAAGCACAGGTAAGAACGTCGACAAAAATACTCACAAAATAGCACGATTTTTGAAACAAAACCGAACTAGCAACACACAGTAACATGTAGGTGAGAAAATTAAACAGTTAAAACGGGACAAATAACAACCGGAAACTTAGCTTTGAGAACGTCAGCAGGGAGCCCCAAAGGAGACCTCTCGCTGCTCTAAAACCGGAACCGGAAGTGAGGTCTGTTTTTTGTAACTTCGCATATCAGAGGCCTATAGAGGTCGCTTTCAGTGCACAAAATTTTGAAGGTCAACGTCAAAGGTCAAGGTCACTTTGTCACAAATCAGGGGAGTCGACGAAACCCTTATTTTTTGAGTAATTTTGATCGGATCGTCTTCAAACTTCATGGGAATATAGTTCATGGTCTGGCGCTCAGCTGATTAATTTTTGGTGGCGATTGGCCTTGATCTTCATCTTCTTCTTCTTCTTCTTCTTCTTTCGGCTGCTCCCGTTCGGGGTCGCCACAGCGGATCATCTGTATGATCCGCATAGTGATTTGGCACAAGTTTTACGCCGGATGCCCTTCCTGACGCAACCCTGGTTGCCTCTTATGACACAGGGATATGGTACACCTATTTTAACCGGGGTATACACCGGCCCAGTACACTAGTACTCATTTCGCCGACCTCGGAAGGATGACAGGCTGAGTCAACCCCCTGGTGTATTAATTCAGTTGCTCAACGGGGCTTGAACTCAGGACCTTTTGGATCCCAAGCTGCTGCCCTAACCACTGCGCCAACACCAGGCTCGGCCTTGACCTTCATATGTTTTTTTTTTTGTTTTGTTTTGTTTTTTGGTCTGTAATCACGTATAAATCGCTCTGCAGAGCACAGTTATCATTGGAAATTTTTGTAACTTCGCATATCAGAGGCCTATAGAGGTCCCTTTCAGCGCACAAAATTTTGAAGGTCAAAGGTCAAGGTCACTTTGTCGCAAATCAGGGGAGTCGACGAAACCCTTATTTTTGAGTAATTTTAATCGAATCATCTCCAAACTTCATGGGAATATAGTTCATGGTCTGGTGCTCAGTTGATTAGTTTTTGGTGGCGATTGGCCTTAACCTTCATGGTTAGTGCCTGAGGTCAAACATATTTGACCCCAAGGTCAAATTTTCAAGTTTTAGGAACCATATCGTGTAGTACCTCAAATTGAACACCTCGATGAGTGCTTTCTAGATATGTCAAGCTTGAGACGTTATGAAGTCATTTGGTGACGTTATGAGGCAAACACATGTTTTTCATGGTTACTCTGTAGAACGATTCTCATCGGAATCTCTCGTAGGCAGATATTCCTCAAGGAGTCGCTCCTGGTGGACAGCAACTCTGTTCACCTCAGTGTGACCTTAAAGGAGTCACACGTGGTCACCTTTTGGCAAGATACGGGTCACCCTGCGTTTGACATTGGTTTTATTTATTTTTTATTTTAATTTTTTTCTCTTTCCGATCAATTTACTATTTCTGAAGGGAGCAGATTTTGTGAACCGTGAGGTACAAATGTGTGCTGTACTATGACGCAAAGATTAACTGATTATATTTTGAGTTCGAAAGGTCAAAGGTCGATGGATGTGTGACCTTGAATTGACTGTTTATGTTACCACAATAACTGATGAACCACAGAAGGGATTTCAACCAAACGTGACACATGTATGCATTGCGATACAAAGATTAACTGATTCAATTTTGGGTTCAACATGTCAAAGGTCATGTGCCCTTTGAAAATAATTTTGCAGATCATAAACTCGGGTTTGAAGCATCTGATATTTTCTCTCTTCGAATTATCGCTTCTCTCTGTCTCTCTGTCTCTCTGTCTCTCTCACATGCGACCTTTAAAGGGAGATCAGACGTAACAGTGGGTTGACATCAAATATGGGGGGGCAGAGGCATATCCATTGACATGTTCGCGTCAAAATTCGATTTTCTCGATTTTGTTTTTTGTGTCTTCAACAGCAAAGACAACAGGAGTGAAGTCGGATCGAAAATTCAGATTTGGAGTTTGACGAGAAGCTGTTGAATGGATGAATGTGATTCATTACCTTGTAGTGCTTGCTTATTGAATGTTGAGAAGCGCAGGACTCCAATGAGAGGTTGTCCAAGACACTGGCTTTGTGCTGTGCAGGGTTGGACAACGTCTTTCTTCCAGAAGAGAAAATTATACATTGAAAGGCCAGCTTGGAAATTAGTTTTGTCACATAATTGGCTTGGAAGTTTGGAAATTAGTCCAGGTTCTTCCCGACATCTTTGTTTCTTGTTCCTTTCATATTTCTTTCGAAATTTTTCACAATTCTCTTTGTTCATTCCAATTCTTGTTTTTTCTTCTTTCATCTTTTAATCTCTATTCCTCTCTTTCTTTATCTATCTCTCGAAGTAGGAGTGAATTCTTGCAGAAATTTTTCTGTAAGGCTCACTTGGCTGCGCCTGGATGGGTTTGTGGGTTGTGGAGCAACGGCTGAAACCCGAATCCTATCGTGGTTCCTCCTGATGACTCCATCTTTGCTCTTCACTCCTGGTTCACTCTTGATTCACTTTGCTTGGCTTGCTCTTCGGGTTCCTTCTTGGTCTTCCGTTTGAATATGCTGTTGAGGCCAAGAGTGAGACGCTGCACTTCCTCCCCAGCTTTGTCACAAAATGATCGGAGCGGTAGTAATGTGGATTTTCCACAGTGACAGAGTGTAAGACATTCCTGCATTAATCTTCATGATCTCTGCATCTGACCAGCTTCTGATCATCTCCAGCTTGGCTTAAAGGGATGCAGATACTCTTACTCAGAGGCCTGTCAAGGGCATTGTCAATGCCAGGGTGAAACTTTTTCAAACTATTTCAGGTGGCATGTTTTGGAGGCAGGATGATGATCGTGGTGGTCGGATGCATTTGTGACTCTTTCAAAGCAAAGCTAGAGTTTTGGTGCATTTTGTAAACTGTCAGTTGATGTATGTACTGTGATGGTAAATGAGGTGTAGTTTGCGTTTCGAGAGCGAGACCTTCTTTGGAGCAAAAGGCTGACATGGAACTGGTATTCCATCATAGTTTGAAGCTATGGTTTTCCCTGGGTCACGTCCATCAATCCTTCATTTAAATGTGAGGTGAACAGAAGAGGAACAAAAGTCAGAGACCGATTTGACAAAAATACCCCAATTCCTTGACCAACCATTGTGAACTCTGAGCCACTTTCATGCTTTGTTGATGCGTACTCTGAAAATGGCCCTTGATATGCGGACTTTATCTGATTTAAAGAGTTAGAGTGGAAGAGACGTTCGAGCAGGTGAGGTTATTGCACTAGGAGAGATTAAAGTTGGGAGGGGGGGGGAACAATTGATAAACTGAATTCGATTTACCACTGCACAGGGTCTCGATTGCCATGTCACGATCCACATGCTTTTTGAAAAAAAAAGCGGGGGGATATTGCAATCGGGTCCGTCTGTCAGTCTTTCTGTACATCACGCTATCTCCCCCTAAACGGTTGTGCAGAAATTCACCAAACTCGGTAAGTATGATCACCACATGGCGTGAAGGTATGAAAGCTGTATCCTTTTTGGCACAGCACCTGGCGCAAAGGTCATGTAGCACAAAATGCAATTACGGGCACATTTTTAAACCTTTTTTTTAATGAATCTTTATATATGCAATCAATATTGGGGGAAGCATAAAATCTGTAACAATTTTTCTTTTTTTGATTTGACCTGCGGTTCAGGCCACCAGGGGGTAGGCAGGGACTTTGGGTCACGGGTCAAAACAGAAGAAAAAACAATTGTAACTCAAAATTTGATTTTGGGTCATTCTTGGTGGAATTTTTTTTGCCATCTTTCAATTTTCCTTTAGGTGTGGATTTGTGGTGGTGTGCCCTTGGCTTCGCTCTAGTTGTTGCAATTTACCTTTACTCGCACGACAAACCATCCGGCATCATGGCGGTTGAAACTGTCCCGTATAATGACAGTAATCAATTGTCTATGATCGCACCAAGAGAGTCAAATGGTGTCATTGATGGGAGGATGATTCACCACACACAAGAGCAGAAGTAAAGGACTAATAGTGTTATGAATTTGGGAATTCGATTGCGCACAACATACAGGTTCCTTTCGTCAGCTATGTCGATAAGTGCTTGTTCGCTAGATAGCTTACCTTCCATTGTTTAAATGTTCAGAAATCGATTAGATGCGCTGCGGATCGATTTAATAGTTAGGGAGCGAACAATGGAGACGTCCCTCCCCCTCTTCTGCGAAGAGGAAGAAGAACCCTTCCATCCCGTGATTCATGACGTCAACAACTCCTTCCCACCCGTGGTTGAGCAGGGGATGGATCACGAGGGCATGAGTCACGCCGGGCGCGAGGGAGGGGGTGGAGAAGGATAAAGAGGAGATCCTTTCTTTGTTCATGTTGGGAGTTGAGGGGTGTCGTTCAGCAGACCTTCGGGTCCTGTTTGGCTTGGGTTAGGGTTGAGGCCTTTGGAAGCTTTTTGCTTCTGCAGAGGAGTTGTTCAGCAGAGCTTCGGGTCCTGCTTGGCTCGGTAGGCTTTTTGGAGAGCTGCTTTGTTTGGAAGAAAGTTGAGCCGGTTGCTCGGCTCGAGCTGCGAATGGTGGGTTCTTCTTCTTCTTGGTTCGTTGAGCTTTGTTCTCCGTTTGGTTCCCGGCTTGGTGCGACGCATCGACCTCATCTTGGAGGTGGTTCCTCGGGGAAGCGACGCATCGACGGGAAGAATCGGCGCCTCGTCTCACCAGCACGTGTATAGAAGCGCAGGAGGATTCGCAGGAGCTCGGGAAGGATCGCGGCTCACGGCGATTGGATCCAGCTCGCTCTTGCTGGAGCCCGGGTCCGAACAACTTGAAGACCACACGAGGTGGAGAGGTTCGAGATGGGCTCTGGGTTTCAGCTCACCTGTCCTCCGAGCTGGAGTCCGTTATTAAAGGCCTCAGCCATCATTTCTTGGGTTTGTGTGTGCGAACATGTGTCCGTGGGCCTGTCTAATAAGTAGGAAATTGTTTAGTGCTTTGTGTGCTGTAAATCTTTGCATTGCATTTCGTATTGTCGGAATAGTTCTGCTCTTACGTGCTTCCCTTGTTCCCCATTATTATTAATAAATACCCCAATTGTTAAATATTTTCAGCTCATCGCATAGATTCTTTCATTGACTGAGCATTTCGTGTGTTGGTAGTTAGAAAGCCGTTGGTTTGCCGTAAAAGGGGGACATTCGGACTGACGGTTCTCGGCGATTAAGCCGCTCGGAATCTCGCACGGGACAGGCTCGCCTCGGCGGTTTGTTCCGTCGAGGGTGGAATACCCCGGTATTTGAATCACGTGGGTATTTAGGTACATTGAAGATTGGAAATCGACCCTACCCCACGTGATCTGCCCATTGGCGTATTTCGGTTCTTGTACAAGGACCCGTCGACTCGGACTTATCCGGGCGGCAATCTATATTCCGGGCGATCGGTCGGGCCGACTCGACTTGTGGCTCCGTTCAGAGCGGTCCGTTCACGGCTGACACACCGGCACCGTAACAATATATATGAAGAGGTTGGTACATAGCAGGTAACGAGATGTAGTTATTTATGACGACGATTCTGGTACCACGGTTAAATAGCGGACTGTCAAACGCTTCTCTTTTATCTTATGTTGCGAGTCCTTAACATATGAACATTGTTACTGCAACCACCTGTTTGAGGAAACCTCTTTATTAATTAATTTATTTTTATAGTGTTAATCTAACTGAAATGGGGTATTCCATTCCCACACCACAAGCTCTCAAAACACACCTTGGAGGCTGGTGTCTCCAACAGTCACAAAAATGGTGTTATGTTTTTGTTTTAGTGAAATTGACTCTGCACAGTGATAATTGTTTGTTTCCTGCACAGGGTTGGAGGGAGCCGCCTTCCAGAGCCGACTGCCCCACGATCGCATGACATCGCAGGAGGCTGCCTGCTTTCCAGATATCATCAGCAGCAACATGCAAACGCAGAAATCCTTCTTGTTTATACGGAACCGTACGGTGGGTTCTCATTGGTGTCGTAAAGTTGCCGCCTGCGGTCTGACTCCTGTTCCACCATTAGCCTTGATGTGACGACAGATATTTAGTTGAGGGATGTACAAGGGGTCAAAAATGGTCGGGAGTACAAATCGGCTAACATTCTAAGTTGTGGAGTCATTGTGAACAAAGATACTCACAGAGTGGGTAAAAATGAGCGAGAGGGGGTGGTGAATTGCAAAGAAAAAATATGTCTGGCAGGTGGGTCATTCGGAAGTTTCTTTGAAAATAAACAATGTTTGGTGTTCTTTGCATGGAGGTTTTTTTCATCTTCTTCTTCTTCTTGTAACATGGTGGGAGGAAAGTTGAGGTTGTCCCAATTTCCTGTTCGTTCATTCCTTTGCTTCTCGTGTCCAACACGTTGTCCCACCTTCAGTTTTGTTGCCTTTCAGATACTTTTTTAACCTGACGTCACCTCACTCTTCCATGAGCTTCGATCTTGTACAGTATTTCAACAATAAATGTGGCAAAATCGTGTTCATTTTTATATTTTCATTGTAGCTTCAGCTGTGGCTGGACAACCCGAAAACACAGCTGACATTCGATGCAACATTTCAGCAAATCGCTGCTCCTTACAATGGTGCGTAGTGGTTTGCCTGGTTGTAATCAAATAGCCATTGTGAAAAGGTGCAATTCGATCATCGCTGCATAACTCCACTGTGAGCTAACTTATGAAAGCAAAAGACCTCGATAGAAGGATATAAACAAGCCATTAAGGCTTTGATAGACTCACTGCATAGGTATGTTGGCAAATTGAGTGAAACATTTGGAAAGTTTTGAATATATCATCATGTGCATATAGTTTTTAAAAAATGGTTTCATAAACAAGACATTATGTTTCACATCGTGCAGGTGAACCTCAACTCGTTCA
The DNA here is from genome assembly GCF_056783735.1 of Eptatretus burgeri. Taxonomy (NCBI): domain Eukaryota; kingdom Metazoa; phylum Chordata; class Myxini; order Myxiniformes; family Myxinidae; genus Eptatretus; species Eptatretus burgeri. The sequence continues at coordinate 13,572,477 of NC_140976.1, read as the reverse complement.
TCGTGTCCACAGCTACCTGGAGAGACATGGCCTCATCAACTTTGGCATTTACAAGCGCATGAAACCGTTTCCAAGTAAGATCGTATCGTGTGAACCGGTGTCCTGATATCTTTAAATGTCCTCCGATGAAATTGGTGCGCTTCTTCTGTACCATATTCGTGCCTGACCATGTGATCGTTACCTGTGTGCCTGTGCTAGCAAAGAAAGTCGGGAAGGTGATCATCATTGGTGCTGGGGTGTCGGGATTGGCTGCGGCGCGGCAGCTGCAGAGTTTTGGGATGGACGTGACCATTCTCGAGGCGAGGGTAAGCCTTGGGATTCTTTAAACCTTTCCGCCTTTCGTGTTCGTATTGTCCCCTGTGCATTGTGACTGTAGAGGACCTATTGGGTTTGTTTTGGCCTCCTCGTATACCTATAGGATAGGAAGGAGGGTGATAGGATAGAACACAAAAGGTGAAAAGCTGTTGATGCATTTATTTCTGCAATTAGTGCCCCCATTTTTTTAATGGTACCCCAGAGTTTCTGAGACCTCTCGGAGTACTAAACTACAACTTAGGTTTTTCTCCATATTTATTTGTTTTTTCATGCCAATTTCCGATCCGTATCTCGGAGCCAACTGGGACTTTCAGAATGAATTTTGCATCATTAATGGGAATAAAAAGTATGCGGGGTTGACATAACTTTTAAGTTTATGATACAATTATAGATCTTAAAAATTTTATTTTTTTTTACCATAACTCGATTAAGGGTTGTCTGATTGGAATGAAATTGCACTCTCCAGATAGCCTTAATTTACACTTAATTTATATCATACCCATTCATGTTAAACGTCAAGATCAAATGGAGATCTGAAAAAAAAAACCACATTTGTTTTGTCCGCTCAATAATTGAACTTGAACTTGAATAATTTTCCTCCGATTTTAATTATGTTGAGTTTTATGGATATATTTTAAGAGGGGGACACATTTTCTTAATATACACTGTATCCCTAAACGGTGAAGGTCAAGGTCATACGGCGGTCTGGAAAAAAAATGCTATCATTGGATTGTGGGTCAAGGGTAAGCTGGAGGAGGCTTATCCTTGGTGATCACTTTGTGCTCAAGCCTGGTGTACGCTTAGCGATTAGGATGGTGGCGTGCAGTCTTAGGGTCCTGAGTTTGAGCCGCGTTGGCCACTGAATTAACACCAGGGGGTTGACTCAGCCTGTCATCCTTCCAAGGTCGGCAAAATGAGCACTGGTAATAGGGGCACTGCATCAGCGGCACAGCGTGCCCCTAACCATTGATGCAACCAGCAGCCAAAAAGGCAGCACACTATGGGAACTTTGTGATCGCAGATATCGAGTTAAGATTTGCTTGGCCCCACCACAATGAGGAATGTTGTTATTGTTTGTACACAAACTGGATTTTTGCATTCTAACACCAATTACTCAAATATACCTTGCAGTCAATACTTGCACAAATTTTGTAAACTCGTGCTGCGAGATGACATTGTATAGTTGGGCCATTGCTGTGGCTTCGAGAATACAACCAAGCAGGAAAGTAACGTTTTTGGATACGCTTGAACTATAAACCTTCCTTAATTACCTGAAGAAGTACTTGTCGGTTCTGTTGTTCACAGAATGATTTTGCTTTGTTAAGATCCCAAGGTTGCGGGAGAGACGCACATTCCTGACGCATGATATCTCCACGCGTACTTTATTCAGCTATGATGCAGTTCAGTTCAGTTCCGTTCCACATGGTGATAGCTTTTAAGATTGTAATGTTTAACCGTTTGTTTCGCAAGTCTTGGATCATGGCATTAATCAAAAGGGAAAGAAAGATCCAATTGTGGTGTGAAAAAACTCATATCAGAACAGCTGTACACACAAAGACGTGACAGCATCTGTAGAGTAATCCACTGGCACATCTGTAAACATTTCAACATCCCAGTCACAGAACAATCATGGAAACACAAACCATATCTGATCCTTGAAAGTGAACAAATAATGCTCATGCATGACAAGATGATCCCATCAAGTGTGGACATTACAACAAAGCATTGCGTCCAGACATGGTGCTCACACACAAAAAGGAAAAATCGGCATTGTTGATCGAGGTTTCAGTTCCAAATAACTTTGGACTAAATGCTACAGAAATCAGGAAAATGACCAAATACCAACATCTGAAAAATAAGGTCAATTGAAGAAAACTGAAATTTTACCAGTGATCGTCATAGCCACAGGAATGATAAAGAAAACCACTACTGAGTATTTAAAAATCATTCTGGAGAATATCACAACAAACAAGCTACAAGTGGAGGCTGTCAGAGGTTCAGTGAAGATTTTGAAAAGAGCCCTTGGAACGAGGCTCTGAGAATGAAGTTTCACAGTTTGGTTCATGAACCATCATCCTTTATCAAAAAGGAGGTGGAGATTTTGAATTCTGGGAGAACTTCCTCCCACCGACTGAAACCCAAATGGAGATAACCAACAAAAGATAACATGCTCATCTTTTACTGCCAGGCCATAATTGACACGTACAAAGGCATCTGTCATGGTGGAGAGCAAATTGACAAGAAGCTTCCTCTTTTCGTGGTGCATTCCTTGATACTTCAGGACCCAGTTAGAAACGAGGAATAGCAATAAGTACGAGGTATCCTTCTTATGATAAACATTTATTCTTGAAGCATTGATGTTTGTCATTATCGAATCTCATGTTTGTAACCACAGTTGACACACGACAGGAGATGCATGATCTAGGGAGAAGGTGATTTTTCTGATAAACAATAGTTGGTATCCGATGCAGGTTATATTTGGGTGATGACAGAAAACTAATGAGGAACCAATCCTTACAGACCAGTTAATTCCCTCGGAGTTTCGGGCGGGTCTGCTACCCGGAATTGTGGGCGGGTCGATGCTACCCGGAATTGCGGGCGGGTCGATGCTACCCGGAATTGCGGGCGGGTCGATGCTACCTGGAATTGCGGGCGGGTCGATGCCTCCCGGAATTGCGGGCGGGTCGATGCTACCCGGAATTGCGGGCGGGTCGATGCTACCCGGAATTGCGGGCGGGTCGATGCTACCCGGAATTGCGGGCGGGTCGATGCCTCCCGGAACTGCGGGCGGGTCGATGCCTCCCGGAACTGCGGGCGGGTCGATGCCTCCCGGAACTGCGGGCGGGTCGATGCCTCCCGGAACTGCGGGCGGGTCGATGCCTCCCGGAACTGCGGGCGGGTCGATGCCTCCCGGAACTGCGGGCGGGTCGATGCCTCCCGGAACTGCGGGCGGGTCGATGCCTCCCGGAACTGCGGGCGGGTCGATGCTTCCCGGAACCGAGCACTGCATGAATTCCATATCCACCTTCGTGGCTGATCATTCCCCCCTCATCCCCCCTCCCTCAACACGACTGCCCACCTCAGAAGCAACCAAAGCCCCTCGGATGCCACACAGACCCATCGGTAGGGATACTTCATCCTCTTGTTCAGTCAGATGTTTGAAGTCCTGGAAAACGTGGCTCGGACTAAAACCTCAACATGCTGCTCCTACACACAGCGGACCCTGAAGGGTCATCCACTTCGGGCTCTGATGCGTAAAAGGAGCACGTCGGTTCATTGGACCTGGTCAGCTTCCGCTCCTGCACCGCAATGTCCTGCAATTCGGTCACAGCGTAAGGTTATGACAGCACATCACACCGTGAGGTCCCCAGGTCCCAACTTTCAATCCGAGTTGGGCACAACGCACATTGTGAAGGGTGTATGAACTAATCGACATCTTGCGACTCATGACTCGAGGTCACACACAATGCTGACGAGAACAATAAATGTATCAAAATAATTCGTGAATAGAATATTAACAAATGATTATCTTTTTAATCATTCTCGTGTCGACGGAGTAAGTTTATAATTGTGATTGTAATTGATGGTAAACTGTTCCCTGAACATCTTTTTGTGATTCTCTCGACATCATGACTGCTGAACGCTGTCGAACACAAAACGAGGTAGTCTCTCACAGCAAGACATTCTTAGTCCAATCCAAAGGCTCAATACAACGTTCATTGTCCAATCGACAAGCCCATAACAGCTTACCAAAATCAACGATTCCGTTGTCGTGATCATCAGAAAAAACATCATCAACAAATGACGACGGAGCACAAATCTGAAACCTCTATGTGCTTTCAATTGCCATACATTTCACATTGGTTTCTTGTAAACATGAAAACTGCAGATGCCTCTTCCTTTTTAGTTCAGCTCGCTGACCTAATATAACCGTTCAATGTCCTCAGGTCTGTCTGTCCGTCTGTCCGTCTGTCAACAATTTTTATTTTTCTATCTCCTCCTAGACGTCTCGGCCGATTGAGTTCTAACTTGACACGATAATACTAGTTGCTCTCTGTAGATCGTCTGAGCCCTTTTTCGCCACGGGGTCAAGGTTACAAGGTCATCAAGTGCAAAATGACCGATTGGTCGAATGGCCTATAAGGAAGCATCGGATGGCAAGAATGCATAATGGGTTTCATAGGGATTATGAAGAAGATTTAATTTGACCAACTAGTTTCTCGTTACCTCTGTCGTCTGGCCCTGTTTATTGGGCAACACGAGGTCCGCTGACGTCAACACGGCTTCGCGCGGTTATTTTAAGTTCAATTTAAATTCTGTTTTCACTTTTCATAGACGTTAAGGTTGATTAACACTCGGTTGCATCAAGTTTTGTGAAAATTGAATGTTTATATCCTCGGTCTGTGTGGAATGCATTGCAGCGAGGGGCAGCTTCCACGGCCTTCCATCCGTTTCCATGACATGATATAACGAGGCTGTCTTAAGTTCTAGTTAACCTCCGCCATCGAAGATGGACGGATGTTACTGTTTTCACCCCTGTCTGTTTATCTTGCCAAAACGAAGTTTTTGCAAGATATGTTAGTCAACTTGTATGTTTTTTTTTTGTTTTTTTTTTTTTGTTTGTTTGTCTGTAATCACGTATCGATCACTCTGCAGAGCACAGTAATCATTGGAAATTTTTGTAACTTCGCATATCAGAGGCCTATAGAGGTCCCTTTCAGTGCATAAAATTTTCAAGGTCAAGGTCACTTTGTCGCAAATCAGGGGAGTCGACGAAACCCTTATTTTTTGAGTAATTTTGATCGGATCGTCTTCAAACTTCATTTTGAATATAGTTCATGGTCTGGCGCTCAGCTGATTAGTTTTTGGTGGCGATCGGCCTTGACCTTCATGGTTAGCGCTGGAGGTCGAAAGTTTTTGACCCCAAGGTCAAATTTTGAAATCTTACATACCATATCGAGTAATACCTCATATTCAAGCGCTTGATAAGTGCTTTCCAGATCTGTCAAAAGTTTGACGCTATGACTGACAAATTGTCATCAAATGACATGACGAAAAAACGGATTTTTCATGAAAATTTTATTTCCTCAGTTCTCATCAAAATCTCTTGATATTTCATGTACAACGGTCCTGGAGAGATACCATTAACCGAACGAAAATATTAAGGTCGACGAAACCCTTATTTTTTGAGGAACTTTAATCGAATAACTAAGTCACTCATGTTCACATTTTGGCAAGATACTGGTCACCCTGGGGGTGACATTGGTTTTTTTTAAATTTGTTTGTTTGTCTGTAATCATTGGATTTTTCACCTTTATATCACTCTGTGGAGCACAATTCTCATCGGAAACTCTTGTGGGTACACATATCGTAGTATTATTACAATACCCTTCAGCACACATAAAGGTCAAGGTCACTTTGCAGTAAATCATGGAGGTCGACGAAACCCTTATTTTTTTGAGTAAATTTGATCGAATCGTCTCCAAACTTTGTTGGAATGTAGTAAATGGCTTAGCGCTCAGCTGATTAGTGTTTGTTTGTGATCAACCTTGACCTTCAAGGTTAGCGCCTGAGGTCAAACATATTTGACCCCAAGGTCAAATTTTCAAGTTTTAGGAACCATATCGTGTAGCACCTCAAATTGAACATCTCGATGAGTGCTTTCGAGATATGTCAAGCTTGAGACATTATGACGTCATTTAGTGACGTTATGAGGCAAACACATTTTTCATGGTTACTCTGTAGAACGATTCTCTTCGGAATCTCTCGTAGGCAGATATTCCTCAAGGAGTCGCTCCTGGTGGATAGCAGCTCTGTTCACCTCAGTGTGACCTTAAAGAAGTCACACCTGGTCACCTTTTGGCAAGATACGGGTCACCCTGCGGGTGACATTGGTTTATTTGTTTGTTTGTGAACAGTATTACGGAAAAACTCCTCGACAGATTTCGACGAAACTTGGTGGGGGGGGGGGTTAGGTATGGTCCAAGGATCATGCCATTAGATTTTGGACTTGGTTCAAAATCCAATATAGCCGCTATGGTGGCCATTTTGAAAAAATATTTGAATTTTTGTTTTTGCATTTCTACATGTTTTAAGTGATTTCCAACACTTAAAAGTGATTTTAAGTGATTTCCAATTTTGGAACTTCAGGTGGATATACCTACGTAAAACTAATTTCTGTCTCAAGGAATCTAGTTATGACGAATGAATTGAGTATGTAAAAGGGAACGTTGCAAACTATAAATCTGTGAGCAATGTTGACGTCAAATTGAATGAATAGGATATCAGGTTCACTTGAGTGACCCAGCAGTATTGGCTGCGGAGGTTTTGCACTCTACCGAGTGCTCCCCCTCTGGTTTGTTTCTGTTTTCACTTTTGGGACCTTCTGGTGTAGCTACACGTTTAAATGAAGATAATTTTTGTGCAAATCCGCTCAGAAACGCACTTTTCATGAGGAAAATATATTCAATTCAAATAACCGTGAGACTGGAAGTGACACCACATGCTTCCCGTTCACTGCTTCACCTCGTAAGCTGTTCTCCTGAGGGACTGCTTATTCGTAGTGTCTGTGATATTAATGTTTAGATGTTAGATGGTTTGGGGATGTGCTCCACAAGAAACTGAAAGAATTCCGGTGAAAAACGGACGTTTTAAGATTTTGTTAGGGCATTTTATCCGACGGCGAGCTGGCTGGTCACGTGACGCCGCGCAGATGTGCAGGCAGCGAGTGATTGAGCTTCTCGGTGGCCCGAGGGTCCTTTTTAGTTGGGGTCCAGCTCTGTCCTGGATACAGCCATTAAATACACAAACGTGGAGTATTTATTTCACGGCCATAAACGCGGGTTTGAAAATTGTATAATGATGTTGGGGATCATTCCGACAATATGGAGATTTTTGCTTCGAGCAGCCTCAGGAGTTTATCTTAAATTAAATTTGAATTCTGTTTTCACTTTCCGTCGACGCTAAGGTTGATTAACACTCGGTTGCATCAAGTTTTGTATCCGAGCTGACCGTCAAACCCGCTTGGGTGTATTATATAAAATTTTATTATTATTATCATTCTAAATCTGAATGCCTCGGCCTGATTGAAGTTTTTGACCACATTTAATATTTTTTATTTTGCAAGAACAACAAATGGAATTGGTGGTACGTTGATAGCATAACTATTGGGCGGACGAAACAATCAGAGTTTGTCCAGTCATGATGCACCTTCTTCTTATTGCATATGGCAGCTGAGCTGCCGGGGTAGCTATCATTTCTTGGAAGCATGACTGTGTTACTGATGCAGTGCCCCTCTACTATCACACACTGGTCCTCATTTCACCGATGTCGGAAGGATGACAGGCTGAGTCAACCCCCTGGTGTATTAATTCAGTGGCCAACAGGGCTTGAAATCAGGAACCTTGGATCCCAAGCCACCACCCGAACCACGAAGCCAACACCAGGCTATAGTCATGATGCATGATGCGAGTACGATAACGGTGTAGCCTGCACTACGTTTGATTACCGATGCAGACTTGCGGTGAATGCGTTGTTTTTCAGGATCGTGTTGGGGGGCGCGTGGCCACATTCAGGAAGGGGAATTACGTGGCTGACCTCGGTGCTATGGTTGTCACCGGATTGGGTGAGTTGCAATCTGGCGCCTTGTATCAGAACTGCTATGGCTCCCCTTGTTCGCACGTTGACCTCGGCTCGCTTGATGGGATGCAGGCGGTAATCCAATGGCCGTTGTCAGCAAACAGGTGAACATGGAGCTGGCGAAGATCAAGCAAAAATGTCCCCTGTATGAGACCAACGGGCAGTCTGTAAGTTTAATTGTGTGCTCTTGCGGACTCCAATTGGCCGTTCTAACTATGGAGTGTGCCAGAACTCATGGTAGGCTTGGCACGTGCTGTTCACCTGCATGATTGTGTCTCGAAGGTTGAGCATTAGCCAGATTAATGGATTATCCGTTTGTACCTCCCTTCCCTTGCTGTTGCTGCTCTGGGGCTTGTGGACAATCGAAGGGGGAGAGATGCACGAATGTACGTATTGCACTATTAACAACCCGTGAACTGTGACAGGTATCATTAATAACTCTACTTTGCTTCTTGATGGTTTAATTCGGAGGGTTTTTTTTGTTTGTTGTTTTTTTTTGTGAACAACCGTGAGAGTTTTGCCAATTTGTTAGATATCTGACTGCAAATTGGTTTGCCATGCAAGGTGTGTACTCCTTTTGTTTAGAATTTTTTTGCAGTTAATTTGCCACACTATACGTTCTACAAAAGGGCAGAACTGTCATCCTCGGTAATGCAGCGAAATAAAGCTAGCAAGCCATGCTAATATAGTTTGCATGAGAAATGGAAGAATCATACACCAAGTGTTGGTGCTTACCAGTGGGAATGATTGTGCCAGCAGGACATGCAGCATGAATGGAAATTCATGAAAACAATGTTAAAAACAAAAATCTATGGTTTATAGTGAAGCAGTCACTCACACACTCACAATCCTCTGTCTCTCTGTCTCTCTCTCTTTCCCTCTGTTGCACACACACACGACACACACATACCACAATGGCGCCAACTTTCTCACCGCTTCTATATTTTGCTGGAAAGTCTTGTTTGTCATTCACATTTCAGCACACTTTAGCCAGTGATGCTGTTTTCTCCACTTCCCACACCATGGAATGTGTTTGTTTGTCCACTGTGTCCCCATGCCATTGGCCTGTACGTGACTTATTGCGTGCAAGCTGCTCTTTACTCGTCAATCAAAAAATGAAGTCTGCAACATCCTGGCTCAGCTTGAACTCCATCTTCTTGTTGCAGGTGCCAAAGGAGAAAGACGAGATGGTCGAGCGTGAGTTTAACCGCCTTCTGGAAGCCACATCCTACCTGAGCCACCACTTGGACTTCAACTTCCTCAATGGCAAGCCAGTTTCGCTGGGCCAGGCTCTTGAACTCGTCATCCAGTACGTTGTCTTGGCCTGGGCCATGACCTGAATTAACTCGGCGCCAACTCTCGCCGAACTAACAACTTGCTCATCCATTGCAGCTCCGTTCAATGAATGTACAAAGTTCTGTGCGAGATGCATACCTTGGTGTGTATGTGTTGTGCAGGCTCCAGGAAAAGCATGTAAAGGACGAGCAGATTGAGCACTGGAAGAAGATAGTGAAGACCCAGGAAGAGCTGCGCGACTTTCTTAACAAGGTGCTTCCGGCATTCGGGCCTTGTACTCTGTGGACAAGCTGCTATTGATCAAATGAAAATGAAACGAGAGCGAAGTCAATGGTCCGCCGTCACAAATCCCCACTCTTCCCACATAAAGGAAAGTTGAAAGATGGCAAAATGTTCCACCAGGATTGACTCGATATCAAATTCTGAATTAAAAAAAACAACTTTTTACCCCATGTGACCCCAAGTCCCAACCCCCTGAGGTTTTTTGTAGTTAACCCTCTGGAGCCCCAGGGGTTTTTTTTTTTGTTCACCCAGAACATTTCGTGGGCTCTCAAGGGTTAATTCGCCACATTACACGTTCTACAAAAGGTCAGAACTCTCTATCATGGTAATACCATGCTTCTGTGCTAACATCACTCACATGAGAAATGGAAGGATCATACACCAGGTGTTGTGACTCACCACTTCCTCAACGCCATCCTTTTGGTGATCCCCACTGACTGTCCAAGATGGTGACACTAAAAGAACGGATTGTGGAGCTGCACCAGCAGCACAAGGAAGCTGCCGAGGTGAAGCAGCCGCGAGATGTCACTGCAGAGTTCCTGATCAAGAGCAAGCTCCGCGACCTGTCGGCTGCCTGCCGGGTGTGTTCACACTTCCTGTTTCACTTGTTCCTGTAATCGTTCTTTGTTCCTACCGCGTGAGCATTCCTGCTGCCCCTTTGATCAGCCGTAAATATTTATTTTGTAACTCTCACAAATTCATTTGGAATAATATTTAATCATTCCTTGCACTCGGTTTTCTGTATCTGTAAGAACATTTGATGTGCTGGAGCATGTGGGGGATGATGCGTTGAAGGTCAAGGATGACTGTTCAACCAACCGCCTTGTGTTGAACTTGTGAACATTGAGTGTGAACTTTGAACTAACTTTTCATGTCTTTATTTCAGGATCATTGTATATCATTTGTGAGAAAAGCCTCTATATATATATATATATATATATATATATATATATATATATATATATATATATATATATATATATATATATATATATATATATATATATATATATATATATATATATATATATATATATATATATATATATATATATATATATATATATATCTTGCTGTTTTGTTTTTCGCTGCTCATGCACAAACTCCCCGTGGCAAAACCCGATATGAAGTGTGCGGATTTGAATTGTTTCGGAGGAACGATTCAATACTCATGTTTTGTTCCGTGCCAGTACATACCGGTGACGTGCAGCAGATCATTACATCATCGCAAAGATGCAACGTTGATTGAAGTATGTTAACCACCGTGGGTAAACGAGTTGACGTTTCAACATTAACGCTTTGTCGGAGCAAAATGTGTAGATGGGATGGGGACTGAGGTTGATCATGCGGTTGTGAGAGTGAGTCAGAGATGCATATGGATGAGGGGGGCACGTCAGGTGGGAACTAGTCTCATTGAAAACCGTAGGAAACTGAGGATCATACGTATTACAGGGGATAAAATTCAAGGGGAGTGCGACTGGGAAAAGAGAAAATAATAAGGAAACATTATTTTCCCTTGTTACCTCCACCACCGAAGGTGAAGGAGGTTATATTTTCACCCCTTTCTGTCTGTCTGTTTGTGTACAGGATATCTCAAAAAGTTGTGGACAGATCCGGATGAAATTTTGTGGATGGGTTCGGTGTGTGATAAGGACGAACTGATCAGATTTTGGTGAAGATTCGGATCCGGATCCGACTGGTAGAATTTTTTAAGTGATTCTTCACCATTGAGAGATTGGGTTGTAAACTAGATATAGCACGATATCTCAAAAAAGTTGTGGACGGATTCGGATGAAACTTGGTGGACACATTGGGTGTATGACCAGGACGAATTGATTTGATTTTGGTGAAGATCTGAATGCGAGCCTGGATACGAGAGTTATTGAATTTTTTAAGTGATTCTTCATCATTGAGAGATCGGGCCAAAAACGATATAGTACATGATATTTCAAAAATGTATTGGGCCAGATATGTTGTCGTGGATCAGGCATTGCATGGCGGAGGTATGCGCTCTACCGAGTGCCCTTCTAGTTTTATTTTAATCTTTCCTTTTATTTTTGCTCGTATTATTCAATTATACATCATCTCTTTCTCTCCCCTTTTTAGGTCATCTCTAACGAGATGACCTAATAAAGCCGGACCAAATGTCCGTCCGTACGTACGTCCGTCAACAACTTTTCTTTCCGATCTTGATGAAACTTAGTTTGTGGGTAGGGGTCGATGAGTGTTCCACAACGATATAACTTTTGTCCAGGTTCAAGGTCAGGGACAAGGTCACGAGGTCACGTTAGTTATAAAAAAAAATCACCATTTTCAAAACCTATCTCGTCTGCCATTTTACAAGATATTCGGCAATTGTTTATTTTTTTTTTTTTTTTTTTTTTTTTTTTTTTTTGTATACCTTGGTCGAGGCTCGTATGAGAGCTAACACACAACTCACAGCAAAGAGGCATGAGACAAGAGGGGTGGGAGTGGAAGGGACAAAACATTGGGGAACAGACACAGGTGAACTGTGGAAGGGAGAGGGATGGGGATGGGACGGGGAACATGGCGAGGAGAAGATGGACATTACAGGGACTTTCAGGAAGGAAAGCAGGAGAATTGAAGGAAGTGGGCTTGGGTGGATTATCGGGGGTAGAAAAGATCGAGGATTTGGATGGGGGAAGATAAGAGGTGGTGGTGAACAGCTGTTTTGAAAGCCTGGAGGGATGAATGGGGAAGAATAGAGTGAGGAAGTTTATTCCAAAGGCGGGAAAAAAGAGGAATGAAAGAGTGAAGATGAGCAGTGATTCGTGATTTTGGTAGTTTTACCAGAAGGGGGTTGTTGGCGGACCTTGAGCGCCCTTGATTATGATTGATTATGATTGTAAAAAATATTATCTTGTATCTAACCGGACACACTTTTGAATTTCCTTCCCGTTTGATCATCACGTGATCTGGAAGATGGCCAAAAACGCCGATGCGATTCGCAAAGAAGGAAGGAAGGAGAAATGAAATATAAATATAAAACACATTTTTAGCCTTTTATATTTATACATTTTCCGCCGAAGGTGCAAAAGTTTCAAAACCCGAAATGTAAACGTCGGCGTTTATTTTCAAAATATAATTTCGTGCGGGCGCGCCAAAATTCCGAGTCATCTTTAACCAAACTGCGCAGTAGTCCGGTCATGGCGTCTGAGCAGTGGCCAGCGTGGTTCAGATTGACTGTGGTTTCTTTGGCAAAGGTGATTGTTAAGAAGTATGTCGGCAGTATAAATTCGAGTGACTGTATTGGTGATTTAATCACGCAACATCTTGACAACGAATATTCTGGCCGAACGATTGCATCAATTCAGTGCATCAGCAGGGATGATTCGCAGGCTCCTCTCGATCGTGTCGATATCTAACATAATCACCGGCGGACATAGGGTGCAGGCTGTGGGGCGAGGCCACGGATCCCGGATGAGGGGATGTGATAAATTATTCGACATGCTTCGGGCTTTCTGATGAATATATCAATGAGTACATTCCATAATTAATGAATTAATAATTAATGAATCTGGCATACAAAATGTTTTTTCATACCTGACATGTTACTTTGTGCAGTGTCACGAAACTTCTGTGGAATTAATAATTAATGAATTTGCGAGCTCTAACGATTTTTCAAACCTCAATATCTCTATAAATACTTGGCCAATTTTCATTCTGAAAGTTGTATTATAATCAGTGAAGAATAATTAATCTACAAGATTATCATAATCTCCGAGAGTTAAGCCTATTTTTTCGTTTTTTTTTTCTACAACCGGAAGTGAAATGTCCCCAGGGAGTGGACGGACCGGAAAACCACGTATTGCACTTACTGGTGATTCTGATGTGTTAATCCGGGTACAAAATGAACAATACATATTTATTAATTATGTCATTAGTAGTATTATCCTAGTGTATCTTTGTGAACTATTTCAATCTAAACGGTTAGTTTGGACTGTTTCGCGGTTACCTGAACTGAACATTGAGAACTTGTGTTATTATAGAGATGACCGTCACCCCCACATGGGGGTAATTTTTATTTTGTTTCTTCTTCGTTTCCTTGTTATTACCCCTTTTGATTTCTGACTCCTGAATCCTGGTCCTCCCTTTTGTGAGGTGTTAAGATGAGCCATTCTCACCCTATCCCTGACCCCGCTCTGATAGGTACACCTCTGATTCACCACCACCCAATAATCAATCCTCACCCCAGTCTTGTCTCCCTCCTTTGAAGGCGAAGGATGAATGGGTGAAACATTCAGCTTCCCCTTGCTTCCCACCACGGTTAGCTTGACACGTCTTCACCAGCAAAACTAGTTCTTCATTCTATTTTGCAGTGAAGTCTGATCAGACTCCTTTTGATCACATTTCCTAATAGGCCAAATTGTTTTTTTCATGGCCAGGTGTGTGGTTGTCACATTGGATATCGTCGTTTGTGGTTTTTAGTGATATTTGATTTTTCAGAGAATGCTGCGGAAAAAAAAAGAAGTGATGGTTGTGGATGACAACACAGCTGTTGGAGACTGTGGCATGTATAGGGTGGTCAAAAATAGTTGAACCCACGTTTAAAAAAAAAAAAAAATTGTACAACTTTATTGCAGCACGTGCGCTGTATACAATTGCACCGAGTTTGAAATGTGCTCGGTATCTACCACGTCTCCGGTGTCCCCCGTGTCCCCCCCCCACGTGCCTCAAGACAGCCAATGACAGCCGTCCGGTAGATGCAGTGCGTAACCTAGACGGAAATAGCGAGAATTGACGGAAATACCCGAGTATTTCAATGGAAATTTGTGAAACTAATGTGTTGTATATGTGAAAACCATTGAATTTATTGCTTGACGGGAAAAAAACCCAAGAAACGCGCCCTTCTCATGTACGAACGAACGAAAGACGTCATTTCCGCCCACCATCGCATTTCGCGCCGATCGCCGAATGCTGAAAGCTAAGTTCTTCTTATGCTATCATTCTTTTGTGCTGCCACGCTGTATCGAACGATTTCAATCCTTCTGTTGTGTGTGTATATATATATATATATATATATATATATATATATATATATATATATATATATATATATATATATATATATATATATATATATATATATATATATATATGTGCTTATCACAGTAACAACAAGATTTTTACATTTCAAATATTAAGTCTGCTTTTTTTAATTGTTTTTTAACTGAAAAAGCATAAATTGCATATTTTAACATTAGTGTACTCATTTGCTTCACCACACGCGCTGTATTGAAGGATTTCACTTGTTTTTATGTTCCAGGTATTGATCGCTGAGAAGGTGAAGATAGCAACAGACATAAATATTATTACCTTTACATGAGAGAGGAGCATGCCCTGGACCACAGAACAGAGGATGTTTTCGGTGGAAATCTACTTTCATACGGAGTCATTGAAGGAAACTCAAAGTTCAAAACCAATTTTGACTGCAGAGAAGTCTCATCCAAGCAAACAATGCATAAACGAATAAAGAAGTTCAAGAAGGATGGGATTGTGCTAAATCTTAATTCAAAATCCCAGGACCGACAGTCATTCGAAACTCTAGTCGGTGAGAATCCCTGAGATTGATGAACGTGCCAGATACTGAGGCCACCAGCCCGAAGAAGTCGAAATGCTGTCAAAGTCGGGAATTAGATGTGAAAAGGGGCACTCTGCAGAAGATTCTCCATGAAGACGTGAAACCTTACCCCTATAGGATTCAAATTAATCACAGGCTGACAAGCTCCGACAAAGAGAAACGTGTTCAGCCGGCACAATCGTTCGTCCACAAAATTAAACAAGAGTTCTGGTTTCTCATAACATCTGGTTTTTAAGACGAGACGTTTCTTACTCGATGCACATGCAAACTCGAAAAACAATGTTTCTTTGGGAATTGAGCAACCTGATGAAGAGCTTCAAAGACCCACTCTTTGAAATGCATGGCACGGTCAGCAATCGGCAAACACAGAATAATCTTGAGCGATTATGGTTTGACGACTATGATGGCAATGCTGTCCGTGTCAATTCTGATCACGACGTCCGTCCTGCAGAAGTTCTGGGCTGTTCTTGGTCAGAAGAGAGGAGTTGTTAAAATGTGCATTGGTTCCAGCAAGATGATGCGAGTCGAGAGTGGTTGTCAGAGCACTTTGGTGAGGAAATCATCAGTGGTCGTTGTGACGTCGAATGGTCCCCACACTCCCCTGATGTTAATCCCCACCGATTTTTATTTATTTCTTTATTTATTTACTTTTTTAATTTTTATTTTAAGCTGTGTGGATATCTCAAATACATTGTCAATCAATGGACGCATCCTTGTGATGTTGGTAACCTTGTGAGATGCATCCAAATATGCATTCAGCACCAGTGTGAGAATTTGGAGCATATCCTGGGTCATGCATAACTCTGATGTTTTATATTTATGACATTTTCTCTCATAGTTTTGGCATATATCGATTAGTGTAATTCTGCATTATTATTGAGTTAAAAAAAGTAAATAAGTTGAAGTTTTAATAACACTTTTCATGGATTAACACTTTTTTTTGACCACCCTGAACGATCCGAGCAACGATGAAGCACGTTGAAGTGCACAAAGTGGTGGTTGGGCAAATATATATATATATATATATATTATTATTATTTTTTTTTCTTGTCCTTTTGAAATGTTAACCGAGACAAACAAGATTAAGAACAAATAATTTGTGAATATTTTTCAATGAGTTGTTTAATTGAAATAAAAGCTGCGTTGGGGTGCTTGCCGGTGGCGACTTTCAAGTTGAGTGATCATTTGGTGCAGTGTTCCTGATGACGCGTCATGTCCCACAGGAGTACGATGATCTTGTAGAAGCCCAGCTGAAAATGGAGGAGAAACTTCAAGAGCTGGAAGCAAATCCCCCCAGGTACACAATCTGGTTTTGTAAAGAGAAAAATACCTTGTACTCCTTTGGTGTGGAAAAAAAAAAACCTGTCTCGGTGTGGAATTCCATGAATTTTAATTTGTGTGTTTTTTTTCTGCCTCTGCTGACAAAGCCGCCGGAGACATTATGTTTTCGGCTTGTCTGTCCTCCATCCGTGTTCATTTTCTCTGTCTTCTCTGCAACCGCCTACCTGAGTGACACAATTTTCACCATAGGTGCGACGACTTGTGTAGAATGTTGGAGTGATAATTATGATGTCATAAGTCACGTGGTGAGGCAGCCATGTTAGAGGTTCGAAGTTTTTTTTTAAATATTTCATTATTATTTTCCTTTTTTCGATCTCCGAAACCTCTCCGTGGAAGAAATTGAAACTTGTCACATGTGAAGTACTCCCCATGGGGAATGTGATTTTTTTGATGATGATGTCATAGTTGGCTTTGTTGTGACGTCATGATTACATATGTCGAACGCTTTACCCGATCAGTATGAAAATTTTTGACGGTCATCTTGGGCTAAATTGTATTGGGGGGGGGGGAGGTTTGATGACGTCATTGGTCATGTGGTTCAGCAGCTTTTTTAAAAAGAAATTTTATGCCTCCGCACCAAGGGTGCCGGAGGCATTATTTAACATAAAAGCTTTCAAAAATAATCATCTCCAAAAAGTTCTCCACCTATGATGTCATAGGTCACATGGTTTGGCAGCTATGATGTGTGTGTGTGTGTGTGTGTGTGTGTGTGTGTGTGTGTGTGTGTGTGTGTGTGTGTGTGTGTGTGTGTGTGTGTGTGTGTGTTTGTATATATGTGTGTGTATATGTATATATATATATATATATATATATATATATATATATATATATATATATAATTTTTTTTTTTTTTTTTTTTTTTTTTTGAAGAATACAACTTTAAAAACCTTCTCCAGAACTGCTTGACAGACTTCACAGACAGGGGAAACTTCACCCACATGTTCCCCAAGCCTTGGGGATACCAGGGTGTTCACGAATAAGTAATAGTTCACAGTCCGGCAGCCATATTGAATTCAACGATAATCTTTAAAAAATATTTATTTCTCTTGAACCATTTCATCAATCGACGTGAAACTTCACAATTATGATGTAGTCATCATGGAGAATATGTTTGAAATTTCAACCTGATCGGATGCATGGTCTGGCAGCCAAAATTATTTAATATCTTGAATATGTTCAGGGATTTAAATCGAACTTGGTGCAAGTTTGTACAGGGTGGTCATAAAGTCTGGAAGCATATATGAATATACATTATAAATGGTTTATTGACATTACATGACAATACATGATATGTTCAATGTGTTGTCCCTCATGAGACCTTTGCCGCTCCTTGTTGTTTGGTAGGGGAGATCCAGTGCAGATTGTCTTGCAACCAGTACCGCATGTTTTCTTTGTTCACCTCCATGTTCATACATGTGAACGTTCAAATGGACTTTTACAAGCGTTCACACATGTGAGCGTGGAGGTGAGCAAGCAAAACATGCGGTACTGGTTGCAAGACAATCCGCACTGGATCTCCCCTACCAAACAACAAGGAGCGGTGAAGGTCTCAGAGGGACAACACATTGAACATATGTATTGTAATGTCATGTCAATAAACCATTTATAATGAATATTCGTCTGTTTCCAGACTTTATGGCCACCCTGAAAAATGATGTAATAATGTGGACGGAGGCATATCTGGCGACGTCACACGGTCGAAGAGTGCCCTTCTAGTATTGTGCGTTTTTGGTTCCAACCCTTCAAACAAAGCTAATACTCCAGTCGGTGGTTTATAAAATACACTAACATTGCCTACGGTGATTTCCCACACCTATCCGAATCACCGATGGATGTACACTGTGCATGCACTTTGTACATTGCAGCGATGTTTACCTCTCGTCTCGAGACCGGCAGATCCTTGACTGGCACTTTGCCAACCTTGAGTTTGCCAATGCGACACCCCTTTCTACACTCTCACTCAAGCACTGGGATCAGGTGAGCCTTTGAAAACTGGATTTATCGAACGAGGTGAAAGCTGTTCTGAATCTTCATTCATTCCAAGAACATTGTTTAAAATATCGACATAAGTGTCAGCAAATTGTAAAACTGTGCTTGTGTTTGTGTGTGTGTGTGGGAAAAGTATGAAGTACTATATGCTAATCACTGTTTGGGTGGGGGGGGGAGGCTGATGTTTCGGGCTTTAACCAAGCTCTTCGTCAAAGGAGCAAATCAGAAGGGGTTTGTTGGTGGACCTTGTGCACTCTGCAGAAACCTGGGGTGTCAAAACACAGAAAGAACAGAGGGTGCCATACCAGAAAGGAGGCAATATAAGATAGAGACCTCGTCAGGTCAGGCCAGATTAGATCTGTGACTTGCTACAGGTATCATGTAAACCTGTACTAACCTGTTCCATGGTCGGGTTGTCGGCGACTAAATCGTCTCCCCCACCAGGCTTTTTGGTGAGGAGGGTGTTTGATATGGACACCCAGCAGGATTAAAAACAAAACCTGTCAGAGGGCGGAGGAGCTCCTTGTGAGCCAACGGCCATCCATATCTAGTGCCCAACTGTGTCTGCAAACATCCTTCTGCAGTTGGGTTACTTTTTATTTGGAGGTTGGTGGCAGGATTTGCACTCCGGCCACCGTAAAACCCTTCATTCCACAAAACACAAAAATGCAAAAAAATCTGAAAACCCACTCCGTGGGAGTACCTCCTGTGCAGCCTCCCTTCGCAGGGCAACTCATCGGATGACAGGATTGGGGCAAAGCCTTCGGGACCCCCAATCTTTGACGATAAGAGGGAAACCACGGGGTAACATTCCTGGGTCAGATTGCGGGAGGGTGTCGGAGTGGTGCTGAGGTGTCATCCACCAGATGGCAGTATTCTTGGGTTAACCTGAGGCGGTCCCTTCGGGTGGGTGCCTGGAATGTCCTATCCCTAAGAGAGAATGATCAACTGTCTCTCTCTCTTATCATCAGAGCTCAAGCGTTTGGACATCGGTATTGCAGCACTCTCTGAGGTTCGGAGACCGGATTGCGGTGAGATCATTGTGATTGGTTACACCTACTATTGGTCTGGTCGTTTGATGGTTACCATGCCCAAGGGGTTGCTGTAGCTGTGTCCAATAAGCTGACCCCAATGATAATTGAGGTAACACCGGTCAACGAGCGTATTATGAGACGAAGGATTCGTCACTCCTGAGGTGTCATTTCCCTGGTCACTGTTTATGCTCCGACTGAGGCGAGTGATCTCACCGTGAAGGACACATTCTACGCCACGCTCGAGTCTGGTTGATCAGTGCCCCAGCCGAGATACACTTCTAGTCTTGGGGGATTTCAATGCATCAACTGGATCTGATAGGGATGGTTATGAGGTGGTGTTGGTCCCCATGGGTCTGGAACTATGAACCAGAATAGCACTAAGTTCCTTGACTTTGCAAGAAGTCATGGACTTAGGGTGGCCGGTTCATGGTTTCAGCGCTCACAAGCTCATCGCTGGACTTGGTATTCCAACGCTGACGGTGTGGCAAAGGAGACTGACCTTGTCATCGTTGATGGTCGCTGGAGGATGATCCAGAAATGCAGGGTCCACCGGAGTGCTCAGTTCCTCAATACTGACCACCGGCTTGTAGCAACTCTGAAGCTGCACCTTAAATCCAGGAGAATGGTACCATCCCAGCCTAGGCTGGATGTTTGCAAGCTTAAGGATGAGAGAGTAGCTGAGGAGTTTGCGAACAGGCTGAGTGGAAATTTGTGGGTCTGGGTGCTTTGGAGGGTCCTGAAGAGTTGTGGAGCGCCTTCAAGACCACCGTCCTTGATGTTGCCGGTGGATGCCTTGGAACTCACCGCAGGGCAAAGAAGAATTTTGTGTCTCAAGGGACACTGGATACCATTGACCAGAGTCACAGGGCCAGGCTGAATGGCAGAGCTGAGCTGTTCAGGGAGCTGAGGCGTAAAACTGTACCTGCGCTAAGGGTGGACAAGGAGGCCTATGTGCGAGGAATCTGTGAGGGGGTAGAGCATCACCTGTGGACAGGTGATTCTCGTCCTGCTTTCAGGGGAATTTGCGCATTGCGTTCATCCAAGCCCATCCCTCGGTGCACTGCAGTTAGAGCAGAGAGTGGTAGGCTCTTGACAGAGGAGTCCGAAGTGGAGGCCCGCTGGGCCAGTTACTTTTAGCGGTTATGCCAGGCTGATCCACCAGCAGTCGAGTCCGACGTCAGGGGTGTTACAATCCCTGTTGCTGACCCTCCAATCAACTGTGGTCCACCTTGGCTTGTGGAAATACGGGCTGCAGTGAACCAGTTGAAATGGGGTAAAGCTCCAGGGATCTGTGGCATCCATGCTTAACTTCTCAAGGCTGGTGGAAATGCTGCACTCGTGTCGTTGCATGCAGTTCTGTGCTCTGCCTGGAACACAGGCATCATCCCAACTGATTGGAAGAGGGGCCTTGTCCCTCTCTAGAAAGGCAAGGGTGATCGTCAAGACGGCAACAACGACCGAGGGGTGACACTGCTCAGTGCCAGGCAAGGTCTTTGCTCGAATAATTCTTGATGGGGTTCGCCACCATCTGCTTGAGCACCAGCGTCCAGAGCAGTCAGGCTTTACATCAAAGAGGTCAACAATTGACCGTATCCTTGCTCTTCCGGTCCTCACCAAACGCTGACGAGAGTTTCGGCAGGGGCTGCTTGCAGCCTATGTTGATCTCTGTAAAGTGTTCGATTCAGTGAATCGGGATGCCCTCTGGAGGATTCTTGGTCTTCGTGGGGTGCCACTAAAACTGATCGATCTGATGTTTGAACTCTACTCTGGTACTGAGAGTGCTGTGAGATGTGTGGGTACCATCTCTGACTTATTTCCAGTTATTACTGGAGTTCGTCAGGGGTGTGTACCGGCCCCCACACTTTTCAGCACTTGGACGGACTGGATTCTGTGGAGGATGCAGAGAGATCAAGCTGCAGTGCATCATTTGGGAATGTCAAGATCTCTGACATTGATTTTGAAGACAATGCAGTCATCTTTGCGGAGACTTTGGATGTCCTTCTGGGGGCCCTCGAGGAGCTCAATGAGGAGTCGGAGCCACTGGGATTACGGGTTTCCTGGGTCAAAACTAAGATCCAGGCTTTCAATGACATCTTGGATGCTGCTGTCCTGTCTGTGCCTGTTTGTGGTGAGGATGTTGAGGTCGTGGAGAGATTTACTTACCTTGGCAGTGATATTCATGTCTCTGCTGGCTGCGAGTCAGAGGGCAATAGACGTCTGCGTCGGACCTGGGGAGTCATGGATTCACTGGATCATGGGGTGTGGTGCTGCCGGTACCTGTGCGGCAGGACGAAAGTCCGAGTCTTCAGGTCCTTGGTGCTTCCAGTCTTGCTCTTTGGATGCGAGACTTGGACTCTGACCAAGGATCTGAGATGGAGACTTAATTCCTTTGGTACCAGGTCTCTTCGGAAAATTATTGGCTATCGCTGATCGGACTTTGTGTCCTACGAGCGGTTGCTGAGAGGGAATCGGATGAGATTTGTTACCTGCAAAGTCTGTGAGCGTCAGTTGCGGCTGTATGGACATGTGGCTCATTTTCCTGACGCTGATCCTGCTCACCAGATTCTCTCAGCGAGGGAGTCTCGTGACTGGAGGAGGCTAATGGGCCAACCACGTGCCTCGTGGTTGCAGCAGGTTGACTGGCATCTCGAGATGGGGATGGTCCTGGTATCTGCCTGGGGGATGGCCAGACGGAGGCCCCTGGAGTACCGGCGCAAAGTGGACATCGCGACGCGCTGTTCTAGTGCATGATCCCATACCTGACCTGACCTGACCTACCTGTCTGCAATGGTGAAGTGATAGACCCATCGACTCAACTTCATCGCAGAAGATTCCAATAATCTTAAAGGCCTTGGTTTCCACGGTGTCAAGCTGAACAAGATGTGAGGCAGCGGAGCCAGCCCAGAGGGGAGCAGCAGCGACTGGCTTTGGAGTTCAACTTTGAAATGTGGTTTGCCAAAGAAGGATCATGGCTGATAGTGAGGACCAGGAGTTTGAATGATTGAACTTCTTTGAGAGGGTTTGTTGAGAAAGTGGATAAGAGGATTTGCCAGACAGTCCTTTCGGAGAGATAGTGAGTGTGAGATTTGTCAGGATTGAAAGACATTCCAAGTGTTTGACCAACTTGTGATTATATCAAGATGTGAATGAAGAGAGGGAAGAGGCTGCAGCCTGCCTATCTGATCAATTGACGTGTTTTGTTTGTCAGGTAGTTTTGAAGGGGTCGTGCTGGGCTTCAAAGAAGCCATTGTCTCCGTGTATGCAGGACGATGATTTTGAGTTTTCCGGGAGCCACCTGACAGTGCGCAATGGATACTCTTGTGTACCAGTCGCTCTTGCCGAAGGCTTAGACATAAAGCTGAACACTGCGGTGCGACAAGTCCGTGTCTTGGCAACAGGTGTGACCTCCATTTGTCAGGTGTTCCCCCACCTTGCCCATCAAAGTTTGGTCCAACCTCATTTTTGTTGTTTTGTTGATTTTTGACGTCAGGCTGTGAGGTTGTGGCGCAACACACACGTTCTTCGAGCCAAAGCTTCCTTTACAAGTGTGATGCTGTGCTGTGCACTCTTCCTCTGGGTGTACTCAAGCAGCAGCCACCTGTAGTGCAGTTTGTTCCTCCGCTGCCCGATTGGAAAACCTCTGCCATTCAGAGGATGGGCTTTGGCAACCTCAACAAGGCAAGTATCATGCTGCACTTTTGCCGGTTGTTCTTCATGTTGAGACGCTGCTGAAATGTCTCGGTGGTAAATCCATTGGAAATAATAAATGAATAAAATAAAGAAATCATGGCGTGCTTGTGCTGAAGCGCGTGCCCCTCGGGTGTGCCAGGTTGTATTGTGCTTTGACCGGGTGTTTTGGGATCCCAGCGTGAACCTCTTTGGTCACGTGGGCAGTACCACAGCGAGTCGTGGAGAACTTTTCCTCTTCTGGAATCTCTACAAAGGTGCCTGCACGGGACTCTCACCAACAGGCTCGTCCACACTATGCTGACTTGCTTCCAGTTTCCCCGATTCTTCCCCTTTCCTCAATCCTAACCCTGTTTCTGAATTCCTTAGCCAGCATTGCATCTCACCCATATTCACCTGTCCACCCGTTTACTCATCACACGACTACATTTGCATGTTCATGCATTGTGACTGCGTTTGCGTGCGTGTGTATGAGTGCACGTGCGCGCGTGTACACACACACACACACACACACGTGCTCACGTTATGTTGGTGTTACATCCGTCATGTTGAGCATGCGCCCGAGACATCATGCCTAACTTTCCATTTTGCCAGCTTTGCTCAGAGATACGATCAATTTTTTTTTTTAATCCTCCCTTTTATTTTCCCCGCTGTTGTGCTCGTTTTCTGTTGATCGATGTTTGATGTCGTTTGCTGAGATTATCTTCTCCAATCCACCTTTCAACAGAGATGGTTCCCGCGTGGACTTGTGGGCTTAATTTCGACTTGAGCAAAATGATTTTTTAATTTTTTTTATAGCTGAACAAACGTTCCAAAGTGTGTCTAATTACAAGCGGTTTTACTGCCATGACCCCAAACGATATGGTCTACGTTTCCGTGGAATGGATTTTTGTTTTTTTTCTTCCTCCATCCATTTTGACGTGTAGGGAGTGCTGCTCTCGTATAGCATTTGTGCAGTTGATGTCGTGCATTTGGGTGTCGGATTGGGTATGACAGACTGCTTCATACTTCCCTGGACATGATGAATGAGCTTTTAGCAGTTTTTCTAGTTGCGTGAAGCTGTTTTGTCTTTTTTTTTTTTTCTTCTCCCAAAATGCTTTGAATCCAAAAACCGAACACCGCTGCTTTTAGCTGGATTTGGATTCGCAACCTCTGATGTGCCAGTTCAGTATCTCACCACTGCCGCAACAGAATTGACAAAATTTGATAATCGTGGCAGTGTTTGGTGCACCTGAGCTACCTCTACAGTTTGTGGTACCAGTATTTGCCATCTGACCTTTTCCCTGCTTCTGAAACCGTCACAGTGCCCATCCTGTTGGCCCTGGTGGCTGGCGAGGCAGCAAGCATCATGGAGAACGTCAGCGATGATGTCATTGTGGCTCGAGCCCTGACTGTCCTCAAGGGAATCTTCGGCAACAACGCGGTGCCGCAGGTACAATCGCAGCCCCCAAGGGATCACCTTTTATGAAGCAGCCAACTCGTGTGGGTAACTGCAGTCTGGAAAGTTGCAGATTAATTTTTCTGCAAACTTCTGCGCTCTGCATTCTCCCATCTCCTTTACAGCCAAAGGAGACGGTTGTGACTCGCTGGAGGTCTGATCCCTGGGCCCGTGGGTCCTATTCCTACGTTGCAGCCGGCTCGAATGGCAATGATTATGACCTGATGGCGCAGCCGATCGCACCACCACCTTCAATCCCCGGAAGCCCTCAGGTTGGTACTGCTTTGGGTTTGAGTAAAGTTTTAGTGTTCCTTTAATTACAATGAGTAAAAGACACCCATGAGATGTGAAATAAACCAGGAATCTCATTTGAGCCTCTTAATGCGATTCCACTGGATGCATTGTTGTAAACAAAGCGTTTATAGGAGGGCAGGTTGCATTTGCTACAGTCGAGGGTGCGCTGCATTATTTGTAGCCATCTGCATGTGTCCAGATTTGCCAGTGGGAATTGGTGTGGACGTGAATATTTAAATAATACGAAAGGTGTACTTCTGTGCTTTTTATTACACGGTTAAATTAACCCATTGACGTGAAATCTTGAGCTCGCAAATATGAATATTTCTCTTTGCACAAGCGAGGTGCGAGGAAGAGGAGACCAATACTGTGCAAGTTTTTATGGGAAGTGATTGTGGTGGAACAGGCAGTGAACTGTAACAACCTTGCTGCAAAGCCGTGTGTCTGTTTTCTGATGCTTGCTGTTGTTTGTAGTTCCCGAGAGATTAAACGTGACAAAAAGCACAAAACAAAAGCAGGTTAAAAGAAATACCTTTATTTAATTTCCATTTGCAGAGTCTTGTTTTTTTGGGGGGGTTTTTTTCACCACCGGTTAGGATGACTGTCGGGTATGAGGAACTTAGCGAAAAAGAAAAAAAAAATCAAAGGTTTAAAAGAAGAGTGGAAGAAGTACATTGAGGTGTTTAGGGGGATTGCAGAAATTTTGTGTGGAAGGACATTCGGAAAGGGTGCATCGTCGAGAGTTGGAAATCAAGTATGGTGGACGCAGGAAGTAGCGAGGCTAATTGATGAAAAGAAGGTTCGTAAGAGGATAGAGAAGATCAATGATAGCGGGGGGCAACCGAACGCAGGATTTCCGCACATGTATGGGCAAACGAAGAAAGCAGCAAGGAGAGCTGTGGAAAAGACGAGGAATGATATGAAAGGGCGGGTATACAAGAATTTAGAAGAGGATGGTAGGAAGAAGATCTATAAATTGGCTCGTGACAGGGATGCGGATAGTAAGGACATGAAGGGTGGGGGGGGGGGTTAAGGATGGTGGTGGGAGGCTAGTGACAGAGGGGGATGGTATTAAATGTTTGGGCGGGCTATTTAGAGGAGCTGTTAAACTGGGGAGGAAGGAACGGTGAGCTGGAACTTCTGTATTGTGGAGTTGGTGGAGATCACGGTGGAGGATGTGGGGATAGCATTAAAGAGAAAGGCGAAGTGAAGAGTGCGAGACAAGTCTGAAACACATGGACGGGGAGAGGGTTCGATTCCAGAGGATTGGAGGACCGGGCAAATTGCTGGAGAGGATTCTGGATAGGAGGATAAAGAAGAGTATCGAGATGGGGATAAAAGAAGAACAATAGGGGTTTATAAAGGGTAGGATGGGATGTTCATGCTGAGACAGCTGGTGGAGAAAGGGTTGGAGGTGCAAGGTGAAATGGCATTGAGGTTTGTGGACCTGGAGAAGGCCCATGACACTGTCACGAGGGAGATGGTGATAATGGTGACACTGAGATGGATGGGAGTGCCGGAAGCAGTGAGTTTGGTGAAAGGAGTGTCCAAGGGAACAAAGGGAAGAGTTTTGGTTGGTCCTCGGATGTTGGAAGAGTTCATTGTGAACGTTGGTCTGAGGCAGGGAAACTCTCTCAGCCCATTCTTGTTCATCATAGTGATTGAGCTGGTCAGCAGGAGGGTAAACAAGAAAGGTATTCTGGGGAGGATGTTGTATTCTGGCGATATAGTTGTTGTGGGAGATGCAGTCGGTACTTGGGAAGGATCCATTCAGGAAACGTGGAATGAAGAAGACATAGGGGATGTGGGTCGGGCAGTAGAGAAAATAAATGAACATCAGATCAGACGGGGAAATAGGTTTGAGTATCTGGGGGGAACAGTGCCTGGTGGATGGTAGATCACAGGTAGAGCTGTTGAGGAGGATTCTGGTGTGTGCAAATGTGGTGAGGGTGGATGGATATATGGCAGAGAAAGATATCAAGGAAATGGAAATTGAAAGTTTTGGTGATCTTTGTGATGCCAGCCTACCTTTAAGGTCTGGATACGGTGGCACTCACAGAGAGACGACGATGACAACAGAGACTGCAGGTCTGCGAGAACAACAGGTTCAAGAGGATTATGGGAGTGGAGAGGGTGGATTAGGAGGAGGAAGGATGAACAGAGGGAACAGATTGGTGTGCCAATGAGCTTGATTGGGAGAATGGTAAGAAGCCGGCTGAAGTGTGCTGGACACTTGATGAGGATGGGGGAAGAGAGAATGGCAAAGAGCGGATAGATCGAGGGAGTGAGGTCGGAGCAAAAAAGTTGGATTGCAGTTGAGAAGGGATATCAACAAAGTAGGGGTGGTTGGAGAGAGTTCACTTGGGACAGAGGGAAGTGGATGAGTATCGTAGTCAAGGCAGTGCTGAAGATCGGTCCTATTGGACCTTAACCCTTCGAAAGGGAAGAGGAGAAGAAGAATGATGATGCTGACTCTCACCCCCCCCCCAATCCTCCCTTCTGTCTCTCTCTCATCCGCACCCACCGGAACGCCGCATTCACACCTGTCCTACCTCTCCCCGGAACCGGCTTCCCCCTCCCGTTTGTGTGTGGTATTTTCCAAGTGTGACCACTGCGCTCGCCCTCCCCAACCCCCCCCCCCCACCCCTCCCTGAACCTGGACTCTCCCTTCAAGGCTTCTGCACCCAGCCAACCAGTTATCAGTGTTAAAATTTGGGTAATCAAGTGGATGTCAAGGGTTAAAAAAAAACAACGAGTTTCACAATGGAAATGCGGTTGAAAAAGCCGTTGCCAGTTCGTGTGTCGAGGTCCATTCCGGAAGTTGATGGAATTGAGGTAAAGGCGAACAGATGTTTATAACAGTGGCTATTAGTTGTTCGTTGTCACAATTGGTAAATTGTAAACTAACCCTAATTGTCCATGGTTTTAAGCATGTGTACTTCATTTTCCATTTTTCCAAAACAAAATCGAGAGAACTTCATTTAATCCTCATGTCGTGTTCCCTGCAGCCCATTCACCGCTTATTTTTCGGAGGAGAGCACACTATTCGCAATTACCCTGCAACTGTGCACGGCGCGCTGCTCAGCGGTCTCCGAGAGGCTGGACGTATCGCCGATCAATTTCTCGGGGCACCGTACACCCCACGGCAACAGAGTGCACAATGAAGGGTGTTCGGTTCTGATTTGCTTGGTCGTGAACCGAGCAACTTGTGTGATCTTCGAATTGGAGCTTTCCATTTGTGCCGTCTGACTTCTTCGGTTCAGATCGACTCATCTTTAATCTGCGACGATGAAGCGGTGAACAACGCCTGGATATTGTGGGATCTGTGTGTATCAGACACCTGCGTCTGGACGAGCATCTCACACAGCCTTGATGTCGAATTGCCGAGGATTTTTTTTTAATTTTTTTTTTTTGGCGGGGGGGGGGGGAGGGAGGTGGTGGAAATGGTTGGCGGGAAGGAGAACAGCTGAAGGTTGTGGTGGTGCTGGAGGTGACTGATGTGATTCCTTCTTGGGGTAGATTTGATGTTGACGGAGACTCCATTGTGTGACCTTTTATCAGGTTTTGTTTACAAATTCAATACGCATTCTTGGTTGCAATTGTTTTTTATTTCGATTGTATTGCCCACCTTCACTTAATTTTGGATAATTTTAATTCTTCATGTCCTCCAACCCCCCCCCCCCTTGTGTCCCCTTCTTTTTCTTTCTACATACCAGGATGGTGAGTTGCTGGTGAGCTGTATTCTGTCTTGTTTTGCCTTTAGCTGTATTCTGTCAAACGGTAGACCTTTTTTGTAATAACTAGAAATATTTTTATAAAAAACGAAAAACTGAACATGTTAGTGTTGATGGTGCAAAATAATTTCAAGCTTTTCATCTTTTCCCCTTGAAAGTCGGATTCTGAAGTTCCAAAAAAAATGTCACAGCAAAGGCTCATGTGTTTCAAAAGGACGTGGAAAACTATTTCAGCGAAACCACTAATGGCAGCTTGGAATGGACGAACGTCCTTCAACTGGATCGGTCGGTCTCACGTCTGCAGAATCCATTGTTTGACGTCGAGGAATCCAATGTGTGATGTGGCGGGAGTGAAATGCCTTCTGTTTTTGGAGAATATTTTTTTAGTTCAAGTGTGTTTTTTTATTTTTTATTATTATTATTTTTTAACGTCAACAAAATTGTGTTGGTAATGGTTTTTTTTTTTTATTTGACACAATTGTAAAGTGTGATGGGGCAAAACCATTTCAATTGAAGCGACACTTTGTTTTGTTTCAGCATTGAAGAGACTTTTTGGCAGGTCAAGGGGAAGTTATTCCCCAAGATTTGTACTTTACAAAATGTATCATCTGAGTAACTTTCAGGATGTAAAAGTTCAAATAATGGAAAGTGTAAAATACAAATTGGATTCAAAGTTTTGAATTTTAATTATTTGCAACATGAAAGAAATAAAGTGTTCATAAAAAAATCAATCACTGGAGTGTTTTGCTCATATTCAGACCAGACCTTTACTACTCCCTTTGTTTTTTATCCCTCTCCACACCCACCCTCCCCCACTTTGTTTGTCCCCCTCTCCCGAACCCCCTCTCCTCTCACCTGACCCCTCTCTTCTCGCTATCTCTCGCCCCCACCCTCCCCTTCTCTCTCCCCTTCCATTCTCTCTCATGCTCCCTGCCCTCCCTCCTTCTCTCTCTCTTTCTTTCTTACCAAACAACGCATTCACACCCGTCCTTCCCCTCCCATTCGTTTATACGTATTTTTCAAGTGTGACCATCACGCTTCCCCGAACCCAGACTCCTCCCTGCAAGACCTCTGCACCCAGCCAACCATCGCATTTGCCTGACCCATGCAACCCACCCGGAACTACTGCATTCACACTCCCCCGACCAAAGCAACCGCCCTACCCCACCCACCCCCACCCCCAGCAACTGCTTAGCCACGTCTTCCCTCTGCAATTGTTCGGCCCCCAGAACACTGCAACCATTCTTCCACCCTCCAGAACACTGCACCCAAACCCCCCCATACACACCGCACCCAGCAGCTCCACCCACCCGCCCACCACACCTACCCTTACCTCTCCCACAATCAATGCACCCACACACTCCCCCACCCACTACATCCACCTTTTCCTGAGCACCACAACTTCCCTCTCCTAACCATTGCAACTGCCCTCCCAACCACCGCATCCATCTACCCCCTTCCCAACCACTGCACCCATCCTCAAATCACCCCATTCACTCACCCGACCACTGCACTTGCCCTCCTTCCCTCCCCCAACACACCGCAGCTGCCACGCCCCCCCCTCAAACACCACAACCTCCCTCCTCCCCCTAAACCCTGGACACTGTAACTGTCCCCCTTCCCTCAGATTGGAGGTGAGAGAGAAATCGTCATCAACCACAACATGCAGATGTGCAGACATGGGGTGAAAATATGACCACGGTTATAAAACAGGATTAATTGTCCCTTAAACTTGGATTTGTACTCTGCCATAAAAACAAACACGTGATTGTTGTTGATGAGATGTGGTCGGACACAGATGGACTGGAAACATCTGACAGATAAAAATGCTGAATAATAATTACATGTCGATTTCATTGTGACCTAATTACGTAACGCTGCGTTGTGAGTAGATGATAAATGGAGTTTCTGGGACTCGCATTCAAATGAATGGGGGAAAAGGGAAAAACTTTCTGACTCAAGCCCCAAAAGCCCAAAATAGGAGATGATTTTTCTCCCCACCTATCCACTTCCCTCCCATAAAAGCAAATGTAAAATTGAGACTTACTGATTAAAGCACTTCTTCCCTTTCATATTTTTATTCCACTCAAAAGAGTGAACCAACGAATATTTGCCCATGTTCTTTTGGGAATAACTTAATTTTCTTATAACATTAATTTCCATCGAGTATATTCACTTTATCTCTTCAAGCACGAAAGAAAGGGCTATCCCTCCTTCGGTTTTGTAAAATGGAGAAGTGCTTTTAAGAACACAGTCGTGCTGTGAAAATGAAGTATTCTGTGCCCATGTCTCTCGTGTGTGTGTGTGTGTGTGTGTGTGTGTGTGTGTGTGTGTGTGTGTGTGTGTGTGTGTGTGTGTGTGTGTGTGTGTGTGTGTGTGTGTGTGTCCGCTGTTGCTCGACAACCACTGGTCCGATCTAATTGAAACTTGCCAGGTATATTGCTGGGGACCTGAGTATGTGCCTTTTCAAGGATTGATATTAATCGGACAAGTGGTTCCCGTTATAGCCATTTATTTACCAAACCAATGACGCGATACGTTGCTGCGTAGGCGTGGCCGATGGGGAAAGAGAGCGTTCCCCATTACGGGTTACAACGTATGGACTTCTGGATAGTGATGACTTACTGTATTCTTATAATTTCTCGATTTCTTATGCGCATTTATAGATAAACACAATGCCCCAATGCAGTCTCGTTTACGAGAGTGAAGGAACCGCCTGTGTTGTTTGAAAGTTTGTTTTTTTTTTGCACGTACGGCCACGCAAAAGCGAAGGAACGGCATGTGTAGTTGTTTCTGGCACGCGGTTTGAAATTTTTTTTAATTTTTAATTTTTTTTGCACGTACGGCCACGCACGTACGGGCACGTACTAGTATCTTAAATCATCAGAACACTAACAGAACAAAATTTAGCTAAAAACAGCTTTTAAACGTAGGTTTTCTCAAAATCATTCAAAGCACGCTGTTTCATTTTCATGTTAAAATGAGTCAGTCGAGTCAGCCAAGCTGCCTCGCCCGAACCAAGCCAAAAAAAATTCCGGTCATTTCCTATGTGGGACACACCCTGAAAAACCTATTGTGAAATCTCCCATTACGTCATCAACAGGAGGATATTTATTGCTTCGTATGTTTTATTTCGAAAATGGAGCGTTCAGATTATTACTACAACCTTGCAGATCAATTGTTTTCACAAGATGAGAGGTGAGATCCTTGAACCCATTCATTATTTGTTGTTTTATACAGAATTAAATCACTATATAACCAATCATTATTGTATGTCTTTTTCTAACAGGTTGTCCCCAATAAGAACATCGTTGATAACTGATCTTGAAAATGAGTTATTTGAATTACACGACGAGTGGCTAAAAATGAATGACTTCCTTGAAGACATTTGTTCGTTTTGAAAAGAATTGAATGGCATTTTCCTCTGCTGGCAAGAAATTCTCACGTCCTCTAACCTTGAATGAGTCGAGTCAAAGGTGAGAAATTATCCGTGTGTGTGTGTGTGTGTGTGTGTGTGTGTGTGTGTGTGTGTGTGTGTGTGTGTGTGTGTGTGTGTGTGTGTGTGTGTGTCGACTCATTATTATTTTATTTAGTTTAAACACCTGTCTGGATGAACCAAATGCACAACTTCATCTTCTGGAGGAATCTGACATGACACTATCTTCTGGAGGTAAATGTTATATTTATTATTTTATTAATATCATAATATAATCATCTTTATATACCCTAATTGTTCTTCACTCTTTGCTTTGAACAGAATATGTTGATCGAGTTTCAAAATCAAAACAAACCATCAGACTGCCGCGAAAGATTTTGTTCAATGTTATTACTTTTGTTTAATTAACCTCCGCCATCTTTGAAGATGGATGGAGGTTACTGTTTTCACCCCTTTTTGTTTGTTTGTTATCTTGCCAAAACGAAGTTTTTGCAAGATATGTTAGTCAGCTTGTATGTTTTTTTTTTTTGTTTTTGTTTTTTTGTTTGTTTGTTTGTCTGTAATGACGTATAAAAAATTCTGCAGAGCACAGTTATCATTGGAAATTTTTGTAACTTTGCATATCAGAGGCCTATAGAGGTCCCTTTCAGTGCACAAAATTTTGAAGGTCAAGGTCACTTTGTCGCAAATCAGGGGAGTCGACAAAACCCTTATTTTTTTGAGTAATTTTGATCGGATAGTCTTCAAACTTCATGGGAATATAATTCATGGTCTGGCGCTCAGCTGATTAATTTTTGGTGGCGATTGGCCTTGACCTTCATGGTTAGCGCCTGAGGTCAAACATATTTGACCCCAAGGTCAAATTTTCAAGTTTTAGGAATCATATCGTGTAGTACCTCAAATTGAACACCTCGATGAGTGCTTTCTAGATATGTCAAGCTTGAGACATTATGACGTCATTTGGTGACGTTATGAGGCAAACGCATATTTTTCATGGTTACTCTGTAGAACGATTCTCATCGGAATCTCTCGTGGGCAGATATTCCTCAAGTAGTCACTCCTGGTGGATAGCAGCTCTGTTCTTTAAACTTTAAAAACTTTAAAGAAGTCACACGTGGTCACCTTTTGGCAAGATACGGGTCACTCTGCGGGTGACATTGTTTTTATTTTATTTGTTTGTTTGTGAACAGTATTACGGGAAAACTCCTCGACGGATTTCGACCAAAATTCGTGGGGGGGGGGGGTTAGGTATGGTCCAAGGATCATGCCATTAAATTTTGGACTTGGCCCCCCCCCCCAAAAAAAAATTGCTAGAGAAAATTTTTTTTTTTTTTTTTGCATTTCTACATATTTTAAGTGATTTCCAACCCCCCCCCCCCCCAAAAAAAATAGTATGAGTTTTTTTTTTTGCATTTTTACATGTTTTAAGTGATTTCCAACCCCCAAAAATTACCCTCCCCCCAAAAAAGGAAAAAAATATTTTTTGCATTTCTACATGTTTTAAGTGATTTCCAACCCCCCCCCCAAAAAAAAAAAAAATTGTTAGAGAAAAAAAATTTTTGCAACTTTTTTTTTCAACATATCGATTTTTTTTTTTGCATTTTTCCATGTTTTAAGTGATTTCCAACCCCCCCCCCCCCAAAAAAAAATGTTGGAGAAAAGAACTATAACTGTCAGCACTGTTGACATCATATTTAATGAATAAGATATAAGGTTCACTTGAGTGACCCAGCAGTATTGGTGGCGGAGGTTTTGCACTGTCTCGAGTGCTCCCCCTCTAGTTATAAATGCTTTCCTTATAATTATCAGATTTTGAATTACAAGAAAAGAATAAAGATGTAAAGGGGAGGGTTATGGTTGGGGGGTAGGTGTGCTCCCCCAACGACCCACCACCCCCCTCATCCCTCTCCCCTTCCCATGTGTGTGTGTGGGGAGTAGGATGAGGGGGGTGGTGGGTCAAAGGTGGGGGCGCACAGGGGGTGGAGCTTGTGTGGGTGGGTGGAGCTTGTGTGGGTGGAGCAATTTTTTTAAATTAAATAAACATGTGTGTAGGAACGAATAAACTCATCACTAATGATGTGGATGTGGCTTATATGGGTGGGGTTTGCATGGATGTGGATAATGTGGGTGGGGCTTGTGTGGATGTGGCTTTTGTGAGTGGGGTTTGCGTGGATGTGGCTAATGTGGGTGGGGCTTGCGTGGATGTGGCTTATGTGGGTGGGGCTTGTGTGGATGTGGCTTTTGTGAGTGGGGTTTGCGTGGATGTGGCTAATGTGGGTGGGGCTTGTGTGGTTGTGGCCTGTGTGGGTGGAGTCAAAAATATTTCAATTTATCTTTGTCTTTAGTAATTCCTGTTAATAAAATGAACGTAAAATCTCTTCCCCCTTTAAATCACATAATTTGTAAGTCCAAGGAACTGTACTGACAACATCAACAATTTTTAAAAGTTCATTTGTCCATCGCTTGGTATAACCTTTTTCAAAATGAGATTTCCACCTGTATATTCTTACTACATCACCAATTTGAACTTAAGCTTTCTGACATTAATCTCTTTTTCATATTTTAATTTTGTAAATGTTTCTGATGGCTTAGTTTTCGTTTAGGTATGAATCGTGTCGTTGTACTTATCTCCCATGTCCTGAATTAAAGATGACCATTGTTGAGAACCAAGTTGAGTGAAATTTTTTTTAATATAGTCTCTCTTTTAAAGTGCGATTAAAACTCTCAATAACAACTGATTTTCCTTCATTAAAGGTCCTGTATAATGTTATGTTATTTGAAAGAAAATTCATAAATGTTTTGTTGTGGAACTCTGTACCCTCATCAATCCACAATTTTTTAGGTTTTCTCTTGCTTTTATTGAATATCTGTTGGAAAGCGAACATAAGAGTATTTCCTGTTTTGTTTTTCAAAGGAACAACCCACGCATATCTACTCCTCAAATCAATAACGGTTAAAGCATACTTGTACCTCATCATTATTGAGTTTAATTAAATCAGTGGACTAGATATAATCAACTTCCTTGGAATAAACCTTCCTTCGATGAAACTTTTGATTATTGGTTTATGTAATTCATCAGCTAATTGCTCCTCAATCTTAATATCATTAGAGCCGATAAGTTTTTGTTTTTTTTTGAATTTCCAAACCCAAGTTTCAATTTAGCACTGATCATCTTCTTCACGATGAACCTATCAACTTTTTCTCTCAAGGTTGGATTTTGTATCAGAGACAAATTATACAACATTTCTCTTTCGGCTTCATGTTTTTCTTCCAACATCGTGCTATTCCCATAATCAATATCATGCTTCATGCACACTTCATCAACCCTTTTGATCGGTTTGCTCCATGGTTTAGGATTGTCAGCCTCATCTAATCTTTTATTCAAGTTTGTTCCTGGACCACAGAAAGAATACTCTGGTAGATATAATTTACTTGGTATTCCAGTTGTAAATTTACTTCCTGATAAAAACTTTTGTATATCTCCCCCTTGTTTGTGTTTGGTGATCAATTCACTCTTTTTTTGAGCTACACGCTGAACATGTACCTTTTTGTATAACCCTATTATTTTTACTTTTAACACGAGATATTTTTTACTCTTGGTTTTCTTTTTACATTTTAGACAATAACTAATTTATTTATGTGAAAAATTCCTACAGAGTGCGAAAGCCTTTCTAGTTTCCAACATTGAATCTTAATTTTTTAAACATGAAGAATCCTTTGAAATGTCTTCACTCTCTCCTCCATTTATTTTAGAAAAAAATGTAAACCTTTAATCAGTCAATTACACCAACATCATCAATAATATAATCTTTTCCTTCTTTCTCTACTTTATCTCCACTTTCTTGTTTAAATCTTCTCCCTGAAACCGATGTTATAGTCTTGATGCATATATTTCTAACAGACTTGCTAATTCTTTGTTTTCCTCCTGGGTGCATTGAGATTTATTTTCTGTAATACCTTTGATCTTTTTATGATCTCACTGGTTTCCATATTTTTATATTTATTTATTCTCTCTCTTTCCTCCCTCTTCCTCTCTCTCTCTCTCTCTCTCTCTCTCTCTCTCTCTCTCTCTCTCTCTCTCTCTCTCTCTCTCTCTCTCTCTCTCTCTCTCTCTCTCTCTCTCTCGCTCTTCTCCCTCTCTCTCTCTCGCTCTTCTCCCTCTCTCTCTCTCGCTCTTCTCCCTCTCTCTCTCTCGCTCTTCTCCCTCTCTCTCTCTCTCGCTCTTCTCCCTCTCTCTCTCTCTCTCGCTCTTCTCCCTCTCCTTCTCCCTCTCCTTCTCCCTCTCCTTCTCTCTCTTCTATCTCTTCTCCCTCTCCTCCTTCTATCTCTTCTCTCTCTCCTCCTTCCTCATCCCTTACCTACTTGAACCACTTTCACCCCATAGAATATCATACATATATTCATCTAGATTATTTGATATTCCTGCATCGAAAATAAAAAAATTTTTACAACAGGAAATTGATACAATTTCTTCTGATTTTCTAAAAGAGCCTTGCGTTCTCTTAAGTTTAAATTTTTCTCATTATTTAGCATTTTCGTTAAATCCAAAAGTGT
This sequence comes from Eptatretus burgeri, assembly GCF_056783735.1. Lineage (NCBI taxonomy): Eukaryota > Metazoa > Chordata > Myxini > Myxiniformes > Myxinidae > Eptatretus > Eptatretus burgeri. Next base: position 13,535,837 of record NC_140976.1, on the reverse strand, counting down.
TGGTTTATTAACCTCAGTATAAAGCCAATCTTTGATTGAAAATACCTCATTCTTATGTTGTAGAACATATTTATTAAAATACTGAATACCCTTTTCTTGAAGGCATGCTGGGACACAGAAATGATAATTTTTTTTTCGCCTTCTTGCTGTCATTTATGTATCAGAAATATATGACAGATTAATATAATGACAGGAAATATCTTCCCGTAGTTAAATCGGTTTGTATTCCCTTACTTGTTATATTTATAATCCTGTTCTTTGTTTTTTCATGATATAAACGATGGCAAAACCGTTATTGATTTTACCCTTATTAAATTCTTTTATTTGTTGTTTGCTAATCGTGCTTCCACAAAACTCATTCTCGGCACCAAGTGAATAATATTGTTCCAGGTCTTTGAGGTTAATTTTAAATGACCAATTATACCCTAAATCATTCATATCATATTCCCATTGTTCTGTTTTCATACAAACGATACGCCCTTCTTTATAAAATGTCATTTTAATTGGAACTGTGAATTCTGTATGACCTGGAGATAAAATGAACACTTCTCTATCTTTGGAATACACAGCCGTTTTATTTAAGGATATATATTGTGATAAATCGCTTGATCTCACCAAGTCATTCGCGTCAGTCGGACTTGGATAATTTATTAATTTATAAGCATTTTTCATATTAATATTCTTTGCTATACTATATTTCTGTTGTTCAGCCTGTGTCTTTGTGTCATAATTTGATAAATCAATATCCAGTTCTTGGGATACATCAAAGATAGAACCATCTTTACCAACATAAATCATTTATATTAGATTAAAAATGTCATTAAAAAAAATTTGTTGAGTTGAAATATCACATATAGACATAATTGACCACAACACTTGGAATTTAATTCTTGGACTTGAAATGTTTGATAAACACCATTCTGTAAGAATTTTATGACTTCAACAGGTGGTTGAAGACTAAAACTATCAAAATAATATTTGTCTTGACGATTAAAAATACAAACCCAATGAGAACCATTTCCATTATTATCTTCTAAGTTCATAATAATATTCTTTGTATGTTTAAACACGTTTGTTAATTCATCTCTCATACAAATAACCACATTATGAATTTTTTATTTCTTACAATATTTGATCAGTTGTAAATTTGATGTATTCTTTCCAAATTCTTTAAACCACTCATCAATGCTCATTTATTTATTAGAAAGATATAATCCATTACCCCTTTTAGTTAATTTTACACCTGCTTGTGCGATACAAGAAAGCATATCACCAACTAACAATCTCGCTTTATCAGGCAGACTTTTAAGTTTTTCAGCAAAATCTACAATTACACCCCTTCCACTAATTTGTTTCTCCAACTCTTTGTTATGTCTTTCCAATTCTTTTTGAGCCCAGAGTTGAGCCTTCTTTTCGTTGGCAGTTTTCACCGCTGCTGAAATACCACCCATCAATGCTCCAACCGCACTTAAACCAGCAAATAAAGGAATTAGAAATGGGAGAAATCCTCCACTCGTCTCTCTTATTGAATATTTCTTCAACATTGGTTTTGACATTTTAATTTTAAGTGAGCTAGTGACGTTCAAGATTTTCACCTGTTCTCTTGTGAGCAAAACATCAATTCTTACTGCTCCTTTTCTCTGAATTGTATCAACGTTAATCGTACAAGGCTTTTGATTTTGAATACAAGATGATAGTTTCTGAAGATTGCTTTGATTAACATATACCCCAGTTGGCACTTTACCACTCATTTATTTATCAAAAAAATTACGTGAGACGAATCATTACACCATCATCTGTATTAATCTGTAATTATGTTTCTTCCAAAAGCAAACAATATGTATCAACTTCTTCACTCTCTCCTCTTTCAATGAATCGGGAAGTATCCACTCGATTAGACTTTATAGTTTCCTTTTGAGTACTCAGGTCAATCGCATAGATTGTATACAGACTTTTAAATGCTGTCATATCCAAAATGGGTTCTTTATTTCCATTGCTTTTACACACCTTTTGGTAAGACTTGTATGCTTCAGCATAATCATTTTTTTCCCAATTAATTTCCAATCTATCTCGTGGATAAAATGTTCCATCTGGCGAAACGCGAAGTTGTTTCACCTTAGCATTATCACTCAATGCATTATTCTTATCAGTAACAGTATCACCATCTGTTTTTTTTTTTAAATGATCCACAGATATCGTGGCTTTCCTTCCAGAACACCCAAATTCCACGTGTAAGTGGTTTGGTTCAGTTTAACGTGTTGGCATCTTCTTTTAAGGTATGATACATTAAGTGGCTTCTATGAGTTAAGTCTTCCTTTCAACATCTCTTCTGTTTTAAGATTAGGAGTATATTCACTCATATACCAACTAATTTCATCAATTAGAAATTTATTCTGATCAGCAAGAGCATTAGCCACACCAAAAAGGAATCTATATTCATTATCATTCCTTTGCAGTTGAAATCTCATTTTAAGACCATACAGAACTTTATCATGATCACAAAATCCAAATATACCTTTAAGAGGAACTGCCACAGTAAAACTATTACCTGCTTTTGTATCATCATTGTACATTTCTTTCCTTTGACTATATCCAGGGTCTGTGATTGTTCCCGTTGCTATATCAGGAATAAAACCTTCGAAAGCCCCCTTTCCCATTCTATCACTAAATGAATATAGTGTAAACAAGCCGGGGGGGGGGGGGGGGGACGATGGTTCGTGTGCATTATTGAGGAAGCCCTACCGTAAAAACCTATCTCTTCCGTCAAAATTGACCAAATCAAATCGGATTTTTTATGTTGTACTTATGGACATTACGCACAGCTTCTAGGAAATGAAATTGCGAGAAAAAAATAAAAATAATAAAAAGTTCAAGTGGGCGTGGCTCTGCCCACAAGGGGCGTGGGACGCCCCCTCATACAAAAAGGCACAACTAGACCATGATATCTCGCCTGTGTCCAAGTTTCATCAAGATCACATCAAACGTCACGGAGCTATGCTCTGGAGACAGTCACAAACAGACAGACAGACAGACACAACGAAAATAGTGGTCACTGCTGGCGCCCGTGAACCAATTTCATAATTGCAGATGCAGCAGAGACATAATCAACCGCTTCAACTTCTTGTGTTCCAATATACAAACGAACACTATCAAACATTTTCCAGAAGAAATCATTTACGAGTGTAGCTTTTGTGTTATTCCCAGCCTTAGTGAATGTAAATTTACAGAACAAGAAACTTTCGGCTGGATTCAAAGTTGTTGATTATTTATTTCAAAACTTTTTGTTCCATTTGCATTCCAGTCTGTTCCAGTTATTGCATTTACCTTGAAGTAGTCTTCTTTTTTAGTGGAGTTTGAGATGACAATGGTATCATCCAAATCATAGATACTATCAATTGCTTCCATACTTGTATTTATTTAGGAAAAAAGATGTTAAAACTTTTGAAACCCTGACCCAAATATTTGAATTATTTTCTGTCGTTCTTGGGGAGACAACTGAGTTTTGCCTTTCTTAATTTATTTTATTGCTTGCAATTTATGAGATTCCTTTTGGGCATCGTTTATACTTTTTATAGCACTCGCTACATTATCCCACAGGAGAAGCAGTTGAACCAATTAGGTCTTTATGTTTAAGAATTGTTGAACCTATACCCATTAGAGTATAAACTATCCCATCTCCTTTTTTTCTAAATTGATGTCTGACACCCCTTTCTCTTAGGTTTATAGTATCCTCTACCAAGATACATACCTTCACTCTTGTGGTATGGGGAAAGGAACATCCCGTCACCTGTAATTATTTTATATTTTCCCAACTCATGTTTCCTCACAATAACCATCGTATTTATTTATTGGAAAACTTCACGTAGGTGAATTCTGATGGATATAATTTCTCCATTAAAATAAATCATGCGATTATCTTGGTCGGTTATCCTAAAATTTACTCTGTATTTGGTTTTTCCTGACACAGGTAGATAAACCAGATTTTTGGGCTCCATATTGAATTTATCACCAATTGGGGTTGAGTATGCACTGAATGAAAATATTGTATTTGTTCTTCTTCCATCATAAGTGCCATCAATCAAATAACAGTGAATTAATACCAAATTTATGCCTGAGGATATTTGAATGACATTATCACTGTAAAACGTCCCATTAGTTTCAATTTTTTTTTGCGGAGAAACCCAATAACTCTAAATGAATTATCAATTGTGAAATCAACCTTGTAGTTATTTGTAAGTTTAATCGTTGATTTTGAAGTACGTTTTTGAATATCTTTAACAATACTTTTGGGTTCATCACCCTGTTCTTTCGTAAGGCGAGCAATTTCAGAAGCTATTTGAGAAATCTCATATGCTCCAGGTGAAACTGTTATCGTTTTGTATCCACTTCCCAGATTATAACTAAACGTCATTTTTCTCGGTGATATTAAATAAGGTATTATAAGTTTGCATGGACAATAAAGACGCCTCATATTCTTTTGTTGCATCAATTTGTAGTGTGTATGGGAATGAAGATATGTGGTCGCTTGTTGTGAAATTAAAACTAAAGATTGTGCTTCTCATCTTATTTAATATGGGATAAAATGTCTTTGTATTGATGTTTATTTATTATTTTCATGTTCATCAACTGGTCTAAATGGCTGATGCTTTATTAAAACAATTGTTATTTTCAGCCTTCTTACTACCTAACAGCAGTAACAGTCTATTTACCAATTGTGATGGGTCATTTGGAAGAAAACTAACACCTGAACCAAGGATACTTAAAGCCTGAATAATGTGTTTCTCCTTCTCATTCTTCCTACTTTTACCAGATAGACTAACCCTATAATTAAGAGTCCAGCAGATCAATATATACTCTATCATCCTTATTTTTCATATCCACTGGTTTATCAAAATACTTTGATTCATCCCTCACAGTTGAACCTTGTTTTCCATCTTTTATTAGAAGAAACATTAATCTCGGAGTTAGTTTAACAGGGTGTTGAGCAGAACTCAAGAACCTTAATTCATCATTAAATATCAATCCCTCTTCTTGAACAAGATGAAATATTGCTGGTTGTTCTGTTGGAATGAGTCCTGCTTTGGTTTTTGAATCCACTGAATATTCATTGTTTTGAAGAGCCTTCACAACATAATCAGGGGGTTGATTAATCTCTTCCAGTTGTTGAAATAATTCATCATCATATTCTAATTCTCCTACATGCTCTAATTCTTCCACCATCATTTGACTGAAATATTTTAACATTTGAAGTTTTTTTTTCAGAGTATATTCTATTGTGGGAACTGTGGAAGCATCTATAATTTTACTTGGGAAGTTTTTAAAAGTGGTTAAATTTTTTATCTTGTTTTCTTTCAAATGCTTCTTCACCCGTTAGTTTTTGTCTGCATTTCTTCTTTGTCTTCCTGTTGTTTTACAACTTTTGAAACCAACTCTTGATGCTCCTTAAATCTTCTTGCTCTTTCTTTCGCATCCATTTATTTATTGGAAAATATAATTCACTGAATTATAAAGGTTAACAGGGAAATTTTCCTTTTCTTCATCATTAAAGTAGATGTGTTCAAATAAATCCTTTTCTTTAAATATTTCATCAAATTCTTTATTAACATTAATACGAGTTGTAATTTCTTCTTCAATAATACTTGTATGTCTGCTTTTCATACGTTTGCGTTGTTTCTTCATCAACATCAAAACCGAATGATAAAATCTTAACCCCATTACCACTCAGATGTTTAATAATTTGTCTCATTCCTTCTGGATTAGTTTCTAATATCCCAAGACCACCAGATTTTAGTTTCTTTAACTCACTCTTACAATGTGACTATTTTGTTGTACCAAGAGAAACCTCTTCAAATATTTGACCTTCATTCCTCAATCGCATATGTTCCTCTTCTGAAATATAGTAATAATCTTCACCTTCTACTGTTGTGGTGCCGGGTTCGGTGGTGAGGACGACCGCCAGACAGAGCAGTTGGGCCGTTTCCCACCGAACACCGGAATTGAAAGGTCGTCACCCCAGATAACTCCGGAGTCGACGGGTCGCTTTAAGGACCATGGTCGCCAATATTTTGACGGCGTGAGGTAGGGTCCACTTGTCTTCAAATTTACCTAAGTACTCACGCCATCTAACTACCGGGGAAGCCACACCCTCGGCCGCCTTTGTCCTAACCGAGTCACTGTTACTGACTCGGGTCCGGCGTAATTACCGGTGAGCGGAAATTACCAAAGCCACGCCGGTCCAAATGACAATTTAGAGCACAAACGGCCTCACTATTTCTCAAGCCTGCACCATGCTGGGTCAATGATAGAAACGACAGGCAAAAAGCTGGTACATTTAACAGGGGTTTATTTATAATAGGGAGGGAGACACAGATCAGACTTAATCACGAATATGCAGGAAAATGTACAATGAGCAATCAACACTTATACAATTTCTACTTTTAGGACGGCGCTACCACAGACACACACACACCAAAAGAAAATGGACCCGGATTGTCTTTATTTCTAGCCTCGCAGCCAAGGGGATAGACAGGTTGGAGATCAGAGTTTGGTCGGTACCTGGCCGCCTCGTGCGGTTTGGCCCGCGACTGCAGGTGTGAAACTCGGGTTCGTCGGCGAGCCCAGACATGGTATAGCAGGGTCTAGGTGGGGGCCAGGGTCGCTCCTCACAGAGGGCCAGCGGAGATTCCCGGCTCGGACTCTGGGTTATTGCTCGACAAAATGGGAGATGGAAGTCGACAGCTGTGGAATAGTCAGAGAACCAGCTTGAGACACGGCAACGATGACCACCAACAACGCACACCAAGAGTAATGGCGACCCCTTTCTTCTCCGACCATTCCAACCCAACTCCCGCGAACACCAAGGGACGCCCGGCGATTATCCCTCCCCGGGCGGGGTGGGGTGATCGGACCTCTGAGGTAATATTTGCCTGATTGGACAGGGTTTCGTGGGGTGATTATCTGTCCCCCTATGGTTGGACAGGAGGAAAACCCTGCCTTTCTGGGGCGGAGTTGGAGCTCTGAGGTAAAGAAACCTCCGCCCACGACCGTGGTCGAACGCACGTGGGCAATGGCGTCAATGGTGCGAAGAAGTGAAGGATTGATTTATTGGCGCTGGGTATTGCAAAAATCTAACTAGAAAGAAACTTTGCAGCGCACACATGCAATTCCCTTTAGACATAGGGAGGAATCTAACTGTACACATTCTTATTGAAATAACTAAGCTTAGGGACTGCTGTCTGTTTGTGTGTGAATGGCTTCCAGATTCTTAACACTACTTCTCCAGGTCTTATTGCTCTTGTTGTTGTTGATACAATACGAACTACATGGTGCTGTTTCAGCAAATTTACAATATTTTCATTTGTACGATACAAGAACCTTGATTTATGAAAGTTTTTTCCAGAAGCAGATTTACCCACAAGATTTATAATAATAGTTGTCATATATATGTAATTGTTTATAAAATAAAAAATATATCCCTTCATATCTCATCTTGTTTCACAACAATATATTAATATTTTTCAGTCGTGTGCTTCATATAATCCCCAAATTCCTTTTTACTACATAATGGAGAACAATTGTCTCTGCAAAAATTGTTCATATCTATTGAATTTAACTTTAATAAAATAAAAGTATTAGCATTGTTTCTTATTGAGCGACGAGGGAATTGAAAGTATGATTGACGAAGATAAATACAATGACAAGAAGAATGTCTCCCTCTTGTGTAGTAGGGATATTTTTTTTATTATCATTAATTAGAAGATAATCACAGAACATACATTGTTTATAGGCTTTTGACTGTGTTTAATCCCCATTACCATTTGGTTTCTCTCATTAACACAATCATCAAAGATAACGAGGTTTTTTTGATTTATCCAAATCTTGGGGAGAAGGTACATCATCTGTTTATCACTAAGAATACAAGTTATCAGTTTTGATTTCTTTTTATATCTCTGTGTATCACAAAATAGTTGTATTATATCTTCAATGTTGTAATCATTTAGATTGTTTTGAAGTTTAAATAAACCGTTGGGAGTAAGGAGCATCTTTAAAAGTAAGCAGGTTTTTCCACATCTTAATCTGAACTTGAACCAACTATGAGACATCTTAATGAATTTGGAAGATTTTTCTTCTTCTTCTTTCGGCTGCTCCCTTTCGGGGTCACCACAGCGGATCATCCGTATGATCCGCATAGTGATTTGGCACATGTTTTATGCCGGATGCCCTTCCTGACGCAACCCTGGTCGCCTCTTACGACACAGGGATATGGTACACCTATTTTAACCGGGGTATACACCGGCCCAGTACACTGGTACTCATTTTGCCGACCTCGGAAGGATGACAGGCTGAGTCAACCCCCTGGTGTATGAAGTCAGTGGCCCAACGGGGCTTGAACTCAGGACCTTTTGGATCCCAAGCCGCTGCCCTAACCACTACGCCAACACCAGGCTATAAGATTTTTATGGTTGTTAAATTTTATCTTATTTTCCCAAATGGGTAAAAAATCATTCATTTTTATACTTGGAAAACAGGAAATTAAACTTTTATTATTGGATTTTTGGAAACTATGTTTTATCTGAAGTTCAGGTTTAATTTCAAGATAATCCATTATTTTATTTATACAATATTGTGACGTTCACGGGACTTGAACAGTCCCGCCAACGTAGAATGAGCCGAAACGATGGAGGCGGTTTATTTATTTATAACCCAAAGATGGCGGTTCTAATCGCTCTACCGCAAACGGGACGAGGAAGGTGGCACGAGTCGCTTTTCACTGAGTTGATAACGTTTATTCCTCAAACCAAAAATAACAAGACTCGGCAAGAAGAGGGATCCGGGGCGATTCGACAGGATGGTGTGGGATCGGGCGTGGGGAAAACACAGACAATTCCAATGAAAAGACAAATCTCAAACCCTCTAAGGCGCCAGGTACACACACACACACACACACACACACACACACACACACACACACACACACACACACACACACACACACACACACACACACACACACACACACACACACACACACACACCGCAGCTATTCCTGGTAGTCAGGCTGGACCGTGGTGTGGACGCAACAGTCCTTGGATTGGCGTTGCACGAGCTGGCCTTGCTCTCGTCAGGGGGGGGGGCAGGAGAAACCGTGGTGCTGTCGACCTCTTGGTCTTGGCCCAAGTCCGCTCACAGCCGCCAGGGAACCAGCTCCGGCACCAAACCGCGAGCAGGAGAGGAAGGCAGGTCCGCCCGCCGTTCGACCCCGTACTCCGAGCCAGCAGAACCCCAGAGCCAACCAAGGTGAGGCACGAGGCTCAGCAAGGCTACAAGACACGATCAAACCAGGGCCGAATCAGCGCAACAACAAGCACGCTCCCAGCACAACAACCTCCACCCCAAAAAACGGTCTTTCTGTCCCGATCTTCTTCCTCTTCCTTTTCGACCCTGAACAGAACCTTTTTATCCTCCCCTCCTTGTCACTTCCAATCGAGCCGTTTTATTGGCCCACCGCCGTCGCCTTCCGCCAATCGTGATCACGGGGCGGAGCCATCCGCAGCACTGTCCTGTGACGTCACGGCAAGCCTCCAGAGAATACTAAAAGGGGTTTACGCAGACACACTTACCCTATCCCGTGTCCCCATCTAATTACGTGACAATTATCATTTCCCCCTTGAAGAAATGGATATTTACTAGACAACTTATCACCACTGAATTGCTACTTATTATATCGAGATCCTGGTACACTCGAACAGCATGGCATACCTAATTAAACATCCTAATTACCCTTTGAATGCATACCCCCCCCCTCAAACGTAACAATATCTTGTGTTGATATTTCCCTGAAAATGACAATCATTAATAATATAAATCATCAATCCACGAAACATGGCCGTCATTTGTTCAGTCTGTTCTCTTGTAAGAAAAGGTGTATTCTCACCCTCATACTTTACATTCATTTCTCGAATCAATATTGTGAAGTAATTCATTTTTGATGTAAATCTCAAAGAATTATATTCCTTTCTATATTTTTTATTATCATTAATTCGAAGATAATCACAGAACATACATTGTTTATAGGCTTCTGACTGTGTTTAATCCCCGTCTTTCACACGCAGGACAATTCTCAAATTAGTCATGTGGAGAATCAGGAAATTCAAGAGGCTCAAAATCTAGTAAACTATTCATATTTATAAAGAAAAACTCTACTTCAAATAAAATTCATCTTCGGTATTTTCATTTGTGCTTTCACAATCATCTATAAAACTACTTTCATAACTATCGTTTGAACACAAACTCTCGGTATCATAATTGTCTTCTGTTCCACCAGAGATACTATCATCACTCTCACAATCTTCAAAATCTTCAGTTGAATAATGGCTCATATTTAATTAGTAGAAAAAAACATTACCATCTATATCGATATACTTTTTTTCATTAACAGATTCAACGACTACATTTTTTTACATTAAAAGTAATTTTAAAATGATCCTTAACTACTATTGAACGAAATGTCATTTCACCTGATATATTAACATCCTTTATTTCATCAGGATTTACATCTTTAGGGTTGTTGAAAAAAAAATACAAATTTCTCCTTGCATATTACAGATGGTCTTATCTTTTCTTTCTGAAGCTTCATCCATAAGGTTTTTCTTTTTTTGATACTTCTTTTTCTTGTTTCATTGCTTTTTCTAGTTTTGAATATATTGCCAGAAGGAGAGGAGAAACTTTTGTTAGAGATTCTTTAATTGATGTTCTTCTAGATATACTAAAAGCCCTTCCAATGAAGGAAATTGAAGAACTCGTATTATTCACCATAATTGTTTTTATCCAATAGTTGTTATATTTATCTTTATTCAATTTTACATCCTTGACATATTTCTCAGTATCTTTTACAAATGAAGAGTTTGATTGAAACTTGGCTTTTGTGTCTTGATACATTGTATTTATTAAGTGAAAAAAGTTGGAGGATAAAATGGTTTTAAGCACAGATTCACCTATTAATTAAACGGAATTTTCATCAACAAAATTTTACTTAAAGCAAAGTTTTGTTATATAAATATGGTGAATACAATGTACTGTGATGGTTGTAATCATGAATATAAATGTTATAAAAAACACCTTCAAACCAACAAACACACATTCAATCCTTTCAGACAAATATCTCCACTTGACCAAGAAACAAAACATTGTGACAGATGTGATAATGATATTCCTTAAAAAAATTATAATAAACACCTTCAATCACGCAAACACAAGCACAATGAAGAAAGGGAAGGTGCCACTAAATTCTCCATTGAAAACACTGATGGGGCATTTAAAGAACATTTTAAAATAAGATTGTTTCGCTTTCAAGACCCTGGACCATCTTCAATCATGGAAGCTGTTGATGTGGTAAAACAAAGTATTGAAACTATAATAAACAAAGACAAATGGGTCCAAGAGCCGCGTCATAAAGGTTTTGCCTTCACCATAAGAAGAAGAAGAAGAACGCGGAGCTCTCTGAGAGCCAGCGTTCGCAACGTGACACGGCTAATAAAAAAATAAAAAATAAAAATAGATAAATATATAAATAACAACAACAACTTCCGATATTTCGTCACGTGCCTTGATGGAGCCAATAGCGAGACCTGTCTTGGAGGCTCTTCCTCCACGACGAGAAAATAGTGTACTTACGAAATCAAAACACATTAAATGGAATAATCTTTAAATAGTAACGTGAACTTTTTGAAACTTTAAAGCAAATGTCCGAATATATTTAAAAGTTCATGATAGACGCTCTCAAAAGGAACCATGCGAGGATGTGTAGAGGTGTTTAGTATTTAAGGAGATCCGGATCCTGTGTATAAAAGAGCCGAGTCCTAAAGGTTTTGTCTTCACCAGAAGAAGAACAAGAAGAAGAAGAACAACATGGAGCTCTCTTCGAGTCAGCGTTCGCTACACGAGACACGGCTAAAAACACAGGAAGTGAAATTAAAACTTTTAAGTTTTATATGGGAGTAAAATTGAATATGGTAAGAGAAGGCGATGAAACTACTCCCGATATGAGGACAAACCCTCACTTTATCTCATCATTTCAAGATTTTGTAAGATGTGATGTTTACGATGAACTCCAGAGACAAGAACAAGATGTTGATAACACTGTAGTAGGTAGTGGATTTGCTATGACAAAAATAATCTTTTTAGATATACACATCTTAAAATCAGATCCTCTTCAAGCATCTTCGTATATTGATTTACCAAAAGAGATAAAATTTAAGAAAGCGGTTGTTAATATTCAAAACAAAGATAATAAATGTTTTCTATGGTCTGTTCTTGCTCACTTGCATCCTCCACAATGGAATCCTGAAAGGGTTGAACATTATTAGAAATACGAGAATACATTAAATGTTAAAGATTTAAAGTTTCCAATGTCATTGAGAGATATTCCTAAATTTGAGAAAATGAATAATCTATCTGTTAATGTATATGGATTAACGGATACAAAGTTCAGATATTAAAAATTTCAAACAACCATAAAAAAGATGAAACACACATTGACCTTCTCCACTTTACTTCAAAGGAAAAATCACATTATGCTTTCATCAAAAATTTATCAAGATTAACCAAATCACAACTATACAAGACAAAAGGTAAAATGTATCCTTGTAAGAGATGTCTCAACTCCTTTCACACAAAAGAATGATTAAATCAACATTCAAAATATTGTCGTAATCATAAATCAACCGTAATCAATTTACCAAAAGCAGGTTCAACTAGAACGGGCACTCATAGAGCACATACCTTCGCCACCACTACTTTTTTGTTCTTGGTATGAGTGTGGGGAACTGGTTTGATGCTGGTTTCATGCAAATCGAATAAGAATTGACTGAGTTATGCCGAAAACCGCATATTTTTCAAGGGCGTGACCCCCCCCCCGACATTTTACCCCAACCGGTGACATGTGTTATGATGTCATTGTGTCACAAGATTGGGCATTAAATTCTGAACATGTTGGTGCTGGGTTCATGTAAAGCGGACAAGAATTGACCGCGTTATGACAAAAACCGCATATTTTTCAAGGTCGTGACCCCCCCCTGACCTTTGACCCCTAACCGGTAACAAGAGTATGGGCGTCATTGTGTCATATTGCATATCACAAGATGAGGCATTGAATTCTGAACATTTTGGCGTTAGTTGCATGCAAATTGAATAAAAATTGACCGTGTTATCGTAAAAAGACGATTTTGACCTTTTTGTGACCTTGACCTTGACCTTTGACCCGAACGATCCCAAAATCTAATCTAATGCTTCCTGGCTAATAACCAATGATCCCACCAAATTTCATGCAATTCGGTTTAACACTTTTTGAGTTATACGAATCACAAGATTACAAATAAATAAATAAATAAATAAATACACGCCGACCAAAACATAACCTTTCGCATAATGCGAAGGTAAACATATCATTCAAAGATTTTAACAAATCTATAAAACATCCGTTTGTGATCTATGCTGCTTTTGAAAGTATCCTTGAAAAGATAGATACTGTTTCTCCAAATCCAAATAAATCATACACAAATAAATATCAAAAACATACTCCTTGTGGTTTCTGTTATGATATCAAATCATCTGTTGGTGATGAATACAAGTTAGAACTTTATAGAGGAGAAGATGCCTCAGAGGAGTTTGTAAGATGATTGGAAAAAGACCGCATAAGACTAAGAGAAATTATGGTTAAAACGTATAAACCAATGTGATTAACAAAGGGAGAGAAAAAGGAATTTAGAAAGAACAGTATCTGTCATATTTGTGAAGAGAAAATTGAGGGAGAGGTCAAAGTTAGGGATCATTGTCATCTTACTGGAAAATATAGAGGTCCAGCTCATTCCCATTGTAATCTTAATTTCAAGCCCCCAAACTTTATTCCTCTCTTTCTTCACAACAACGCTCACTATGACACACATCTATTTATAAATGAACTTTCAAAGACATCTGGAGATATTTCTGCCATTCCTAACACCGATCAAAAATACATCTCATTCACACAAACAATTAATACATCCCCCATAACCTATATCAGATTTCTTGACACATACAAGTTTATGGCAAGTCCATAATCTAACTTAGCATCAAATATTAAAAACTTACCGAATCTTAAATCACATTTCTCAAATCAAGAAGAGATTGATCTCTTATCACAAAAGGGAATATATCCATATGACTACATGGATTCATTTGAGAAGTTTAAAGAAACACAAGTTCCTTCAAGGGAAAGTTTCTATTGCAAGTTGAATAAAACTCATATTTCCGATAGAGATTATCCACAAGCTAAAAAGGTTTGGGAGAAGTTTAATATAAAGAATCTTGGAGAATATCATGATTTGTATCTTAAAACTGATGTATTGTTATTGGCTGATGTGTTTGAAACTTTGAGAACAGTCTGTCATAATAAAAATTCTTATGGATTAGACCCTGCTCATTATTACACAGCCCTGGGTTTGGCTAGGAGTGCTATGTTAAAAATGACAAAACAGAATTTGGAATTAATCAGTGATATAGATATGCTTTTAATGATAGAGAAGGCTAAAAGAGGAGGAATATCTCAAGTATGTTCCAAGAGATATGCAAAAGCAAATAACAAATATTTTACTGATTATAATAAGAATGACAACTCTTACCTGATGTATTATGATGCTAACAATTTGTATGGGTGGGCTATGTCTCAATCTTTACCTTATGGAAAACTTAAATGGGTTAAAGAAAAACATTATGAAAAAGTTTTACAAGACATTGTTGTCTCCTCTCAAAAAAATTATATGAAGCTGAAGTTAGATATTATTTTGAGGTTGATTTAAAATATCCAGAAGAACTTCATCACAAACATAAAGACCGACCTTATGCCCCTGATAAAGAAAGTCCAAGAAAGAATGGTTAAGTGATTAACAACAGTCATTCAATATAAAAGGTAAATCTCCAGAAAAACTACTTACTACATTAAATGATAAAGAAAGTTATGTTTTGCATCAAAGGAATTTGAGACAATATTTATCTTCTGGGTTGAGAGTGAGGAAAATTCATCAGATTTTGAAATTTAAACAGTCATTGGTTAAAGAAGTATATTGATTTTAATACAAAAAGGAGAACAGAAGCAAAAACAGATTTTGAGAATGACTTTTATAAATTAATGAATAATGCTGTATTTGGAAAGACTATGGAAAATGTTAGGAATTGACAAAACATAAGACTTGCTACATCTTGGAAACAGGCTTCAAAGTTAATTAATAGACCAAGTTTTGAGCGAGCGGAGGTGTTTTCAGAGAACTTTTGTGCTATTCATTTGAAAAAAGAGAATATTGAAATGGATAAACCTATTTATATAGAAACATCAATTCTTGACTTGTCAAAGTCGTTAATGTATGACTATTACTATAATAATTTAAAATCAAAGTATTAGGATAATGTGTCATTGTTCGATATGAATACAGATAGTTTTATATTAGAAATTAAGACAAGTGATATATATGAGGATATGATTGATAATATTGATATATATGATAGAAGTATTTTTGTAATATGCAAATCCACTACCTACTCATGTTATCAACATCTTGTTCTTGTCTCGAGTTCATCGTAAACATCACATCGTAAACATAAGTCAGGTGATGTGTTGTTTTCATCAAATAATAAAAAGGTTATTGCTAAGTTTAAAGATGAATTGGGTGGGAAGGTCATAAGTGAATTTATAGGATTCAGATCAAAGTCTTATGCTTTTACATATATTGATAATAATAACATTGAAAGGTGTGATAAGAAGCTAAAGGGAATAAAGAAAAATATAATCAAGGAAACAATACACTTTAAACATTATTACAACTGTTTAACCTTAAAGAAGGAAGAGTACAGAAAAAATGAATACAATAAGAAGTTATAAACATCAATTATATACAGAAGAGATAAATAAGAAAGCATTAGCAGCTTTTGATGATAAAAGATATATTTTAGAGAATGGAATCAATGGTCTCCCTTATGGTTTTCAGTATAAGTGTTAATATATTGGGTTGGGAATTTTAACAGGCTCCTGCCATCTTTTTACTGATTCATCAATGATAGAACCAAGCAATAACCAAACCAAAGAGTGGAGATGTAATCAGCCTTGGTATTTAAATGGGAAACATAAAGAATCTGAGAAATATCAAATAAGTCTTATTGAAGAAATAACTGGGATAAAAGTAGATAAAACAAATAAGCGGATAAATTTAATGACAAATAAGTTGGAGGATGTAAAGAAAAAAAATTAATCTCCTTGAATGGACTGAAAACTTTGATGGTTATCAATTGAACAATGGAAAAACAATTTACTACAATCTCAAAATGATATGTGGCTCAGGAGGTGGTCAAATAAGAGCATTAAGATAAGTTTATCATTTCATTTCTGCTCAACAAAGACACTTATACCAAGAACCAAGTTCCAAGTTATTCTTTGTGAATATACCAGATGGAAATGAATGTTAGAAGAAAATTAAGTTATTCCTTAAAGTAGAACATGGGCAAATATTCGTTGGTTCGCTCTTTGAGTGGAATGAAAATATGAAAGGGAAGAAGTGCTTTAATCAGTAAGTCTCAATCTTTCATCGTCTCAATTTTACATTTGCTTTTATGGTAGGGAAAGGGATAGGTGGGAAGAAAATCGGTCTCCTATTTTACATTTGCTTGTATGGGAGGGAAGGAGATAGGTGGGGAGAAAATCGGTCTCCTATTTTAGGCTTTTGGGACTTGAGTCAGAAAGTTTTTTTCCCTTTTCTCCATTCATTTGAATGGGAGTCCCAGAAACCCCATTTATCATCTACTGTTGTGGCAAATGTTTGCACAAAGGTGGTTTGGGGGTTAGAGTGTTCGGTCCGAGTCTTGGAGGTCGGCGGTTTAAACCTGGCCGAGTCGTACCAAAGATCTTGAAAAAAAAATAGGACCCCACATCCTGAAGCTCACCTGGGTCAGGAGCAACAGTCACTCAAACCCCCCTTCGACCCTGACTTCTTGTTCAGGTTGAAGAGAAATAAATAATTTTTTTTAACTACCCTGGCTTTGCACAAGCAGGGCAAGGCCTGAGTTATATTTAGCATTGTTTTGCAGGTGATTAGTTTGAGGTATGGTTTCTTACACGCAGCGCTATCTCTTGAGTCAACTGTGATGTCTTCACATTATTTTTGAAGCTTCGTTTGCTTTCTGCTTCTCGTTTTCTCACGTGCTTCCTGAGTTTTTCTCAACTTCTTGTTTATTCTTTTACCATCTTTGAAGTTGGATCAACACTTCAACTCTTGATAAAGCGAAGCATTTTCTTTTTATTTCATATGATTTACGAGTTTACTAATTATTGTGAAAATATCACGGGATCTGTGAGGTTAGAATCGGATCGGCAAGAAGACCGTGGAAAGAGTCGATTTATTTATATAATCCTAGTCACCTGGGTTTAATTGATTAGGTGAGAGCTGATTGGTTATGCACTCCATTCACAGGTGAGATATATGAGTGGGTCTTTATATACAAGCAAATACAACCCGTCACTTCACTGACAGTGGTGTGCAGGAGGGGGGGGTGGTGGTTGGAGAAAGGGAGAGAGAGGGGGAGGGGTGGGAAGAGGGAGGGGAAGCTAGGAAGGGGAGAAGAGCGAGGAAGTGGGGTGGAGGTGGGGAGAGCGACGCCTCACAAAACGTTGCTATACACGACGGGAGGGAGGGATGCGAGAGAGAGTGAGACAGAGACAGAGACAGAGAGAGGTGTGGGAGGAGAGTGCTGCCTTTTGTGAGGAGAAAACAGACAGACAGAGAGGGGGGAGGAGTAAAAGAAAACGAGATAGATGAGGGGTGGAGGTGGCATTAGCAAAGAGGTGGCGTTGTCTCGGGTCGCTCACCTGCATTTAAATTTTTTTATCATTTGTGGATGTTGTCTGACGATTCTGTGATTTTCTTTTCTGGTTACCAGCTTCGATGTCCATCAGCACACATAATTTCAGCTATCTACGTCACTCGGAAGGTACCGATCTTTAATATCAGTCAGTCAGTCAGTCAGTCAGTCGCTTCGGAATAGTTAGGTAAAGAACCTCAATTCCGTGACCATTCTCTGGCTAGTAAGGTTTGACGATTGATTTTTCTTCTATTGACCTTTAATAAAAAAATTTAGCACCCATGTCCCTCCCAAAAATCCCGGCATTTTTTGCCAGAGGCCCAAATCCAAGATGGCTGGCGGTGCCATCTTGAAAAATTAAGTTGTGAACCAGAACACCTCGAATCATGTACAGACACTTTTTCGAGTAAGTCGACCACGAGGATTCCAAATCTGACATCATTTTGACTCAGAAATCCAAGATGGCCACCATCCGGTAGAGCGAAAATGTATACACCGAGCACCGAGAAAATGTATACAAAATGGAGCACCGAGAATCATGAATTAACGCATTATTTCTGCGAAATCTATAATGGTCACGGAATTGAGGTCCTGCTTAATGAATTATTTTTTTGTTTGTGTGTGTGTCATTTCATATCACACCCATATTCTTAATATACTTATTTCTGTCATTCCAGAGAATGTACGAGCATACGAAAGGGCACTGAGAAGTACAGTATTGAGAAGATAGCTGTCAAGACAATGTCCACCGTTCCGTGTGTCCTCCAGTGTGGTGGGCTTTGCATTGAAGCCACCGATGCCATTGTCTCCATTGAGAGTTGTGAAAATCTCAAGAAAAAGGCCCTGTTATGGAGTGGTCTGGACAAGTTTGGAGACGTCTACGCAACGGTCGATTGGGATAATGGTCCCGGTGTACAATGTGTCCATAAATCATGTAAGTTGACCATCTGGAAGGCTAAGAAACTGCTAAGACTACAGCTCTATCATATCTCGGTATGGCTTCCCAACATCCGGCGTCAAGTCATTCTTTATCAAAGATATCCTGACCCGGGAGTTTGAGGGCAAGATTGGCTTCCACTCCCGCCCTCAGAGGAACCAGAGCGACCTAGTCTATGACACGTCTGGGGGTGGTTCACATGTCGAAGCAGCGCTCTCTGCCATCGGTGTCAGCAGTGAGCAACTGGTGTGCAATGTGGCTGAGCGGTTAAAGGATGACGTAAAGTCAATCAAACTCAACCCGTGGCCGCCGAGAGTCGAGGAGCTAGAAGAGGAGGAAGAGCTCTCACCTCTCCTGGTCCAGCTGCTATCTGCTTTGCAGAGGAAGAAGGGGTTAGATCTGTTTCCCAGTACATTCTCTCTCACCTCCCTCATCACACAGCACATCACAAAGCGACCCACCACTCCCGCCATCAATGCCACCTTCACCCTTCATGGGATGACTTGCAGCAAGGAGCTTGTTGACTCGTACTACAAGCTGGGCATGGGGATCAGCTACCAGAACGTGCTTCTCCTGTGTGACCTCTGGCCTCTGGGCCATGCATGACCTCGAGCGGTGCTCGATCTGTCCTGACGAGATCACTGAGGGAGAACCAAGCATCAGTATCATTGACAATGACAACTTTACCAATGACATCTTGACAGGAGGGGGTACTGCACACCGCTGTAACTGGATGTTTCTGCAGCGTGGAGAACGTCTTGTACCGGAGTACGAGGCAAGCACCCAGGATGAGCAAGCACACATCAAAGACGTCAAGACTGTCACAGGCACTTACTGAGAAGGCGTCTGAGATGCAGGTTGTAACGCCGTATAGGACTATCAAACGCGGGAAGCCTCCCATCCGCCCTAAGCCCACTACGTTCTCATCAAGTACAGAGCATCAGCGTAAGCGGAGCATTATTCATGCCCTTGCTCGTGTGGACGTGAATGGTGACCACCCTGATGCAGCTAAACAGACTATTCCTCCCTACAACGGGTTTCATGTTGGCTTGAATGCGGAGCAGGGGAAGAGCAAGGCTTATTTTCATACATCTTACAATCAACCACCCAACAAGTCAGTTGTGAATGACATCATGGACAAGCTGCCTACCATCATCGCCACTAAGCGCATGCCCTTCGCCTTCTTAGTGGGACATCATCCTGTGTACGTCCTCATCACCCTGCTCAAGGCTGAGAACCCAAACAAATACCGTGACATTGTGCCCTTTCTGGGTCCCTTCCATACACAGTGTGCGATGATGAGCGCTATCTACAAGCGCTACAAGGGGAGTGGGCTAGGAGATGTGCTCGTGGTGGGAGGAGTTATTGCAGAGGGTTCCGTCGATCGTGCGCTGAAAGGCAATAATTACAAGAGGGGGCTGCGTTGCTTGAGGCTCATGTATGAGGCGCTCATGAGTCAGCTGGTGCACGAGAGGCTCATGCCCCACCTAGCTGATGACACGAGGGAGAACCTCGAGATTCTGAGAGATATGCGTCTCTCCCAAGAATCCTGTGCTGCTGCTCATGCAGCACTGGAGGATGCTGACCTCGACAGCCTCATCACCAACTTATTCACCCATGTGGAGGCCAGTGACATGGCAGACTACTGGGACTTCCTGTCCATGACGGACACGTTCATGCAGAATGTGCACGCAGTCCATATCTGTAACTGTGACGAGTACATTACCTCTCTGTGTGCCATGCTGCAATGGATGGTAGCGTACGACAACAATAGGTATGGGAGGTGGCTATCTGACTTCTGGGCGATGCTGACAGCAGCTCTCCCTGCTGATCAGGTCACCTTCCTTCGCACTGACTTCGCTCGGTCCATCACAGGCAACTCCTACTCCAACATGGCCTGGGACATGTGGATCGAATGCACCATGAACAAGGGCAGCAAAATGAAGTCTGGCTGGCTCTCCATCCTCCAGAATGAGAAGCAGCCGCTGGTGCACTCCAGAAATGTGAACAATGTGGCCCAGATCTGGGCGGCTTATAACGCCCTGGCCAACCGGAAAAAAGCCAAGAGGAAGCACATGGAATGCGGTCCAAAACGGATGCGAGAAGATGAGCAGTGCATGCTGTACCTGGTTGAATGCGTGCATGAGTGAGTGACTCCTTTCCGTTCGACCCATCCTCACCCACCCTCCGCACCCTACAGTCAGCCACGCTTGCCTCTGATGAGCTCGTTGCAAACCAACTCAGCTCGTGCTGTGGGGGAGGAAAAGTTGACCAGCTTCTTGCGAGTGGGTGTTCATTAAGAATACCTCCCTCCATGCACCCGTCCCTCTGAGCAAATACTTGACGTTTGCCAATATGTCAGACACGGAGAAGCCCAGGGAGAAACTCAGTGATTGCTGCTGAAATGGAGCGGAGCGCTCTCAAAGCAGTGATCGACCTGGTTGAGGTCTGTCCAGTGCTGGATTTAGACATGTGGTGGCCCCTAGACCGTCTGTCAACTTGTGGACCTCACCGAATTGCTGGAACATCGTGTTGTCGAGGAGTGTATGGCCCTGTTCAACTCCAACGGCACATACAGGAATACACAGAAGAGCAAGCGAATCCAGAGTCTCTCTCTGCAATCTGTAGATCTGCAGGAACCTTACACCGCTCTCATCAACATGGGCATGATCTGGAGGATGGCAATTCCATCAGCAGAAGATCGACAGACGCAATATGGCACCCCACACAAGTGGTCGGACTCCGTCCACAAGGTGTCATCCATCATCCTTGCCTGCCATGGTGATGCTGAACGTATCTGTGTGAACGACCCGTACGACGCACCATACTCAACTAAAGATAACGAGCGAGACCTGCGAGTACAGTGTAAGGCACATATCCCCAATGCCTACATGAAATTAAGCGACCTCTTCCCTTCTGCCCCAAGTGTTCAAAACGTTGCTGTGCAGCGGCAGCAACAAGGGGTGGCTGCAAAAAGTGATATGCAACTACCTGACACCTTGCAGAGTGTTGATGCAGAGATTGTCTACTCTGTTGGCTCCCACTGCACCATCTTGTCAACCCAGCAACCAATGGAGAACAAACCCTCTCCATCCCCCACCTCCCCACCAGTGTCCCTCTCCAACCCCCTCCCCCTATCAGTCTCCTCTCCCACCCCCAACCCCTCCTCCAACCCACCTCCCAATCTCTCCCACCGTTCTCTTCCTCTCCCTCTCACCACTCTGTCTCCATCTGTGCCCTCCACCCCTACCTCCATCACCTCATTGCCGAACCACCCTCCCTCCTTCCTCAAGAAATAAATTTTTTTTTTTTAAATATTTTTCAAGTCGAGGAACAAAAGCCAAACAGATTCAGCAATTCAAAGAGAGGGAAAACAAACGGCTAGAAGTTGAGGGGGTACCTCGTGGGACAATTATCCCGAGGCTATTATGTGTTATTTATGGGCTCGAAAAGGGGTTTGGAGGAGGGGGTTTAGGAACGCGCTCCATCTCCACAGATGATGTGAAGATTTACGACTCGTGCCTGTTTGTGTGACAGCAATTTCACATCAGTGTCTGCCGTCACGTCTGGCCAACAAACCCAAGGATAGAGAGAGTTGAAGAGAAACCGAATTTTCCAAGCTGGGAATTACTCCGTGTGATCGCGATCGAATTTCAATTCCCCACATTACTGGAAACGATAAATACTCCATTACACGGAAAATGCAGCTTCGTCAATTCTCAAGTTATTTATGGGAACGACACAAGTCTCGTCAGTGGGGTGGGGGTCCATGATGTGAAACTCGTGATTAAATGTTTTCATAACCAATCCTGGACCAACAAACACGAGGCATGGACTTTATGTATTACCAAATCAGAACTAGTAATGGACTTGCACAAGCAGGGCCGGATTTTCCAATAGGCAACATAGGCCATTGGCCAAGGGCGCACCAGTAACTGGGGGCCCACCGGGGACTTGTGGGTTCTCTGATCGGCCAAGGAGTAGGCTCTATAGTAAAATGAATAAAATAAAATAAGGTAACGAAAAATATAACAGCACATTTTTAAATGCTCGTTTCCCACCATCTATCTATCTATCTATCTATCTATCTATCTATAGATTAGATACATTATGTGTTGTATTTAGTGGACTTCATTGTTATATTACGTGTTTTTGTGTTCTTATTTTTGATATTGGTATCTCTTATACTAGACTTGAATTAATTTATTATTACTTTATGCTTACAGATTATTCTTTATGCTTACAGATACGATATATGTCATTTTTTACTTCACATAGTTATGCTTACAGATTACTCATTTTGAACTTCACATAGTTGTGCTTGCAAAATTTATTATGCTTCAGTTTCATTGTATTTTTTCCATTATTCCTATGTGTAAGATGTACATGATATGGAACTTGATTTACTTTGATGTATTTTGATGTACTTGATATGGAACTAATTTGATTAAAAATTATTGATGTGTTACATTATGTTGTAAATCTTTTTTTTTTACATTACAATATTACGATATATATGAAGACCACAAGGGGAAAACCAGAGATGTCAGGAAAAGTCAATTTTGAAGAAACTGAAAAACAAAGTTTCAAGACTTTGGTGGACTGTTTAATGACTGTCAAAGAGATTTCTTTTCCAATAAAAGGAAGAGTGATCATTGGCCGATCAAATTAAGCATGTAGCACTTGCCAAGCTTCTGTGTTATTTAAGAGCAAAGAACGAATCAATGTTGCAAACTGACATCACTGGTTATTCCCTTGTTTAATAATTGCCATGCAATTTTAACCCAGGATGTGGAGCAAATTCATGCTTGTTGGTTATTCGCATACATTACATGACTTTGGTGATCACGGATTATTTTTTTCAACGTTAAACAGTCATTGTTTTTTTGTTTTATTGGTGTTCAACGCCATACTCAAGGGTATTTTGCTTATATGACGACGGATTCTCCATTTCTTACTCCGTACTACTTAATATGACGGAAAACCGGGAGGAAACCAAGGATAAACCACCCCCGCGATAGCCGAAGTCACCTCATGTGACTCCCTCATATACGAGGCAGGTTGATTGGGTGGTGGGTACATCAAATGAGGATGGGTACTCAGACGCGCTAACCATTAAGCCACGGCGTGGGTCCCATAAAAGTCACAATAAAGGTTTGACCAGGCTTGAACCACGATATGCACCAACTACGGAGCCCATGATATAACCAAATAGGCCATTGTAGTGCTCAGAGTTTATGCTGTGAAAGTTTTACAACCTTTCATTTTTTAGTTTCTCAACTCTGAATATTATGGTGGAACAGTTAACATGAATGAAAGGAAGATAACCGGGAGTAAAGTACTGACAACTCTGGGTTTCTACTTGTTCAGCTTTGACAACACTTGTTTTTTTTTTTCATCGCACGGCTAAACTTTATACCATATAAATTATGTGACACTCCTGGTTATTTGTTAAAGTAATATTGTGAGAGGAAACCTTATGTTGCCAACTATTGGCAGGTGCAATAACCCTGAAATTTATAAAAAGTGACATCTCTGGTTTTCCCCTTGTGGTCTTCATATATATATTGGGGGGGGGGGGCACTGATAAGGTTTGGCCTAGGGCCCACAAGCAAGTAAATCCGGCCCTGTCCACAAGACCACAACCATCCTTGACCATGTTGTGGAAAGTCAGCTGGGGCTCTCACCTTTTCACCTTTATTAGTCTCGCCCAGAAGGTGTTGAGACATTACTGTAACGTGTGTGTGTGTGTGTGTGTGTGTGTGTGTGTGTGTGTGTGTGTGTGTGTGTGTGTGTGTGTGTGTGTGTGTGTGTGTGTGTGTGTGTGTGTGTGTGTGTGTGTGTGTGTGTGTGTGTGTTGGAATCAGATTTGGGAGGCAGCAGCGTACAACGATTGATTAATTGATTAATTGCATATTTAAAATAAATAAAAATCCTAAAATAATTTCTTAATTGGCTGATAGCACACCTCAGCCACCACTGTTTCATCCGAATCTGTAACGTTTTGAAAATGAAGTTATTAATCGAAAAATCAAATAATTGATTGATTAATCAATAAATCAAAAATACCCTTAATAGCCAAATCACTTGTTCATTGTTCTGCCCAAATATCAGCTTCCGAGCTCAAAAGGTGCCTGAGATATTGCCCAGATGATAAATAAAATAAATAAAGCGTTAATAATTAATTGATTAATCAAAAATTAAAAAAAATACCGTTTCCCCAAAGAACATCTTCACTTTTGTCCCCAAATTTCAGCTTCCTTGGTCAAAGGACGGCTGAAATATCGTCCGGACAAACAAACAAGAAAGCAAACGGAATGAAAACTGAGTCAGTACTCCCGTCTGAGCACAACATTTATTATCCGAGTCACAATGATAAACTGTGATCAGAGAGCACATTACACTCATGTCAATCAATACGACACAATTAAAACACCAAAACATGAGTAGCTATCAATGGCAACATGGTTACTGCCTCCCCTCAATCACTTTATCCATTCGAGGAGTTGTTGTTGACAACGGAACTCGTATGTCGTCGTCGTCGTCAGCTTTCAGGCGGGTTCTGGCCTTTGTCTTCATCGCCATCAAGGCTGAGAACCCGGTCTCACAGAGGTACGTCATGACGAAAATAACGGCCACGTGGAAGGCACGCTGAGTGAGAAGTACGTACGAGGAGCGTGGTCGGAATAAACAGCACACATCGACGTCATCTACCCACACACGTCATTGCGTGGGAAATAACATTTTTTGAACCACATGGCGTTTCTGCGATTTTTGAGGGTGAAAGGGTTAAAAATTGACTATTTTGGAATTCGTATATTTACCCCCAACCATTGGATTTTGTTTTTACCCCCAACGGGTCATTTACCGTTGGGTAAGATTGAATCGCTATAGTGTAGTTACTGTAGTAGATAGTAGAAAAATCGTGCAAATTATGATACAAGCATCAAATTTGGCATTTCTGTTCTGCAGGGCTTTCTGATCAAATCTGCCCGATTGCCCATTTGAAAATCTAAATTTTGAAAAATTTGAAAAAAAATAAAAATAATAATTGAAGTCATAGCTGGCTGAAATTCTTGAAGCGCAAGTGAACATCCCAGACAGAGAAACAAGGGGAGATGCAGTCATCGTCATCGTTGATGGCTCAGCACTTATCAATGCCCTACCTGCATGCACTTCAAAGATATTTGATGACTATGCTAAAGAAGACATCATCCCAAAGGTGGAATCCTATGGTGCCAGGTACGAGAGGGTGGACGTAGTGTTTGATGTGTACAAGAAGTCAAGTCTGAAGTCCGAGGCAAGGTCGAAAAGGGGGCAAGGAATCAGAAGAAGAGTGACAGGAACCAGTAAGACCCCAAGTAACTGGAGAAGCATTCTTCGAGATGACAGCAACAAGACAGCTGTTTCACTTCCTTGCGGAAAAGATGTGTTAAGCACAGACGACAAGCACAGTCATTGTCACAAAAGGAGAAGATGCCATTAGCAACACAAGGAAGTCACTGGATGCTGTGTCTCCATGTTGTCATGAAGAAGCTGACACTCGAATATTTGTACACGCCAGGGATGCAACGACGGATGGTAGCAAGTCCATTATCATTAAGGCTAATGACACGGACGTACTAGTCAAAGCAATATCTGTACTGCCATCCTTACAGGAACTAGGTCTTGAGAACATGTGGATTGCCTTTGGCCAAGGAGCCAAGGCATGATGGATTCCAGTCCATGAGGTAGTTTCTGCAATAAGGCCTGAGAAAGCTGGAGGGATCCCATACTTCCATGCGTTCACTGGATGTGACGTCGTGTCTGCCTTCTGCAGTAAAGGGAAGAAAACTGCATGGCAGACTTGGAACATCTTTGATGATGTTTCTGAAACATTCACCAATCTCAGCCAGCATCCAACATTGATTCATGATCTTGACTTTTTTTTTTTTTTTTTTTTTTCAAAATTTGGATTTTCAAATGGCCAATCAGGCAGATTTGATTAGAATCCCCTGGAGAACAAATGTGCCATATTTGATGCTTGTATCATTTGCACGATTCCTCTCAAAAATTGCTGTTTTCTGCCCCACTACTAGTCGAAAAGAGTCTAAAGGTTTCAAAGGTACCTTCTAATTGACGTAGTGATGGTGCACCTAACGTTCAAACAGTATGTGATTAAGAGACATAACTACGTTGTTTAACTTGGCTTTTTACAGTATAGATTACTACAGACAACAGTATACACATACAGTAGGGGTATGCCTCAAGCCTCAACATTTTGTTGGTTGTCGCTTTTGGTATCCTTTTGAATTCGACTACGGCGGCCATTTTTGCTTGCATCATGAAACACCTCTTGTAATCACTTGCTTCTCTTCCCACGCGACGAGGTGAGCAGCTTGGAAAGCTGCTCACTCACGGAACACACCTTTGTTCTCCCCTTTGGGCTGGCTCCCCTGACCTTGCCTCACACCGAGTTGCTCAGCTTGATGGCATGGTAACCAAGGCCTTCAAGATTATTGTAATCTCCCGCGATGAAGCCGAGTCTATGGGCCTACCACTTCAGTGGTCCCTCTGTCTTCTAATGCCTCATTTCAGGGGTGTTACATTACCAATCCGCTTGCTATCGCTTGCCAGGCAAGCCGTTCCTCATGAACCGTTTCGATGGAATGCTTAAAATCAAGCGAGTGCTCTACAAGCTGATTGGGACTGGAACACACCCCTGGTCTTGCACCCTATGCTCTTTCCGGGCTTGGTCCCCACCCCCACCCCACCAGGTTTCTTTATGTAGGACGCACGTGGTCCATCATCAACCCTCTTTTGGTGAATCTCATTCTTCCCTCCAGATCTTCAAGTCAGCTGTTGACCACCATACGAGGTCGTCCCGATTACAAAACCATGATCTTTTCTACCCCCGTTAACCCACACTCTCCACCCCCAAGTCAACTCCTTCCTCCAAATTTCCAGTTTTTTTCCTTCCTGAGAGCTTGTGGCTGTATTCGTCTTGTTCACCCCATGTTCTTCTTCCTCACATTCCTTATTACCTCAGCCACCGAAGGTGGAACTCATGTTTTCATCCCTTTCTGTCTGTTTGTCGCTCTACCAAGCTACCTTCTACTTTCTCCAAGTCTCTCTCTCTCTCTCGATTCCCTCATCCCTGTCCCCCTCCCCCGACTAACCTTAACAGTGCCAAATCGAGGAAAAAGTGATACGACCATTAAAAATGTAACTCAAGGATCATGGAATGCTGATGGATCATTTCACCATCAGCGTTTCAAGAAATAACACCCGCCGAATGCACTTGCACCATTCGCGTGTTGTCCATTGATGTCTGAAATTCCATCTTGGAATGGTCCATCAGCTTTGAGCAGCAAATCTTCAGGTTTCGGCAAATGCAGACCAAATCTTCAGTCGCACTCTCTCGCTATCACATGATCCTCCATCACTCTGTCACGTGCCATTGCTTCAAGGATCTGTGGAGGAACATGTCAGTCCACCACAGCACCAGGAATCGCTGCAAAAGCAACTCGAGGACGCCAAGTCAATGCCGGATCCTCATCATATACACTTGTTGAAGGTGCAGTTGTGTTTTATTTATTTAATTTGCCATCCTATTTTAAAAAAATAATTAATTTGTAGATTTGGAGATCAAGCTTCATGGAAGAGCTGAATGACAGAGGATGACGTTGACATGCCTTACTTCTACTCATGGACTTAGGGTGGCTGGTTCATGGTTTCAGTGCCCACAGGCTAATCGCTGAACTTGGTATTCCAACGCTGGTGTTGTGGCAAAGGAGATTGTCCATGTGCTCGTTGATCGCTGGAGGATGATCCAGAACTGCAGGGCCTACCGGAGTGCTCAGTTCCTCAAAACTGACCACAGGCTTGTGGTAGTAACTCTGAAGTTGTAGCTTAAATCCAGGAGAATGGTACCATCCCAGCCAAGGTTGGATTGTTGGCAAGCTCAAGGATGAGAGGGTAGCTGAGGAGTTTGCAAACAGGCTGAGTGGGGATTTGGGGGGTCTGGGTGCTTTGGGGAATTCTGAAGAGTTGTGGAGTGCCTTCAAGACCACCGTCCTTGATGTTGCCGGTGGATGTCTTGGAACTCACCGGAGGGTGAAGAAGAATTTTGTCTCTCAAGGGACACTGTACACCATTGACCAGAGTCGCAGGGCCAGGCTGAATGGCAGAGCTGAGCTGTTCAGCGAGCTGAGGCGTAAAACTGTACGTGTGCTGAGGGTGGACAAGGAGGCCTACGTGCAAGGTATCTGTGAGGGGGTGGAGCATCACCTGTGGTCAAGTGATTCTTGTCCTGCTTACAGGGGAATTTGCGCATTGCGTTCCTCCAAGCCCGTCCCACGGTGAGCAGAGGGTGGTGGGCTCTTGACAGGAGTCCAAAGTGAAAGCCCGCCGGACCAGTTACTTTGAACGGTTGAACCAGACTGATCCACCAGCTATGGAGTTGGACGTCAGGGTTGTTACTGTCCCCATTGCTGACCCTCCAATCAACTGTGATCCAGCTTCGTTTGTGGAAACACAGGCTGTGGTGAACCGGTTGAAATTGGGTAAAGCTCCTGGGATCTGAGGCATCCATGCTGAACTTCTCAAGGCTGGCAGAAATGCTGTACTCTCTCTATCGAGTGCAGCCTGTGGCTGCTGTTTGCATCATTGGTTGGGACGCGGCTATGCCGCTGATGCAGTGTCCCCCTTACCAGTACACTGGTACTCATTTTGCCGACTTTGGAAGGATGACAGGCTGAGTCAACCTCCTGGTATATTTTAATTCAGTGGCCAACGGGGCTTGAACTCAGGACCCTAGGACTGCATGCCACCCTAACCACTAAGCCAACACCAGGCAATGCTGTACTCATGTCATAGCATGCAGTTCTTTGCTCTGCCTGGAACACAGGTTTCATTCAAAATGACTGGAAGAGGGGCGTTGTTGTCCTTTTCTGGAAAGGGAAGCGTAATCGCCAGGACTGCAACAACTACCGAGGGGTGACGCTGTTTTCAGTTCTGGGCAAGGTCTTTGCTCAGATAGTTCTTGAAAGGGTTCGCCACCATCTGCTTGAGCACCAGCGTCCAGAGCAATCAGGGTTTACACCAAAGAGGTCAATGATTGACTGTGTCCTTGCTCTTCGGGTCCTCACCGAACGTAGACAAGAGTTTCGCCAAGAGCTACTTGCAGCCTATGCTGATCTCTGCAAAGTGTTTGATTCAGTGAATCAGGATTCCCTCTGGAGGATTCCTGGTCTTCGTGGGGAGCCACCAAAACTGATCAATCTGATGTGTGAACTCAACTCTGGTACTGAGAGTGTTGTGAGATGTGATGGTACCATCTCTGACTTATTTCCAGTTGTTACTGGAGTTTGTCAGGGTGTGTACTGTCCCCCCACACTTTTCAGCGCTTGTGTGGACTGGATTATTGGGAGGATGTTGGAGAGATCAAGCTGTGGTGTATCATTTGGGAATGTCAAGATCTCTGACCTTGATTTCACAGATGATGCAGTCATCTTTGCGGAAACTCTGGATATCCTCTTGGGGGCCCTTGAGATGCTGAATGAGTTGTTGGAGCTGCTCAGATTATGGGTTTCCGGGGTCAAAACTAAGATCCAGGCTTCCAATGGCATTTTGGATGCTGCTATCTTGTCTGTACCTGTTTGTGGTGAGGATGTTGAGGTCACGGAGAGATTCACTTACCTTGGCAGTGATATTCATGTCTGCTGGCTGTGAGCCAGAGGTCAACAGACGTCAGGGTCGGGCCTGGGGAGTCATGGATTCATTGGATCATGGGGTGTGGCGCTGTCGGTACCTGTGCAGGACGACGAAAGTCTGAGTCTTCAGGTCCTTGGTGCTTCCAGTCTTGCTCTACGGATGCAAGACTTGGACTCTGACCAGGGATTTGAGCCGGAGACTTAATTCCCTTGGTACCAGGTCTCTTCAGAGAATCCTTAGCCATCGCTGGGCTGAGCGGTTGCTGAGAGACTCAAATGAGATTCGTTACCTGTATCGTCCGTGAGCGTCAGCTGTGGCTGTATGGACATGTGGCTCGTTTTCCTGTCACTGATCCTGCTCACCAGATTATCTCAGCAAGGGAGCCTTGTGAATGGAGGAGGCCAATGAACTGACCATGTGCCTGGTGGTTGCAGCAGGTTGATCGGCATCTCAAGGAGATGGGGATGGGCTAAGCATCTGTTTGGGGGATGGCCAGACGGAGGCCCCTGGAGTACCGGAGGAAAGTGGATGCAGTGACGCGCTGCTCCAGCATATGCTCCCAGACCTGACCTACCTGATCTGACGTTGACATAGGGATGGAGCAGAGGAAGGTGGCTTTCAAGGTTAAGTTGAAATGTGGAAGGAGCGAGCATGACGATGGTCAGTTTGAGCCAGGACATAAAATCGAGTGGGCCAAGAAGACAAGAAATGTGTAAGCAGAAGGGAAAAGTTCACAGAGGGGGAAATGAGGAAGAGTGAAAGTGGACAAAATTTCAGAATATGAATCAGGAATGACATGAGATAGGGATGGCTCACCATTTTGAAGTGGAGAAGAACACGATTAGAGAGACTCAGGTGAGCAATTCCATAGTCGACTGAAGGAGGGCCCAACAAATGAGTGGAGGTAAGGCATTAGCCTGGATTTGGGGAGGGGAACAAAGTTTTGGTGGCCAGAGCGAGTGTGGCCTGGTCTGGCTTGTGTCGGATGTACCTGAGAGGGCAGGTGGGATAACACTAGAAATGTGGTGGTGGAACACTACTCGTCCATTAACCTATCTGTGATGAGAAGGAAGCAAGGCGTCGCTTCAGCATCCTGTTGAATCATACCAACTAGCTTCGGGTTTTGGATTCCACCGCTTCCTGGGGAGCAAGGTGTGATCGGGCAACAGCAGTCGACACGACATGCATACTCAATGTCACTGTGGATGAAGGTTTTCAACACCGTATGGAACTGACAGTGACCGAGGAATAGACTAAACTCTGCGGAGGATTTCAAGGTGCCCCCATGCACGCTTGAGGCCAGCTTGGATGTGTGATCGGCCTAGGAAAGGCCCTGGCAGATTGATAGACAACGGAGCTCTAAACATTGCACCTGTACAAGAAGTTGATTGCAGAAGTAAATTGTAGGGTTAGTCACAAGGCTTTAACGGACACATAGAGTGAGAGGGGTGTGGGATTTGGAAGGATTGAATGACACATTCCAAACGATGGACCAGCTTTGAAATATCTCCAAATTGGCTGACAAGGAAGTGTCAGCAACCCACCTATCAGGACTTATTGGTACATATTATCCTTTTGAAGGTTTTTGACTTGAAAATTACAAAGGATGTGGGAGATGTTGGACTGGCATATTGTGGAAGAGAGGGCTGATGGGGTTGTCAAAAATTCCACCCTCGGTGTTTACTCGATCAAAAGAGAGCCCCAGATACCACCTCATGGTACTTTTATATTATTTAAAGTAAAATGACATGGTGAAAGAAAAAAGATCAGATTTTCAGTTTGCTTTTATACCAATAAGGTTTTTTGTGGAAGGGGGTGGGGAGGTGGGGTTAGGCCGTAAGTCCGATTCCAGTGTTTGTTTATTATGTACATTTAAACTGCTGATTAAGCCCGAAATATTTATCAATAAGACGTGCTCTTAAGAGTTCAGAAAGAAAGTTTCACTAATCCAACTTGAACAGCAGGAAGGTATCACGGTTTAAATATAGTCTTGGAGATGTGAATCAAACAAAATTACACACATAAAATTGTTCCGATGTGAGAGACACAAACAAGATCGTTCACCTTTCTGGCTGGCTCAGCACGTGGTGGTGGGTGTTCAAGGAAGCCTCGGCAGTGGAAGAAAAATAAATAAATTTCCATTCAACCGCTCGGCGGTGAATGACACACATTGTGCCTCTGGTCGGTACTAAGACAATAGAAATAATAAAAGTTTTATCTTTGGACGGCAGACCTGGCGAGCTACCTCAAAGAATGCTCCAGAGGCAAAGACCCCAGACGCAGGATCAATCAGCTCTGGTGCTCACAGGAGGTGAAACATCACTTCCATAAAACTTCACGTTTATCTCACAACCTGCAGGTCCTCCAGGTGGAGTTTCCAGAACATTGCAGTGCCAAACCGCCGGTGATGTAGATACGACGGAGCAAAATGCCATTTTCCAATCATACAAGGCTTTACAAAATGTAGCAATGTGGCTGTGCGGACAAATTACATCCGTGAATGATCGAATGATGAGAACAAATCAGGGGCGACGGCCTTACCTGAGCAGATAAAGCTCGGTCTTCCTTTCCAACCTGAGAGTTCAAATCAATCTGCACTTGAAGCTAAAGAGAGGGAGAACATGGTCGTCTCATCCTTACAAAATCAGCGACAGGATTGGAACACAAGGCAGCTGGACACCTGAGTGCACCCAAACACATTACTGTTAAAAACATACATTTTTAACGCAGGTGTCGAGGAGGCTCGGAATCGCAGGACAGGAGTCAATGGATCAATGGCTAGAAATGGGCTGAAGGGGAAGCAGAAAAAGGGGAATGTACGGATACAACACCGCAGGGAGGAGCTGCAGGTGATCGGGGGTTGGGGGAGAGGGTTGGAGGGGGGTAGAAAGAGGGGGGTTAGAGGAAGGGGTGTTGTGGATGGGGTCTCAGTGGGTGCAGCAAAGCTTAAAGGTGAAAAGAGGAGAAATCACAAGGTTGCAGTGGGCAGCAGACTTCAAGGCCTGGAGGGAAAAGCACGAGACAGGTTACCAATTTAAATTCGACCTTTTTGACCCCTCACAAAAAGTGATGATGTAAATCTTTGTCGCTCATCTCATCGTTGTTTTCATGGACTTAAAAAATAAAAACCTTGACGTAAACAGTGAATGACAAAAGGACACCAACTGAGATCCATTCAAATTAATAATTATTGATGCTCTGATTCATTCCACAAATAGGATTTCTTTGGGGATTCCACTGAAAATACCCAGTTGTTACCACTAGCATGCCCCCAATCCCCCCCCCAACCAAATCACCCTTATCTACAATTCCAACCACAAGTGTCAAAAGCCAATTGAAATAGATCACAAAACAATGAACAGTTGAAAGCAATGCTAGTTTTATTTTGATCTATTTATGTACATAAAATTGTTAGGCAATGGCAGATGAGGCACAGGTTTCAATAGGCCGGTGTTCCGTGGCCCTTAAAGAACCCTCTCACTGCCCGTCACACCAGTCACATTCTCACAGCCCCTCAGGGCATGACACCCAAGCAGTGTCCTATAGCTTAGCCCCATTGGGGCCGTGTTGGCTCGAGGCGATCCCAAGGATTTACTGCACAGAAAGTCCAAAGCTTGGAACATGGAGGACGATACAGAAATGTATGTCTCCAACGGCGTTTTCATGAGCTTGTCAATGACGTGAAATGGCTTAACAACACGAATGCCTTGGCTGTCAGTCCCAAGACGACATTCCACGTGACTGCCGATGTCGTACAATTTTGTCCATGGTACACTGAGCAGTCAGATAACCACCGCCAACTCATGCCCAGGAACAGAAATACAGTTATTCGGCTTTTCCATGTCAGACCAACCATCTCCACCGTTCCCAGCCCATCCCAGTGCAGAGAAATACAAAAATGAAATAAAAAGAAAATAACTTCACGGCAGTTGTTACACAGGCACCCAGAATGACCGTTGTGTTCAAGGTCTCAGCACCATCTGCAGCAGGAAACCAAAACTTCGACGATTCCTCTGGCCAACAAAGCCCAGGCCTTGCCTTTGCTTTGGTGAAGTGTCAACAAAGCAAAACAAACTTCAATAAAAACCGATGTTCAGCATGTAAAGTTAAAAAAAACAAAAGAAAATTAAAATAAAACAGGTCCAAAAACATTGGACTATATTGGAGGCAGTGTCCGGTCAGACAACGTACAGTAGATTTGAATCCGGTACCTTCGCAAAGATGAGGCAATGAGGTTAAGGCGGAAAGAGGCAGAGACAGGCAAGGTGTTTGGAGTGACCCGCCATGCTTTTGGGTGCTCCGTGGCGTTTTTGAACACACCGCAAACAACACCGACAAGAACAACAAAAAAAGTCTCAAAACAAATCTGGCTCCCCTGCAAGGTTAACAAAGACTTCTCGGTTTGTTTGGACTAGATTGGTGAAGATTTACAACAACGAAGTTGATCAAGCGTGCGAACAAACCCAGCCTCATAAAAACAAGAATAAAACTGTGCACGCTGACCCACTCACACCCCCTCCCCCCCTCCACCACTCCACCCCCAAATGTCCATGAAAACACACACTTTGCCCTCCCTTCCAAAGAAACTTCACAAGTGTGTAGAGCAGACAAATGTCCAAACGCATCACACAAACTTGCAAGTTTCAGAACAGGGTTTTTTGTTTAAATTCCTCATCGAAACATGAGCAAAAACTCACATCGTGTGTAAAACAAAATTCCAGCAGTACAAAATAAAGCGCATAAAACTTTTGGCAATGCTGAACATGAATATCAGCACCAATAATAACAATAATAATAATATTTATAACTGTGACAATGACAATGAACAAATAATAATTGGTGGAAATGGTTATGATGGGAAGCTCGACTGTTTGTCGAGATCCACCACTGTCCCTCCCAAGCCCCCCAACGCTTTCCCCACCTCTTGTTTTACACGTGTGTTTCTATAAATGTTGGCAGCATCCTTGTGGTTTGGGGGACAGGCCCCGAATTTGAGCAAGGGTGATTGGGAGGCTGGCTTGGGGAGCAGGTAGCAGCTGAGCTTTCCTGGGACAGGTTCTCAGTGTATTCCTAGATGTGCAAGAACAAAAGAGGAGAATGCAAATACAAAGTACGGATGAATATTAGGGTTGGAGTTGGGAATAGAAAATTCAAGATTGATACTGAGCATTGGAGTAGAAGGATCGCGATGTGTACACAGCACACCACGAGGATTTCGGAATACATTAGTCCTCCACATGGCACCGTTCATACATTTGCCTTCTACAACAGCTTAAATATACCATCAGAGATGGGGAATCCCCCACCATTGAATGAAAAAGGTCATACATATTCCAGATAATGAGGGAGGTGAATTGGAAACGACACCATTTGGTCAACATCTCGAAAAAGTTCCCCAGGAGTGAGGAACATAGTAACCAAAAATAATTGAAATCAGATAAGCGGTTTTCCATTTATTACAAAATTTTTTTTTCAAGATGGCCACCCAGTCG
The DNA here is from genome assembly GCF_056783735.1 of Eptatretus burgeri. NCBI lineage: Eukaryota > Metazoa > Chordata > Myxini > Myxiniformes > Myxinidae > Eptatretus > Eptatretus burgeri. The sequence goes on along the minus strand of NC_140976.1, from coordinate 13,499,834 downwards.
GCCATCTTGGATCGGGCCACACCCAAAATCAATAGGGTTCTTCCTTTTCAGGTGGTACATGTGTGACCCAAATTTCAAATCGATATGGTGAACAGTTTATGAGTTATCGCACTCACAGCTATAAATGTTGACACCCGGACGGACGCACAGCCGGACAGACAGCCGGACGACCTGGGTGACAACAATATCCCCCTTCCGCTACGCGGCGGGGGATAAAAATGCCCTGTCACAAAAAAATGAACACCCTGGCTGTAAATAATTGATATTCTAACAATCTGTCACAATGAACACAATCAAATGGGCTACATACATTAGTATTCGGTAGCATGTCCTTTGGGATCCAGGCAGAAGTGGTAATGGACGTACGACATGTGGCACCATCTGTGTGTCCCGTGTTGCAGGAAGATGGTGCCACATACATGCCATACATCCAGAACCACCTCTGCCTGCAAGAGACAGAATGGGAAACATAAGGTCGGGTTCGAACCGCCGACCTCTAAGACTCAGAACGGACGCTCTCACCATTGCACCACCAATTTCTTGAAAGGTCAACGAAAACCAAACTGTAGTTTAGTTTTAGTTGACATCTTTGAAAAATTCAGTTCAAATTTCTTGTCACTCGCATTTAAGGCGGCTAAGCACCAAAACAAGTTATATTGCTCGTCACACCTCTGGATCCAGCGTTGGGTCCAACTCCGAGCTTGAAGGGATCCTGGTACCAGGAGGTTGCATAGTCTCTCTTGGTGTGGGACCAGACTGGGGAGAAATATGGGCGCTCTGTAGGGGGCGACAGAGACCATCGGCGCCGCCTGGGCCTGATAAGCCTGGCAGACCATTCCCAGTGTAAGAATGTATACATTCCTGGTACTAACTTGAAAATTGTCTTTTGACTGAATCACTGCTCTAAACTAGGAATGGGAGCACAACCTACCAACACTTGCATTGGATGAAAGAATTCTAATCCCAGTGGATCCATGTTAATACGAGTATGGTATGGGATCAATGATACGAGTAGGGATCCATCATCAATATGATATGATCTACAAGCAAGTTGCAAGGCCAGGCAAATTTGCAGTGGATGGAATTTCTCTGGGCTCTATTTAACAATCTATGTTCTTCGAAATACTAATCCCTTGTGATTCTTCACCACCCCAGTCACTCACCTCGGCCCTCAGCATTCCTTCGATCTCCCTGTGGCACGCGAATGAGAAAGTGGCCTGAAGGCACCGCTTTCAGCTCTGCACCAATTGCTCCATAGGTGGCATACGTTCGATGGTTCGGAGAGCCCCCTGGCGCGGGCCTTTCCTCGGCCACAGTGTCATAATCGTCCAAGTGCCGGGTGCCACGAGGCCTCGCCACGTAACTTGCAGAAGCCTGGCTCAGTGGTGAGGAAGATGATGTGAGTGCCGCCGGAGCTTTGACATGTGAAGGAGATGCAGACTGCTGTGGCTGGACACCAGGCCCGAGCACGTCTTGCCAGGATTGCCGATCAGTAAAGCGTGGCCAAGGTCCTGAGCCTTCACGGGAAGATCGAGAACCAACCGTGTCCACAGAAGAGTGCCGCGCGTGTTTCTGCTCAGAGTAAGATCCAGATGAAGAGTTCTGCTGATTAGGAGAAGAAAGACGGTGAGCATGCAAAAGAACAACAATAAGGAATGAAAGATGATGGAAATGAGGAATGAAAATAGAAGATGATAACTTTTTATTCATAGGTAGGAAAAGTCAAAGAGGAAAGAATAGGTGGGTTAAAAAAAAAAAAAAAAAAAACAAACAAGAAAGAGCAAGTGTAAATAGAGATAGAACTCGATACTTCCGAATTCTCTTACCGAAGGGGGATGTGGGAATGTGTCATAAGGTGGAGGTGGACTATCTCGTACCTCACCCTCTTCACCATCGCTCTCACTCCAATAGTCCACTACAACAAAGGAGTTACATATGATGTGATTAATGATCAGGGATTTCTGAACTGGTTTATTGAAAGTTCTGGCCTAGATCAGAGTTATAGAGTTGTGTCATATCCACAAACACATAACGACTTTAATGAAAGAAAAATCCTTCAGAATTGGTTTTGGTTTGCAGGTCAGATATCAGGCCTCACAAACAAAGCCGTTCCCAGTGCTTCACAGATGTGGCCTTGAGAAAGCCAAGTGGCATCCCTCAGTACACTGCCTAATCTCTGGCATGTGACTTGCAGTGACAACTTCTCTTAAAGAGTGTGTGATTATCGTTGCAATTCGGGTATCAAATCTTCCAGCGATATTCCGCTAACAGTTATCTGTTGCGATGATGGGGACAGTGTCAGTGAAGCGCTGGGTGGTGCAACTGGTGCAGCGATTACAGCATTGACTGGGCCTGCTGGTCGGACTCATCCTGGCATCTTCCCTCAACAAGGACTCCCCGGCGACACATCCCGCCGCAGCAGACGCCAACTTACTCACCCACCTAGCATGCCACGCAACACAGTCCAACATCAAATGAAAAGCAGTACGAGGAAAAAAGTCATGCAACATTCGGCAAAGCTCAGCCCTTCAATTACCGACCTGTTCATTTCATCTGTCCCATCAGTGGCAAAGTAAAAGGGCTTGAGCCGTGGGTGTGACGCCTTGAATGCACTTGAGGGAGGTAAAGAGGGGTGAGGATGGATTTGTCTGAGCACAGAAAAACAATAAAACAAGCAGTCATAAACTGGTACTTACGAAATCGTCAACTTGACCTCTGACTTTGTCTAATAAAAGCTGACTCAAGAGAAGGTAGCGACGCAAACCAGAAGTTTCTACGATGATTCTGTACCAAACCATCAAAAATTGAATGTTTGACCTCACTGTAACCTTGACCTTTGACCGATATTGACCAAAATCTAATCAGCACTAGCCATCACCCTCCTGAATCACGTGGTGTAATTTGACATTGGTAGCTTCTTCCGTTTTCGAGTTATCTGTACAAAACCATCAAAAATCAAATATTTGACCTCACTGTGACCTTGACCTTTGACTGATTTTGACCAAAATCTAATCAGCACGAGCCATCACCCTCCTGAATCACGTGGTGTAATTTGACATTGGTAGCTTCTTCGGTTCTCGAGTTATCGTGCCTACAAACAAACAAACAAACAAACAAACAAACAGAAACGGAAGGCATCAATATACTTACGAAATCTAAAGATTTCGTAAGTAACAAACAAACACACAAATAGAGGACGGAAGTCATCAATATACTTACGAAATCTTTAGATTTCGTAAGTAAAAAAAGAACAAGTATGTGAGAAAATGCAAATGCAGGTTTGTGGTTAATAGGAAGGACAGGGTGGCTCAATTAAGTGGTTAAGTGGAAGGTACCCTGTAGATAGGCCTGAGGAAGTGGAGGTGAGAGAGCAAATGAAAGAAGATAAAGGTGGACACACTTACTGCTTTCGCTTGCACTCTGGTGCTAGTTCGATTATAAACTCCGACAAACCGATGTAGCCTTCTGCCTTGATGTCCTACACATCCCACGAAAGAAAAACATAGAGAAGGGAAAAGGGAAACAAATTCAAATGCATGGAAACATCAAGTGCCTCATGATGCCATTGATATGTCAGTCGGAGAAACAGTTCACGTGTTTGACCCCTGATACATCAAGCTAGTAGTCAAATAAGCTTCACAGGATGGGGCCATACTTTGTTTTAGTGTTTAACTTAATGTTTTATCAAATCGTATTGTTTCAAAATCACAAAAGCTACAACCATGAGGATCATGTCAGAATCCCTGCATGCAGGATACAGATTGGGTAATTGCTTCTTCCAATCAACAGATTTTCTCAAGCTATAAATTTTCTTCCTCTTTTTTTGTATGCCGCAAATGGCTGTGCTTTGCATCATTTGCTTGGGGTGGGGAGGGGGTGGGGCACTGCTATGCCACTGATGTAGTGTCCCCTGTCCTTTAAAGTAAGAATGCATCAGTCAGGTGAGCGTGTCGGTGATAGCTCGCCTACTCTTCGCGAAGGACACTGTGGGATCTTTAACGTCCATAAACTAATGTTGGCAGACAGGACGCCCAGTTTAATGTACATCAATGGACGTCACAAACATTGATGAATCACCTTGTCTGTGAAACACCAGGATGACAGTTTATATCTGGGTTGGGATTCAGACCCAGGCTAGACATCTCAGAGGTAAATTTGCATACTTCTAGGCTATCCTGCCAGCCTAAGCTATACATTTAGTGGTCGCTAAATCCATGAGGTAAAGCACTTGTGCGCCATGATTAGTGTGCAGCATTCATTCTGCACTGCCTTCGAGCCACATACGTTGTGTTGCGTGTACCAGTAGAGGGATCCGTCTTTTAGCACAAACCAGTGCTTCCTCCACTTCGGTGTCAAAAAGCCCTTGGCGTCTCTTTTCTTCCAGAGCCAGCCATCGCAGTCAGGCCGTTCCAGCTCGTAGCACGCCACTGTGCGGCGGCTCGAAGGTATACTGGATGCTGTACACAGTGAACGTAAAGCAGGCACCGAACATCCAATAAAGGCATTGACTCATTACTGAAGAGCTCAACTCTCGGTTCTTGTAAGGTTCAGAATCCAATAAATGTTCCACTGCATTTGAGGAACAAGGGTAGACCCAGGTGGTACATTAACCTTTACATAATTATTGCATTAAATGCTCAATTTAATTCAAGGCTCTTTGGGAATAAGAGCAAAATGCTAGATACTGAATCAGAATGCATCTCCTCACCTTTGACTGCTTTCAAAGCCAAGTGACGCCGTGAGAGCTACGGGGGTGATGGAGAGGGGGACAGTTAAGAGGATGGGGGTGGTGAGAATGAAGTAAGAAAGGACGGGGAGACAGACATGCTGACTTTGGGCAGGCCGAAGGCAAACCCAAACGCTCTTTATCAAAAGTGGACACATTGAATGTGACATAAGCAAAGGCGGACAAAGAATAGGACAGGCAGCATCACTGAAAGAGACAAAGCGAGAGAGGATTGGCTAAAAGAGGGAGAATCTTGAAGGTTTGGTGCATGGAGTGGACGTGGAGATTCACAGCTTTACATCATCTCAAGAAGAATTGATTTTTTTTTTCTTTTTTTGCCAGATTGGGTCGAGGCAGTAGAGCGTGCAAAGCAACTGTGGCCTGATAATTCATCTGGGCCGCACACCCGTTGGAGGAGCACAGGATGCGAGGGCATGTGTGGTGCGGAATAGGAAAATGGGCCTGCGGTCACAATTCACCATCGTTCTTTCACAAACATACTTCTCCAATGTCAGCAAACTCGCTGGACCACTACAGTTAATAAAACACTTATTAATATTGATAATTGTATTTATAATACTGCAAAGTCAGCAATCATGATAAATTACTTCTTTATTGGAACCTTTCCGAGTCTACAAGTGCTTCACTACTCGTGTGGAGATTATGAAGGAGGAAATTAATCAAATGAACTTGTAGCTTAACACCATAACTATCACTCTTACCACGTCACTTGTAACAAGTCTGCCACCACAGGTGAGAGGAAATTACGCTTTTTTATTAATCATGAAAAAGGCAAGCAGTGTGATGAAAAAAAAAATATATATATATATATATATTTGTGTGTGTGTGTGTATATATATATATATATATATATATATATATATATATATTTGTGTGTGTGTGTGTATATATATATATATATATATATATATATATATATATATATATATATATATATATATATATATATATATATATATATATATATATATATATATATATATATTTGCGACAAAAAAAGCAGCGAATTCAATGATGTTGAGAGACTGTGCACTCGAGTGAGGCACAGCTGGCATCGGAGCATCAATGGGATCCAGGTAGAAAATTAGCAATTTCAGCACCACAAGGGGTCTGAGAGACAGAACAGCTCAGAGAGGTGGGATGGTGGTGAAGCAAGATGGCTGAGAGCAAGGAAGGGGAAGGCAAGATGTAGAGTAAGTGAGGAACAAGTGAATGTGGGAGATGAGGGAGGAGAAGAGGGGTACGAGGGAGTGCAGATAAATAAGGAAGGTCGGCCCAGACCAAAGTAGAGAGGAATGCAATGTGGAGATGATGGTGGAGTGTGACGGCGCTGTGTGCGGGGAGGTAGAGTGGGGTGAGAGCACGAGAACACTGAAAAGCATCGACTAAGGAGAGAGCTATCTTTATACAGGGTCTCTACCCTTTCAAACCCATCCTTTCCTATTGATACAGCACAAGAGACACCAAACAAAAAGCTAGTGTGGTGCGCATCGGAGAAAAGGATGGCACAAGAGCTTTAATTTGATGATTTGAGAATCAGAGCCCGAGATATGCATGAAATGTAAAAGAGGAGTGAAGGAATTAATAAAGCCAGAGAGAAACCATTATCGGTGTAACAGTATACGGCATGAACTGATGATATTACCAAAGTAAGTACAAAACTGGAGATCAGAACAAACCCAAAAGCAATGCTTGTTTGGGCCACAGGGCAAAAGATGCTTGGATTATCTGCTTGCCTGCTCTGATCAACAAATATCAATAAATATCGATGTACAGTAATTACATTCTGTGAAAACGCTCCAAATGAGGCCGAAGGCATCAAGTATTGAAACTTCGAGAAATACTAGTACTCAAAACTTTGCAAAAGATAAAACATTGCTTTGATAACGAATGTGATGTTTTCAGTTGCGTGTACAAATCTTTGGGTAAACATAGGTTGGACAACACCTCAAATGAGGTCATTCCATTGGGTAGTGGGTGAAAGAGCAGAAAGGAACAAAGGTGGTGAGGAATGTGTGTGTGTTGCTCGGGTGATTCTGCTGTGTGGGTAACATATAAGAGATGGTAATGGACTTGTGTTAAGGGTATGGAGGGGGGGGGACAGCTGAAGAGGAGGATAAGAAAGTGTGTGTGTGTGTGTGTGTGTGTGTGTGTGTGTGTGTGTGTGTGTGTGTGTGTGTGTGTGTGTGTGTGTGTGTGTGTGTGTGTAATTGATTCAAGTGTGCCGTAAAATAAGAAATGCATTTTTAAAAGCTAATTAAATAGGTCAAAAACATGCTCCAAGATCAGACAAGATGATACATTTGGTGGGAAGAGTAAGAAAGAGATTGAAAATAGTTGGTCATGCATATTGTGGATCGTAAGCCCCCAGATACCTGGAAGCTTGCGATCCACAATGTCTCATCTCAGGTACATAGAGAGGGTGGTGGCCTAACATGTAGTTACCAAAGATGTCTCAATTAATTTACCGACTTAGCCAAGTCTTCGCTGACGGATTTTACATCTTCATTTCCAAACAAACGACATAAAATCGCCATCACCGCTGCAAGTGCAGCGCGGGGATTTTCGAAAGATGTATGAGGCATAAGAGCAAGACCAAAGGAGATTAGTGCTGGGTATATCACAATAAGTTGGAAACAAATGCGTGTATTCTTTTAGAGGTGGAGGTGGAGAGAGAGAAGAATAGGACCGGACAAAAGTGACCCATGCGGATGCTCATCGGTACAATATTCTGCCAACAAAGCTTGAATGAGGGGATAGGTGACATTCACCTCACGTGACCCTTCCAAATCCTCAACGTTGCCATAAACAAAGCCAGAAAAAAGCGAGATCCAGAGGGGAGCCTTGTCTGAGTCTGGGTGTTGACGGCACTTTGAAAAAAAAAAAAACCTGAAATTTGCCGAGTGATGTAAATATACTCATCCAACTCTGTCATAGCAAATTTGAACCACTTTCCGATGTGAGAGGCCAAAGGAAAACTTTCAGCAATACTTGTTCAACAAGCAGTGGATTTCTTACCCACATCAAAACCTCCAGGAGTTGAGTAAAAAGAATACACACAATGTTACAAATATATGAGTTCCCTTTCAAGGAACTTCAACGCAGAAGGAGGCCATTCAGCCCATCAAGGCAGTACAATGATTACCAACCGATGGTCGTTTGTCCATGCTCTATCCCTTTTAAGTGCTGAGCATCAAGCAAGAAAGTAGCAACGTCCCATTTTTAGTCTTTGGTATGACTCCGCTGGGGTCGAGTTTGAACTGCTGATGTCCCAGACTCAGAACAGACACCATAACCATGATGCCACCGAGTCCAGTTAAATGTCGTGGTTTGTTTTCTCAATTCCATCTGAACAAAAGAGTAATATAGGTTTGGACTGTGCTGTGCTTGGTTGCTCCATGACAAGCATGCATAATACCTTGTGAGCAGGTGAAACTCCACATCGGTCCATGATCTGTACGGCAAGCCTGTGAGAGGAAAATGACAAAATAACGAGGAAAAATGAATAAATAAAAGGAAGCAAAAAATGCACAACAGGTGGTCATATCGCCATCTTTGCGAAGTGAATAATTTTCACTGCAACTCAACAGAAGGATATTTAATCAAGACTTAACATCCTGCATCCCAATAACCACAAGTGTCCCATGAACTGCCGACTTCAAAAGGTCTTGCACCTGGACTGGCTCAAGTGGAGAATGGAAACTACCATGTGGAATAAAATTCAAATTTTAACTTTGGTAACATTGACATCATCCCATTCAAGGAAAGAATGGCTGGGCATCTCTGCAGCACAAAGGGCACTTCAAGCAAGCCGTGAAAAGGATTTTGTCGTGAGGGACGAAACTAAAGCACAAAATAACTTCAAAGTTTGTCTTGAACACTCGCAAATAAACAAACAACACTTTATTCCTGCAAAGGCATTGCTACTAAAGGCCCAACACAAGATGAGTGGTGGAAAATAATTTTTGTCACCTTCAGAAAACCATTATAACGCATAATTCCAAGGTGTGACTCTTTCAAACCTTTTCAAGATTTCTTATACATTCTCTCAGTCCTTGTGGACTACATGGATGAGTAAGACCATTAAACAAGAAAACAAAGCAGAATATGAACCAGAAAACATTTACATACCCAAACATGAGAGATGAACGTGGCAGGTGCTCACATTAATTGTCTCTCTCCAAGTGAACAGAGGACATGCCAAGGGCAAATCCTGGAGAACGATGAGATTTAATTGCAAGGAGGAGAAAACGATCCTTAAGAATTGCATAATAATCGATCAGCCAGTTTGGCTTCGTTTAATTATCGATAACACGATTTTATGGAATAAAGTCAAGACCGATGTCTTGGCTGAGCGTGAAGACCGTTGAGCTTTCCGACGCTTCCGCTCAAAATGAGGTTTGATCGACCTGGGGTACGGTGGACTACCCTGCTGTTTATCTTTACTTTTTTGCTTAACCAAACATGTTGTAGGTCTGCCGTGTTCAGCGTGTACCACCAGAGAACGCCTATGACCTGCGAGACTATCAGGCATTTCTAGCACGCTCAAGAACTACAGCTGTGAACGGGTAGGTTTATTTAATTCAGGAAATCTGTTACATTTCATCCATGTCCTTTTGGTTAAGGTAACGAGGACATTTTTCTTCGTTGTTGTGATCAGATTGATTGTTTGGTGGATGGGATGAGGTGTAGGCGTATGTTGAAGGAATCCACCATCTTGGAAAAAACCACCTGAGGATCAATTTTCACAGCAGGTTGTAAAAACTATGATTTATTCATGTTTGAAAAATTAGATGTGCACTCCCCCAATATATATTGTTACGAATCTGGAAACCATTTGCATCCACACATACAGTTGACCAAAAGTTTAGTTATTTCGTTAAGTATATGTGGATAGTTAGAATCCCTCCCTTATGTCTAATGGGAATTTCATGTGTGCGCTGCGAGTTTCTTTCGAGTTAGTTTTCTACATCAATCCCCTCCACTCCTTCAGCTCCATTACGCACGTGTTCAAGGCCACGAACGTAGACAGAGTTTCCATCGCTTCAGAGCCGACTCCGCCCCAGCAAGATGGAATGTTCCTCTCGTCCAATCAGGGGTGAGATCGCTTCAGCTCCAACTCCGCCCCATCAAGAAAGAATGTCTCCCCTGTCGACACGGGGAAGACAAAGGCGCCTTGGAGCTCTGGCTCCGCCCCGAGAAGAAAGAATGTATCTTCGGTCCAATCAGGGGCGGACACCGCAACAGCCCACTGAGACCGGAGGCAGCCTCGTCCAATGAGGAGAGGACACCGATTACCCAACGCCCCCCCCCCCCGACCAATGAGAGTGGGAGTTACCAGGGAGCCCGGTCCCCCGACCGAGCACGAGGAGATGAGGATTGACGGCGCGATTCTGACAGAAGGGGGTCTCGTCTTGCTTTTGGTTCGTGGTTGGATCGTGCTGGCTGGCGTCTGTCTCTTCGCCCTCGATCCTTGGTGCCTGGTGCGTCGTTGGTTGTGGGTTCAAGTCCCACCGTCCTTGGTGTGCCTGGTTCGTCGTAAAGCTGTTCCATGGTCCCCGAGCTCACAAGTGCGGGTCGGCCAGACCGCACGAGGCGGCCAGGCACTTGACCAGATTCTGACCCCCAGCTTGCCTATCCTCCGCGGCTGGAGACACCAATAAAGGCCAGCCGGCTCCATTTCTTTTTGGGTGTGTGTGTCTGTGTGTGGTGCCAGTCTGTAAGTAAAACTGTTAAGTGATTGCCATTGTACATTTGCCTGCATTTATATTCGTGATCAAGTCTGCTCTGTGTTTCCCTCCCTATTGCCTATTGTAAATAAATAACTGTTAAATGTTCCAGTTTGTTGTCCGTGTTTTCTTTCATTGACGCAGTATGGTTTGGGCTTGAGAATTAGTGAGACCGCTTGTGCCGTAAATTGCTATTTGGACCGGCAGGTTTTGGTAATTTCCGCTCGGTTACGTCGGACCCGAGTTGGTAACAGCAACTCAGTTCGGAGGAAGCCTGCCGAGGGTGTGGCTTCCCCAGTAGTTCGACGGCGTGGGTACTAAGGTAAATTGGAATAGACAAATAAACCCTACCCCACGCCGTCGAAATATTGGCGACCACGGTCGATTAAGCAACCCGTCGGCTTCGAAGTTATCCAGAGCGACGACCTTCAATTCCGGGAGTCCGGTGGGAGACGGCCTAACAACTGCCCCATCTCGCGGTCGTCCTCGCCACCGAACCCGGCACCACAACAATTGGTGTCAGGAGCGCGATTCGGACCCCTTCACCTCCATAGAGAAATTCACGGGACTCGGATCAGGGGTGTGCGAAGCAACTTCCCCGTTCCCTCCAAATTAAGAGCATTCAAATTTATTCTCACGACGAGCCATGGCGGGCCAAGATGGGCTGGAACAGGTGGGGTTAGATTTGAGCTTAGAAGAATCCATGGTCCAGGAAGACACCCCCATGCAGGAAGACATTTCCCCGCAGCCAAACCCAGAAGTGGTATTGGGAGTGGCAGGGCGGCGCATGAGCGCCCCTACTTCAAATTTCCCTCCCGGTCCCTGGCGGATCCGCGCCCAATAGAGGCGAATCGGCTTTGTCAGGGCCATCTGACTTCAACCGGATTATGGAGGGAATAAAACAATTGATACAAGAAATGAAGGGGATTTGGAAAGCAAAATGGACTGGAATGCAAAAGAACAGAACAACAAAATGGATGAGATGAGGGGTGATATGCGAACACAGAGAAGGGAAATGCAGAGCATGGGGTTGAACCTGCAGGCGAGTCAGGAGGCAATGAGGAGTTGAAAGGCGAAATGCGGACAATGGACTGGAAAATGGTTCCTGCACGTGGAGGAACGACCGAGTCAGGGGGGAGTGTAACGGTTCTTCGGACCGCGGTGGAAACGGGCGAGGTCGAGGTAACGAGTGATGTCACGACGGTTAAAGGAGAGACCGGTAAACTCGGACAGGGGATGACAGAAATAGTAACAGGGACACAAGGGAAGAAGTAGGATTTAGAAATAATGACGGAGACGCAGAAATCAAAAGAGGGGGACAAATTGCAAGAAGCTAAAGTAAAAGAGGAGCACACACACACAAGTAAGGGACATTGGGGTTGAGCTTGGCGAATGTTTCGAGACCCAATGCGAGGGTCGGGTTAACCTCCAGACAGTATGCTAACCTAACAGACTGTTAACCTAACAGACAGTATGCTCCCTCGAGGCAGGCCATGACGAGGTGAGTCTGGTAAGGCCGTACGAGGTCGAGCAGGTGCATGGTGCGAATGAGCACATGCCGAGCTTGGGGGGTATAGAAACCCCGGGATCTTTTTGGTTAACCCAAGCACCTAGTACGAATGTCCCAGAGTGTGTGTTGGAATGTGTGAGTGATGCAAATGACATGGAATGTGTGGAAATGGGACACGGATCGATCCAGACGGGAGACGTGGGTCGTGTAACGGATGGGAACGGCAAGCCTAATGGGCCGCACGGAATTGTTTTGGAAACTGCGCCGGTTCCGCGGGACGCTGCGTGCGAGGTCCATTCCGTGTTTTGCGAATGGCCCAGGTGCGCACGTTTGTGTGATCGGGAGTCGGCCTTAAAACGTTCCACGCTTGGTACAAGACACCAGCGCAGACAGCTAAAATGGCGGCGGTGATGTGAATTTGGAAAGCACGTGGCCCCATGTTCGGAGGCCGACGTGCTGCGCACCGCGAGAGGTGCTCGCGGAACGCGCAGAGAGAATCCCAACGGCGACACCGCCAGGCCCGTGTGCGTGGTAATCCTCGCAGGGTCCATGTGCGAGTGACGTCACCGGGGATAGCGCAGCACGAATGCCAGGTGGGTAGCGCACGGTGGCTCGCATGGGGAACACCGCGGAAGCAAGCGGTTGTTGCAATCGACGGGGCGACATTTCGCTGTCAATTATCGCTCATACGGAGGGGACAAGTGAGTCAGAAACCGCCGAGCTGGCGAAGCAAGGTTTGGAGGGCCTTGCTCCGAGTACACGATGCCCCGCCGGGATGGAGCGAACATCCTGGTGCCTTGGGCAAAGGAGCACTAGTTAGTGGATGGGTTTAGCGTTAGTTAGACCAGCCTCATGGGGACAGTATGAGTAGTCCTCCATGGGGCCTGGTGGGACGAGTTAGTGGGAAATGTAGCATAGAATTTAGAATGGATGGGAGACATAGACGGACATCGAACGTGTAGTGGGGACGTAGCTTAGCAACGTAGAGTTAAAAGGAACATGCATTAGAGTAAGGGATGACCGGGGGGGGGCACGAGCTAGTTAGGGGAATGTAGCGAGCAAAGTGTCAGTGTTGAAGTGAATTGGTGAAATAAAAATAAAACATAGTGAAAGAAACATAATGAATGAATGTGGGACAGCGGGCCCAAGTGCGAATGGAGTGAATGTGGAATGCATGGTGCAAATGAATGATTGGGGGGAGGAGTGAATCCCACCCAAGGGAACCCGGGGTCAGTGTAATGTTAGTTAGGGGATTAGTTAAATTTACCAAAGGGTCATTCCATGTCAAATGAGCCGAAAAAATGAAATTCTGCGGTGACCCCCTCAGACTTTCCTGAAAAAATTCTCAAAGCTACCTTAACATATATGAAGAAGGTTTGCCAAGTTATAGTTCAAAATTCCAAGTAGTGCCCGAGACATGGCCCTACAAACACCCTTGGGGTGTTTCAATTCTGGAAGTCGCGAGTTGCAGATTTGTATCTGAAGCATTTTTGGAGGGCTCTAAATTCCAGTTTTACAAACAGTTCTGAACATGCACACAAATGGAGTCTATAAGTGAGGCTTTCAGAATCTGACATAAAAAAATGTTCCACTTAAAATACTTTTGAAGATAAGTACAGTACTCTTAAAAGTAGTGATTTGTAACATGCAGTCAAAAAAATTTGAGTTTTCAAATTGCTGCCAACAGTCAATTTATTCATCATGAAGAATTTTGTTGCCTGATTTACAAAATCTAGTGACTGGATCATTTACACAAGAAAACTGAAACCTTTTGGAGCAAAATCTTGGGTGCTATAGGTGTCTGAACTTTGCTCCAGACTCAACGACACTGAAATTTACCCCGGTTTTACCCTGTGTTCACCATGTTGACAATTACACAGCTCTTTTAAATTTTTGTCACTTAAAGACACATACATAGGCAAACTGTGGTAGAAAACTCAAGAGTTGTTCTCAATCACTTCTATTTTGAAACGATTTTTATAAAAGCCCACTATTTAAAAAAAACATGTTCGATGAAAGATGTAGAATAAAAGCAATTGGTGTGCTTTTGAAGTGGAAGCCATGTCAAGAATTCCTAAGCTGACACCACAATGAGCATGTAGTAGTGTTTCATGGTCAGAATAACTTTGTGGTTAATTTACTTTGGCTCAAAAATGTATTTTTACAATTAAAAATGAGATGCTAACACTTATCTCAATCATGAAAAAAGGCACAATGTACAATGGTGCATTTTGTATGATATAAAAGTAATAAATATTAAACAATATCTTAAAAAGTGACATATACTTTATTTTCATTTGGAAAGTGACATTGGAATAAGTGCATATTCTATTACTTACATGTATCACATTTGTAGAAGATTAAACATGTACCTTTATAGTCTTTAACAGGGTGAAATCATTTACTTCACAATGGTACTTTTAAGCATTATTTTGATAATTAAATTGTAGTACTTACTGTCCAACTTCTTGTGTACTTTCAATGGATCACAATGATACTTTTGCAGCCGCACAGAGCTAGAAATGTAGTTTCTCATGATGATAGCAAATATTATCATCTTCATTAAGGCGCTGTTACACCTTGACAATTTAGCCAGCAATGGCAACATATAAAAATGTATGTAAAACGTTGACGTATGCTGAGATTTTGACGTTTTTTTAAATGTTTCGGTCGTATTCATAACGTGTTGGTCGTATGCATAACATATTAGTAACGGGCACAGAACGTTTCATTGTCTTATAGATAACTTATACCAACGAATGCTTAGCCTGTTGTCGGCATTCACAACCTATGCCCAACGATAGTATAACTTAGGCATAGCGCGCTGCACGTATCGCCGACGAACTCGTGGCGTAGCCTGTTAAAAACCTGCCGCATGCCAATTTAAATCATAACCGCCTGAAAATTGAAAATGTCAACCACGCAGTCACACCTTGACGATTTAGCCAGCGTATGCCGAGCTATGAAAAATTTGCCGAATCAAGCTGGCACACATCGAATACGTTATGGGTAAGTTGTGTATACGTTAAAGGCCCAGTCACACCTTGATGTTTTAGCCAGCAATGGCAACGTATTAAAATGTATGTAAAACGTTGGCTTACGTTGAACTTTTGATGTTTTTTTTTTTTAATTCGGACGTATTCATAACGAGTTGGTCGTATGCATAACATATTAGTAACGGACACAGAACGTTTCGTTGTGTTATAGCTAACTTATACCAACGAATGCTGAGCTTGTTGTCGGCCTTCCCAACTGTGGGGGAAAAATTTATATTAATATATTTTAAATTGTAACAAATGGAGTTTCAGAAATGTAACTTTTATGCTGCAAATTGAATTGGCTGTCATTTCTGGCCAAAAGACTTTTGCCCTAAATGATAAGAAATGTGTTGTTCTGGAGCAGAGTGACCGAGCTGATAAATGAACCTTTGCTTAGAAAATGTACGAAGTGGCTTTTTGTCTAAAGGACATGAATGTGAATATCCCCCAACCTCTCTCTCATGGAAGTATAAAATGCTTTGAAAGGCACATTGTTCTCAGTGCAAGCATGTGAGGAAGTATAGTTTCTTAGTGGCTTGTACTCCTTGGAACT
Source organism: Eptatretus burgeri (assembly GCF_056783735.1). NCBI lineage: Eukaryota > Metazoa > Chordata > Myxini > Myxiniformes > Myxinidae > Eptatretus > Eptatretus burgeri. The sequence continues at coordinate 13,484,257 of NC_140976.1, read as the reverse complement.
GACCAAGTACCAAGTTAGAATAAAACTCTCTGATGTAATGTAGAAGTGAATTGAATCCGGTTGGTCTAACTGTTAACTAAAGTAAGAATAAATGAAATAAAACCAAATAATATTGCAATCAAATGGGGATTCTTAAGTTCATTGTACAAGAGTGAGAAGTGTATGGCGTATAATTAGGAAATAAATTGTTTCACAAGGAAGGACTTGTGTGGACATCAGTTTTATCAGTGTCGATAGGGTTTTTGTAGGATTTTATAATAAAATCGGACAAACGTTAAACTCTGTCTGAAGTCAAATAGGATTCCACAATCGGCCAGTTAGAATCCTTCAGGAGGACAACGATCACAACAAGGTGTGTTTAAAAATCCACGTCACCAACCTATGCCCAACGATAGTCTAACTTATTCATAGCGCGCTGCACGCATCGCCGACGATGACATGATGTAGCTTATTAAAAGGCTGCCGCACAACGATTCAAATCATAACCGTCGCAGAAATGGAAGTGTCAACATCGCAGTCACACCTTGGCGATCTTGCCAGCGTATGCTGACCTCTGAAAAATGCGTCTAAATCGCTGGCGCACGTCGAATACGGTATGGGTAAGTTTGGTATGCGTGAAGAAAACTCTAAAGTACGCTATCATACATCGTATTAAGTGGAGTACGTCTTGTAATTATAAATGTGTTAAACATTTTACGACGTACTTGCCATATGACACATGTTCCGCATGCGATGGGAATAAGTTGTACGCACGATATGCGAACGTTGGCACACGTCGACAAAAGTTACTTGTAAAGTGCTCATAAGTCAAAACACTCAAGGTAATGGTTAGCGTCAATGTTCCAGACTCCCTGTTTTTTTTTTGTTTGTTTTTTTTCTTCGGTATGACGGTGATGTCGACACTTCGATTTCTCGTGCGGTTATGATTTAAATCGTTGAGCGGCAGCCTTTTAATTATATTATATTATAACCGCACTAGAAATCGAAGTGTCGACATCACCGTCATACCGAAGAAGAAGAAAAAAAACCCCAGGGAGTCTGGAACACTGACGCTAACCATTACCTTGACGTGTTTCGACTTATGAGTACCTTACAAGTAACGTGTGTCGACTTGTGTCAACGATCGCGTAACGTGCCTACAACACGTTACTCATAGGTTAGAAATAAGTTTCGGGTACGCTAAACATTACCTCGACGTGTTTCGACTTATGAGTAACTTACAAGTAACGTGTGTCGATGTGTGTCAACGATAGCGTAACGTGCCTACAACTTATGGCCAGCGTTATGCGGAACGTGTGAGTCATACGCTGGCATAAGTCTTAAAATTTCAAGCATGGAAAATTTGAGGACAACCGAAAAGTACAACGTTTAAAGCCAGCGTACTACGACGTGTGGCAGTGTTTTTCAGCATGCTCTCAATGTTATCAAAACTTACCCATAACGTATTCGACGTGTACCAGCGTTTTACACAAATTTTCCAAAAATCAGCATAAGCTGGCTAAAACGTCAAGGTGTGACTGGGCCTTAAGAGCACGCTGAAAAACGATGAAGTATGCTATCATATTTGTGGTACGTCTCGTACGTCGTGAAATTTCAAGCATGCTGAAAATTTTACGACGTACTCGCCATATGGCTCACACGTTCCGCTACGCTGGGAATAAGTTGTAGGCACGATATGCGATCGTTGACACACATCGACACAAGTTCCTTCTAAGTTACTCATAAGTCAAAACACGTCGAGGTAATGTTTAGCATACCCGAAACTTATTTTCTCCATCAAGGAACATTTTCTTTTTTCTCCTTGGCTCTGTGAAGGCACGTGACAAAATATCTGAAGTTGTTGTTGTTGCTCTTTTTATTTTTATTATTATTATTTTTTTAGTCTATCACGAATTTTAAAATATATTCGGACATTTGCTTTTAAGTTTTGACGTCAACGTGACAATATCCTCAAACAGAAAATATTCACAGAGGAGGAACTAAGAATAAGACATGAGCAAACTGAAGAGGCAACCGGACATGACGTAACGGCACGTGACGAAATATCGGAAGTTATTGGTTTTTTTTTTTTAAACGCTGCCAATACGCCATTATACGGTAGCTGTAAATTAGAAACACGTTCAGTTGGTTCTGTGGTCATCCGGAAGACGTCAATCAAATACGTCTACATACGTCAATATGCATTGGAGGTACGTTACACATAGGTTCAAAGCATGTTACTCATAGGTTAGAAATAAGTTTTCGGTATGCTAATCATTACCTCGACGTGTTTCGACTTATGAGTAACTTACAAGTAACGTGTGTCGACATGTGTCAACAATCGCATAACGTGCCTACAACTTATGGCCAACGTGTGAGTCATACGCTGACATATGTCGTAAAATTTCAAGCATGCTAAAATTTGAGGGCAATCGCAAAGTACAACGATGAAAGCCAGCGTGCTACGACGTATGGCAGTGTTTTTCAGCATGCTCTTAACGTAAACAAAACTTACCCATAACGTATTCGACGTGTGCCAGCGTTTTAGCCAAATTTTTCATACGTCAGGCATACGCTGGCTAAATCGTCAAGGTGTGACAGCGCCTTTAGTAAAGTTTTTTCCACACCTCCACTCTAACAGCTTCTTGTCATTTTCTGACAGATTATTTAGTCTCATATATCCAGTTTTTCTACAGTGAGTTAATCGGTGTCAATGATCAGAATTTAAAGCAGCCCCAACACTACAAAGCACCAGTGCTTCTGCGGACATGGTGCTTGTGCTGACTACACACAATATATATATATATATATATATATATATATATATATATATATATATATATATATATATATATATATATATATATATATGTCAAGTAGGCATAATGACAAAGCTCTGACTTAAGCTCAATATACATGTGGTACAGGTTCAATAGACTGGTTAATCCTCACTCTAACCAGGTTTCTAAATTCAGCTCTTAAATAAACAGGAGCTACCCAGGGGGTGGATTCTGATCATTCACACCTGTGAACCAAACTCTGCTTGGTCAAATTGGTCTACAGTCTTAAATCTGTGTTTCTTTTATAACATTATTAATCTCATATCATAGAATTAAATTTGCACATAAACATCAAATTTATACCAAGTCAATACTTGTGTAAACCTTTATATTCATGCAAAATATCATAAATGTGGGGTTTGAAGTTTTGAAGTAATTTACAAAAAATACATCAATTTCTAATGATTCTGCAGTCCCAAAAGCTACTTTAAAAAAAATATATTTTTACTAACAAACATATAGAAAAAATAAAGATATTGTAAGGAAGTATGACTTAAGTGGAATCTAACAATACTAGTGCGGGACCCGTAGGTGCGGGCCCGTAGGTGCGTGCCCGTAGGTGCGTGCCCGTATGTGCAGCTTCGTTCCTTTGCTCTCGTAAACGATGACTGGATTGGGGCATTGTTTCAATTAGATCGGACCAACCATATCATAAATGGCCATAACTTGGGAAACATACTCAGGTCACCAGCGTCAATTGTGACGTCATATCAAATGAAGAAGAAGAAGAAGAATTGTGACGCCCCTCTCTCTCCCCCCTAGTCTCGCCCCTTCTCTCTCTCCCCCCCTCTCTTCCCCCTCTCTCACCCCTAGTCCCGCCCCTCCTCTCTCGCCCCCACTCTCACGCCCCCTCTCTCGCCACCTCCTCTCTCGAATTGTGACGCCCCCTCTCTCTCGTCCCTTCTCTCTCGCCCCACCCCAAACCTTGGGATTAATTAATAATTTGAACAATTAATTCAAACCTTGGGAAAAACAGCTTTCAAACCTTGGTAAACAGCTGAAACGGATGAAGAATGACATCAAACCTTGAAAAGGCACATTTTTCCCAGCGACAATTGTCCCCAGCGTCAATTGTGACGTCATACCAAACGAAGAAGAATAAGAATTGTGACATCAATCATGCAAAAAAAACCAAAAAAGAAATAAATAAATATTAATTGTGACATCATTCGTGATGTCATAGCACCGTGTCTTGTCATTGGTTGACAGATAAATGGCCGTAACTTGGGAACCGCTTGTCCGATTAATATTGTTACGGCTGTGGAAATTTGCAAATCACCATTTAGGGCCCGTAGGTGAGATAACTCTAAGTACATGTGTAGTTAGCCCCAAACCCGTTGTTTAGAGGGAATTTATATGATTCATTCGGGCTGCGACGCTTTGAGTTAGGCGTTTTTCTGTTCTATCTTTATTTTGAATCAACCGCCATAACCATCAAACTACCACCAAAAACCTTCCACCACCCTCACCTCTCTCCTTCTACGGCCATTCCCGCATCAACTGTGAACACTGAGCGTCGGGCTGGCTTGGGCTCGTTCAAGCGATACGCACCCAGTCGCGAGTGCAAATAGCGGCCTTTCCGAGGGAAAATTCGGATCAAGAATGCTACACGCCTACTTCTGATCCGTCCAATCAGCAAGCGCGGAGCGGCTTGGCCCCGCCTCCAGGCGCTTCCATGTGAAATCGAAATATGCAAATTCTAGGATCAGGGGAGGTTCACGCCCACTTTTCCTCCATCCAATGGGCGAGCGTGGCTCCGCCCCCGAGCTCATCCTGATCTGGAAATTTGCATATGGGTTCTCCTGCCGCCTATATAGCGCCGAGCGCAAAGAGAATCGCAGAGAGTTTTGAAGGCAGAGAGTTTGGCATCAGTTTTGGGAGCAGAGAGTTTTGGCAGTCAAGTCGGGTTGAAGAGCGGAGTGGAGTCGGGAGGCGAAGGCGTCGAGGTGGTTTCTGCAGTCGCCTGAGGAGAATTGTGGGAGGAGGCCAAGGAGCTCAGGTCCGAGCCAGGGAAGACGGCGGTCGGCGACGAGGTCGCGGTGGGATCGCTCGTCGCGGGACCCAAGCCAGCCAGCCAGCCATTCTCCTCCCCCAGGGCATCAACAATTTCCCCCTTTCCCCCGCGCTGAGATAGTGCAAAAAGGGGGCCCCGTTCCCACCCCACTCCAAGCGGTGCCAACGAAACCCGCGAAGGAGCACGAAGTCGGGGCACCGCCGGGCAGCCACATTTTCGGCTCATCACGAGGACGCGGGTAGGACCCTCCCGGTCTCGTGGACCTGGCCGCTCCTGCAGGTCCCGCGCAAATATTGGCCTACTGGCCCGTCTGCCCCCTTGCCTATGAGGGTGGTTTCTTTCCTTTCCTTTTGAGTAAATGTGTGTCGGCGCCGTCTGTGAAGTAAAACTGTATGTGTTGCCGTGTGTTCGCGTATTCGGTCATAGCTCTGCATTGTTGTTTTTGTTTTAAATTGATATATGTGCATTCCGACTGTTTGACTGTATATGTGTGCTTTTCGTGGGCTGGCTAATAAATGTGCCTGATGTTGAATTGTTCCCCGTTTCGCTGCGTCCTTTCCTTCGTTTGAATCTCCATCTTGCTTCACGTAAAGGGTTCGTAGTGGGCTTAATACGCCCGATAATTAATCGGAACTGTCGAGGCCGACGATAACACCGCTCGGTTATCCCGATAGCACGGAACGGACTGCTTAAGCATTTCGTGTCCGGAGTCGACCTGCGGCGAGGTACGATCGCCCGGTTTACCATCCGCGTGGGTACTTAGGTAGGTCGAGTTTGGCGAACAACCTTATCCTACGTGGGTGGCCGATTGGCACGATCGTGGTGAGGTCGAAAGGCCCACCCGTGACTGGCTCCGGGCAATAGTTTCCAGAGGGTCACAACAGAATTGTCCGTCCGGTAGGCGAGGCGGCCGCCATTCGAGTCGAGCGGCCGATCGCACGCCGGTGGGCGCGAATTCGCAACAATATCAAACCTTGAAAAGGCACATACTCACCCCTCTCTCTGGCCCCCACTCTCACCCCTCCCCTCTCTCCCCCTCTTTCCCCCCTCCTCTCACCCCTCTCTCTGTAAATGTATTCACAAATGTATTCACAAAAAACAACAACAAATAAATAAATAAATAAAACCAATGTCACCCGCAGGGTGACCCGTATCTTGCCAAAAGGTGACCACGTGTGACTTCTTTCAGGTCACGCTGAGGTGAACAGAGCTGCTATCCACCAGGAGCGACTCCTTGAGGAATATCTGCCTATGAGAGATTCCGATGAGAATCATTCTACAGAGTAACCATGAAAAATATGCGTTTTCCTCATGTCACCAAATGACGTCATAATGTCTCAAGCTTGACATATCTAGAAAGCACTCATCGAGGTGTTCAATTTGAGGTACTACACGATATGGTTCCTAAAACTTGAAAATTTGACCTTGGGGTCAAATGATTGACCTCAGGCGCTAACCATGAAGGTCAAGGCCGATCGCCACTAAAAATTAATCAGCTCAGCGCCTGACCATGAACTATATTCCCATGAAGTTTGAAGACGATCCGATCAAAATTACTCAAAAAATAAGGGTTTCGTCGACTCCCCTGATTCGCGACAAAGTGACCTTGACAATTTTATGCGCTGAAAGGGACCTCTATAGGACTCTGATATGCGAAGTTACAAAAATTTCCAATGATAACTGTGCTCTGCAGAGTGATCGATTCGTGATTACAGTCAAAAAAAAACAAACAAACAAAAAAAAAAACATACAAGCCGACTTACATATCTTGCAAAAACTTCGTTTTGGCAAGATAATAAACATTAATTGTGACGTCATTCGTGACGTCATAGCACCGTATCTTGTCATTGGTTGACAGATACAGTAAATGGCCGTAACTTGGGAACTGCTTGTCCGATTAATATCAAACCTTGAAAAGGCACATACTCAGGTCCCCAGCGTCGATTGTGACGTCATACCAAATGAAGAAGAAGAATTGTGACGTCAATCGTGCAAAAAAAACAAAACATTAATTGTGACATCATTTGTGACATCATAGCACCGTGTCTTGTCATTGGTCGACAGATAAATGGCCGTAACTTGGGAACCGCTCGTCCGATTGATATCAAACCTCGAAAAGGCACATCCGCGGGTCGCCAGCAATATTCCGGGCAAGTTTCAATCAGATCGGACCGGCGGTCGTCGAGAAACGGCGGTCGCATACAGACAGACAGACAGACACACACACAGAGATTGCTGGAATTATAGATAGATATATCAGTTTCGTAAAGCTTAAAGAAGTGTACCAAAATCATTTCCAAAGTTAGGCATGAAGCACAACTCTATCTTATTAAGGCTTTAACCTTTTTACACAGCCCTGTAGTAACTGCCAATGCTCATTATAACATTTTATTATATCCTGGCAATTATAAAACGAATCACTGTTCACTTTGTACAATGGATCCAAGTACATTTGTCCAAACAATTTGATATGAAGTTATGAAAAAAAAAAGTTGAATCAGATATTGTACCTACATTTACAAATGGATGTAGACTTTCGTACAATGTACATACACTAAGTATATAAACAATTAGATATGCAAATGAATATTTATAATGGTGATTATTATGATCACATTATGTGTCTTAATTTGGAGTTGAGATTGGCGGCGGCCTTAAACTAAAATATCCTTTAAAAAAAATGAGCCAAATTAAAGCAACCACATACTTGTTCTGCCCAAAAAAACACAATTTGATCATTGTGGTGCCAACTTATGAATGTTTGACATGGCTTCCACTTCAAAAGCACACCTATTGCTTTTATTCTACATCTTTCATCAAACATGTTTTTTTTTAAATAATGGGCCTTTATAAAAATCGTTTAAAAATAGAAGTGATTGAGAACAACTCTTGAGTTTTCTACCACAGTTTGCCTATGTATGTGTCTTTAAGTGACAAAAATTTAAAAGAGCTGTGTAATTGTCAACATGGTGAACACAGGGTAAAACCGGGGTAAATTTCAGTGTCGTTGAGTCTGGAGCAAAGTTCAGACACCTATAGCACCCAAGATTTTGCTCCAAAAGGTTTCAGTTTTCTTGTGTAAATGATCCAGTCACTAGATTTTGTAAATCAGGCAACAAAATTCTTCATGATGAATAAACTGACTGTTGGCAGCAATTTGAAAACTCAAATTTTTTTGACTGCATGTTACAAATCACTACATTTGAGAGTACTTATCTTAAAAAGTATTTTAAGTAGAACATTTTTGATGTAAGATTCTGAAAGCCTCACTCATAGGCACCATTTGTGTGAATTTTTAGAACTCTATTTGTAAAACTCTGGAATTTAGAGCCCTCCAAAAATGCTTCAGATACAAATCTGCAACTCACGACTGCCAGAATTGAAACACCCCTCAGGTGTTTGTAGGGCCATATCTCGGACACTACTTAGAATTTTGAGCTACAACTTGGCAAACCTTCCTCATATATGTTGAGGTAGCTTTGAGAATTTTTTCAGAAAAATCTGAGGGGGTCACCGCAACCCCCGGTTGAAATGACATGGAATGACCCCAAAAGGAGGTCGCTTTGTTGTTGGTGTTGGAAGAAGGCACGATACCTCTTTGAAGAGTGCAGAAGTCCATTGACCGGCTGGGAGCGTGGCTGTGGAAAGGTGAGTACTGAGTAGAGGGCACCCCGGGCACGGAGAAGTCGGCCAGAGTAGGCCATGGGTCCAAGCGACCGGGATAGTGAAATGGGCACGGGCGACCCTCCGAATGGGACCCGGAGCTCCAAAATGTCACGTGGGCATCTACGGGGGAGTATCCAGGAAGGACACTCCCCATGTTCATACAGAGTAGGTAGGTTCGGAGACAGCCTCAGCTGCCCGGGGGTGCCATAGTTCGAGTTCGGCAGACAGGAATCCCTGCCATGTGAGCCACGCTGCCCAGCCACAAAATTGTGCAAGGGCATGAGAGAAAATTATGGGCCGGGCCCAAAATTTATAACGGACACCAACACAAGCGATGGGGATCATGGATGCAAGAACTGATAGTTTGAAGAGACAGGCGTGTTGAAAAGCCGGGGATAGTTTAAAGTTTAATTAAGGATAGGACAGATAGGAAATGTGTACCCCTTCGCACCATCCATCCCTTCACTGCCCGTAGGCCGCTGGACCCACTATGGGAAATTGCTGAAATCTGTGGAGGTTATTCTGAGGCTGAATTGGGCCTCGAGACAGACTCGCTTGTCTCCTCCTCATGTCCCCTCAAGAGGGATCTTTGGGGTTGGGGATAGATAGTGTAGGACAGGTTAGCCGGACAAAGAAGATAAAGGGGGTTAGGGACACGTGATTAAAAAATTTAATTTTTTTATTTTTTAAAAATTTTATATTTTATATTATATATTTTATTTTATATTTTAATAAAATAAAAATAAATTAAAAAGTCTAAATTTTGTTGCAAACTAATGGAGTGGGTATGGACAGAGACAGGCAAAGGCGATTGGTTGGGTGGAGACAGTAGGGTAGGTCCGAGTCTGTTTGCAGACTGGCCGGCACCACCGTACTCCCTCCACAAATCTCACGGGACCGGACCAGAGGCCGGCCAGCTTCAGATGTAGTGCATCTGCCTGGTCCGCATTTGCCTTACCTTGTTTGCATGCTTTTGCCTTGACTCCATGCCCGCCTTGCTCGCCCTTGTTTGCATTACCCTGTGTCAACCATCTCCACCATATGCGCCAGGACCATCCCAGCAAGTGTTTGCCAGGACTGCCCTCCAGGCAGCCACACCACGGGGACTGCATTGGTGCAGCTCGTGCATCCATCATCCATTTTGTGTTTTGCATCCATTCAGTTCACATGTGCCAGGGACTGCATTGTGCAGCCCAGCTACTCCCCTTGTTCTTCTTGCATAAAGGCCAGTTCAAATGGCCTGTGGAACGGCGTATGGCCTGCCATATTAGGGTGAGTTGCCTCCAGCAGCCAGGAATGGAACAGAAAAGTTCAGTGACAAAAGGGGACCGTTGACGGCCCTGAAGGTGGCTGACCATCAGGCTGCTGTGCACTCACCCACACAAAATGATTAACTGTACTGTGCCTTCTTTCCACAGATCGCAGGTCTTGGATCATGGTGAGTGTGAACACAGAGTAAAATTGTAAATAAATTGTAACCCACCTGTTGTTTGTGTTAGTGCAGGCAATGGAGTTAAGTCGTCTGTGTGAGTCTGATGGGTTATTTTTGGGACGTATTCAAATGTGGCACTCAGGGATCCGTAGGTAAAACGTACTAGGGGAAAAACCTACACCTGCATGGCACACAAAATTTTACGACTCGGGACGTCTATAAAAAGGGGGGAGGGGGCAGTGTTACGAATCTGGAAACGATTCGCATTCACACAATATGTGGATAGTTAGAATCCCTCCCTTATGTCTAATGGGAATTTCATGTGTGCGCTGCGAGTTTCTTTCTCGTTAGTTTTCTACATCAATCCCCTCCACTCCTTCAGCTTCATTATGCACGTGTTCAAGGCCACGAACGTAGACGGAGTTTCCATCGCTTCAGAGCCGACTCCACCCCAGCAAGGTGGAATGTTCCTCTCGTCCAATCAGGGGTGAGTTCGCTTCAGCTCCAACTCCAACTCTGCCCCATCAAGAAAGAATGTCTCCCCTGTCGACACGGGGAAGACAAAGGCGCCTCGGAGCTCTGGCTCCGCCCCGAGAAGAAAGAATATCTCTTCGGTCCAATCAGGGGCGGACACCGCAACAGCCCACAGAGACCAGAGGCAGCCTTGTCCAATGAGGAGAGGACACCGATCACCCGACCAATGAGAGGGGGAGTTACTAGAGAGCCCGGTCCCTCGACTGAGCACAAGATGAGGATTGACGGTGCGATCCTGACAGAAGGGGAACTCATCTCACTTTTGGTTCGTGGTTGGATCGTGCTGGCTGGCGTCTGTCTCTTCGCCCTCGATCCTTGGTGCCTGGTGCGTCGTTGGTTGTGGGTTCAAGTCCCACCATCTTTGGTGTGCCTGGTTCGTCGTAAAGCTGTTCCACAGTCCCCGAGCTCACAAGTGCGGGTCGGCCAGACCGCACGAGGCGGCCAGGTACCTGACCAGACTCTGACCCCAGCTTGCCTATCTTCCGCAGCTGGAGAGTCCAATAAAGGCCAGCCAGCTCCATTTCTTTTTTAGGTGTGTGTGTCTGTGTGGCGCCAGTCTGTAAGTAAAACTGTTAAGTGATTGCCATTGTACATTTGCCTGCATTTATATTCGTGATCAAGTCTGCTCTGTGTTTCCCTCCCTATTGCCTATTGTAAATAAATAACTTGAATGTTCCAGTTCGTTGTCTGTGTTTTCTTTCATTGACCCAGTATGGTTCAAGCTTGAGAATTAGTGAGGCCGCTTGTGCCGTAAATTGCTATTTGGGCCACCAGGTTTTGGTAATTTCTGCTCGGTTACGCTGGACCCGAGTCGGTAACAGCGACTCAGTTTGGACGAAGCCTTCCGAGGGTGTGGTTTCCCCGGTAGTTAGACGGCGTGGGTACTTAGGTAAATTGGAATAGACAAATAAACCCTACCCCACGCCGTCGAAATATTGGCGACCACGGTCGATTAAGCAACCCGTCGGCTTCGGAGTTATCCGGAGCGACGACCTTCAATTCCGAGAGTCCGGTGGGAGATGGCCTAACAACTGCCCTATCTCGCGGTCATCCTCGCCACCGAACCCGGCACCACAACAATATTACATATCAATCAAAGCACAATGACCCGATGACACACACGCTGATGTCATGTACATAAATTATGCCAACACATCACCTCCAAACTATAACTCACCTCAATAAGGTAAAGTATACCTCTAAGCATATAGCATGCTTGCAGGCTATTCACACATTTCTCAATTTAGGCACAGCACAATTCACCATTTGGATGAATAATTATAGTACAATGGATGCTCCAATTTTAATTGTTGTGAAGGAACTCATTTACAGAAAAAAGATAATATTTCACGATTGAAAAATCGATTTGATAATAAAATAGTGTTCAACGAATGGAAATAACTCTGTGTCCCCTAAAGACAACATTTATTCAGAGTAATGTTCTCAGCCCTGAAAATAAAAAATAGAACTCAACTCAATGCAAAATAAATAAATAAATCAAGTGTAGTTTGTCCACAAATCAAAATCTTCTGGTCACAGCAGGTCATCATGACAAGAGTACAGTTGGGATAACCATAAACCTCATTCCCATAATCAGACTGACTGACCGCAAATCCAAACTAATGAAACTTCCCTCCTCTTTTTATGCAACCTGCATCAGGGTCAACCCAAGTTTAATAATAATAATAATCTTTTATTTATATGGCATTTTTCAAATACAAAGAAACCTCAAAGTGCTGAGAGAAGTTTCGCGAGAATACCGTTTTTGTGTAATGCGAGTTTGACAGATGTGGGCGATTCTTTCCCTGCAAGCCTTGCGGGCAACAGTCACATTCATTTATTTATGAATGACTAATTGAAAATAGCAATAAGGACAAAATACTGTTACCTTACATCCGCCAATCCCAAGTATTCTTTGGATAATTGCATGAGAAAAATAATGACATGAGAATATCATAGCATGGAGAAACCAGAAGTGAACCTGCACATCTCAAGGTGAGGATTAAATGTTCAAATCCCCTTCTCAAGGTGACTACACAAGTCTGTGGTGCCACATACTTCCACATATCACATTTTGTTTCACTTTGAGAAAGGGTGTGGAAGAATAAAAGCAGGGACAGTTTATAATGCCGATTTGGGTTGGATAAATTAACAGGGAAATACAGTATCAGCAGCAGTGAGGTTTTCAATCCAGATCGAGTCGAGCATGGGAATGAGGCAATACCTGCCCTTGAGAGGTTTCATCCAATTTTGATTCCCGATCGGCCTTTTCACCCTGGTGCTTCCATAAGCAGGGGGCCATATCAACCGAATACGGCGTCCTTCAGTGGGTACTTTGAGTCGACATGTCCTATAGAGTGGCCTGTTTAATTCCTGCCCTGATATACAATGGGTTATTGCATGCCAGCGGCATGGCTGCAGCTTTACAAATTATTCAAACCAACAGGCAATCGCTGCATATTACATTCCCCAAGTTGCTTTAAGCCTCGATTCTCAAGTTTCCCAGTGGAAGGATGGACGTGACTACATTAGCGGAGTCTGCTGACGTGCCAATGGAATCTAAATAGAGGAAAACTTTTTTTCTGGTAGAGCTTCGAAACAACCACTACTTTTGCAGCACACAAATCACATAGTCCTCACGAAGCAGTGAAGCAGATTTAGCGGCGAATAAAACCAAGTGAAAGGAGCGAAGCAATACGTGTAATAAATATACGAGAAGTGAAGGGGGGATGGCGGGGGAGCTGAGTAGTGCAGAGCAAAGTGTTAGGCGTGCAGAAAAGTTTTCTTTTTCATATACGAGTTACGACTGACGGAAGAGCTAACGGGCAGAGCGTGCCGAGAAGGCCGAGAAAGGCCAAGAGAGGAAGTGAAGCGAAAAGAGTGATGGCGATGAGTAGGTTGTGCAAGTTTGGTTGACGTTAAAATTGAGTGGAATTCTTTCATTCTCAACAACCTCTTGCGAAGTCAAGAGGGTTGTGCATGACCATATTGTTGTTGCTGTCCCCAAAATGTCACCTTTTTATCCCTGCTCTGTGTGCTTCACATATCGTGTGTATACCTGGTGCAATAATAACCAATGGAGTTTGTGTGCACGTAGGCTTTCAAAACAAGTGCACACAAGTGTAGGAGATTGCAAAAATTGTGGGTCTTAGAAAAATTTATAAAGTCTGACATTTTGACCTCCACCACATAAAGTGGATGGGGGTTATGTTTTCACCCCTGTTTGTTTGTTTGTGAGCAGGATATCACAAAAAGTTATGAACACACTTGGATGAAAATTGGTGGAAATGTTGGGTGTGTGACAAGGATTTCAGCGAAGATTCATTTCTGAATACAAGAAATATTTAGTGATTCTTCACCATTGAAAGATCGGGCCCAAAACGATATATCGCACAATATCTCAAAAAGTTGTGGATGAGTAATGACAAAACTTGCTGGATGAATTGGGTAGGTGACAAGAACAAGCCAATTAGATTTCGGTTAAGGTCCGGATGCAGATCAGGCTGATCAGTGGGCTACAAAACGTAAATATTCAGCCTGGCAGAGGTATGCACTCCACCGGTGCCGTTATAGTTTTGGTTTCTTTGGTTAAATTTTTAATTGTTCCATTTCTGCTTCTTCCCCAGTTTTTCGTTCCCCTTCTGTGATTGAGTTTGCACCTGTATCCAGCTTGTTCACCCACTGTGTCCTCCTTCTCCTCCCCCCTTGCTCTTGTTCGTTCTCGAACCCCCTTTCTATTTTGTCCCTCTACCCTGCTATTGGTGTTTCCCCCCTCTCTTTATACTGTTCTTCTTGTTCTGTAATGTCCTGGTCCGTTCCGTTTTCTTGCTTGTCCACGAACCACGACTTTTAAAAATTGATTTATTTTGTTTTCCTGGAACTCTTGACCTAAACGTTCACCAAAGTAGATTTTAGACCCCCCATTCTGACTGACATATAAATTAGGCAGTAGTTGAAGGACAACAAAAGGAGAGACACAAAGTTGTGATTTGAAGTGTCAAATATAGCAGTGTGATGATGGGATAAGGATGGAGGAAGGCAGAGGCAGTACACGTACAATGGAAGACAGGAAGATTTAAGACGAATTGTGTTCTCTTACCTGTCTTTCTCATCAGCAGAGTAATCTGCCACGCTTCTCTGAAAAAGAGAGCAGAGGTTAAAAACTGAAGGGTGGAGGGAATAAAAACAAAAATGAGAAATAAAAGTTTCAATCGAAATATTAAAAAGCAGGGGTTTGGAACCACAAATGCAATTGGGGACCGTCAATCAATTGCATGTGGGTGAGGGAGAGTTGCAAATTTGAGGATATTAAATGTGAGGAAAGGAGGAAGATTGGTAAGAGAAAGGTGGGTAATGATCGAGATGAGATAAGAGTGAAGGGATATGGCATGTAAGAATTCCCATCTATAAATTATATAAATAACCCTCTGGTAAATCGACGTTTCTCAGTTGAGACATAGCAAGGAGGGAGGGGTGGAAGAGAATACAGAGGCACGCTTGCCAATATTTCTGAAATGTCTGCAATTTTTTGCAATTCACCCAACCAAACCAGCACACACCGTTCCCTTCCAAATCCCACTTGCTCTCAAGCCAAACATTGACAGTGCCCCGAGGAGGAAGGAACCCCGGCAAGATGTTGGAAACCAGAGGGTGATCGGTGGCTGCAGCCGCTCATGTGTGAGAACAAGGTCAATGGTGTCTAAAAATTCTGCTAGTAATTTCAACAATGTGGGACATTGATGCTGTTTGAATGAATGGATTAATGGCTCATTGTGAGGTATAAGGGTTGAGAGAGAAAGAAAAGAAATGTCAGGCTAGCACTATTCCAACTTACCAGCAGCCCTGGCAGGGCACCAGCCTCCACTGTGTTGGACTTGTTAGCCTGGTACATGTGACAAGCATGGAGTTGGTGTGCAGGAGAATGGGATGGCGAACCCTCACCCCTGTCGCCCCAACAACCTTCTCCCCGGTCGACTCGCTCAACAATGCCTCCAACAACCCAGCAACTGCCACTACTGCCACCACCGCGTTTTGAGTGCTCGGCCAGTGGCCAGGCCACCACATCACTGCACTGTTGATCTTCCTCTTCCGCAATGGGACAAACTCGCTCCTCACTCAAGTGCCGCAAATGTGACAGGTCAGCTGCATGTCCAAGTGGGAAGAAATGAGTCAAAAAAGGATATGGTTGATGAAGCAAACATGGACGGACGGACGGACACACACACACACACACACACACACACACACACACACACACACACACACACACACACACACACACACACACACAGTCATCAGTGATAAACTTAAAAACTTAAACCTCTCTTATCATCTTGTCTTCACATCCTAAACCTCCTTGAAGATCATACCTGTTTCGGAACTGATCTTCTTTACAAGTTTACATTTTTTATGTCTATCTGTATTTGAAATGATAATGGTTAGACAAAAATGTAATCTCATCAAAAACTCTGCATGTCATACTAGCTGTAGCATGTTGAATTACAGAGAACAAGCTCTGCTTGCACAGATAAACCAGCATCGTTTGTTACCAACTGGCATCTTGCATTACCAAACTAACCCATAGCACCTTGAGCTGAAAGGTCTCCAAATTAAACAAGTACTTTAAATTGGCATCTGGGAGCTCTGCTTTCCAAGACAACATTTATAACGTTGCATTCTGAACTGAATGATCAATTTAAACTTTTAAAATGGCATGGATAAAGGTGATGAATATGGTGAAGCACAAGGGAAATGAGGGAGCAGAGACAGTAGTCAAGCATAAACGGGATGAACAGCAAGGAACAAAACCACAAACGGGATGAACAGTGAGGAACAAAACCAAGGCACGTGCGATAAGGACAAGACTAGGAGGCAAGACGACATCCATCGCTCCCTACTCCCCCGACTACTAGCTTACCCCTGCGGAGCTCCGTTCTGCCGGATGGCGAGAAATCAGGGGAGCAGGCGCGATCGAGCACGGGCATGGAGACAGGCCTTGCCTTGCCTAGGGAGGGAGTGGCATGGAGTGACACCCATTCGGCACACCCACTGAGCCGAACCGACCACCAAAACACCTGACTCATTCCAGAAACTCCTTTCAACTATCTTGTGTTCAGAAAAAAAACAAGGACACTGAGGCTCAAGTATCATCAGACCAAATTGAGTGCGATTGTGTTCTACAATTTTGCTGGGTTAAGACCAAAACCTCATCCAACTGTATACTTCAACCAAAACAGGCCATGCAGTTACTCAGTTGGACCCTAATCAGAGCCTATTCGAAACGACAATGGGGAAAAATGTTTCGATGACAGCAGCATCATCAGAGTTAGTAAGCCCATTAGGTCTTGAATGGAGATATGACAGCATTCACCTTGGATGGAGACAAGGGTTGCTCAGACATCATATGGATGCCTGTCCTTTCCTGGGTTGATTTTACGTGTGTGTGTGTGTGTGTGTGTGTGTGTGTGTGTGTGTGTGTGTGTGTGTGTGTGTGTGTGTGTGTGTGTGTGTGTGTGTGTGTAGGAGTTGGGGGGGGGGGGAGAGATTAGATATACATGTCAACTTCACTTGTAGAGTTACCCATGGTTATCAGAAGATAAAAAGGGGGCAAGGCCACTTTCTTAAATTTTCAACCCACCTTTCATAAAACTGGCCGTTACAGCAACCAAACCTTTTCTCTTTACACAACTGATGAAAACGTGACTAAATGGCGATCATAAGGGGTAATGACAAAACGACAGAACCAGTGCTGATTGTTTTCCTCGGTAACAGCAGTAGATAATAAAATCACAGGTGCAGTCCCCATTTCCAGGCCTGCAGTATCACAGCCTTAATCCCGACTGCAATAATCAACTGTACAGACACAATGAAGACCAGGAAGTCAAAGTGCCACAGTCATGAAGTCCCAAAGGCGGCAAACGTAAACAAGTGAAGTTTGGAACGTGCACCATAGGACAGTAGAAATAAGAACAAAACAACAACTTGGGGCACATTAAACCTCCTGCTGGTCTAGCAGCTCTCCTGCTCCTTTGCAGCTTTTTAAGAACATCGGAGTTTTTCTATTCGTCATTTCTTGTTAAGCTTCTAAAATCCATACCTCACTGCTCACCTCGACTCCACTGTTTCTCTTTTCAACCACCTGTGGAATCCTCTCTCTGGGTCATTTATATTGCATTCTTCTCTCCAAGTCTTCAAGTCGGCATTATTTCTTTCTTTTTTTGTATACATCGAGTCGAGACTCGTGGAAGAGCTAGTACTAGTACACTGAACGGATCAGGACGCAACAGGAAAAAGGAACACTTGAGAGGGGGGAAACACCAACAGCAGAGCCAATGGCCAAGACAGAGGGAGATGGACAAACAATGGATGTGGGGAGGATTGGTGGGCAGGAGAGGATGCTTGAGGTGGACAAGATGGATACAGAAGGAAACTCTCATGAGGAAAAACTGGAAATTTGGAAAGAGGGATTGGGATGAGGTGTGGGAGAGGGGAAGGGTTAACGATGGTGGAAAAGATAATGGTTTTGGATTGGGGACGATCTGAGATGGTGTTGAACAGGTGTCTTGAAGACCTAAGGGAAGAATGAGATTTAAGAGGATATGGAAGTTGGTTCCACAGTGGGAAAAAAGAGGAACGAATGTGTGGTGGTGATCAGTGATTCTGGATTTAAATGAGGTAGTTGCACCAGAAGGTGGTTGATGGTGGACCGTGTGTGTCGTGCAGAAACCTAGGTGGGGGGGGGGATAAAGCGCATGGAAAGAGCAGGGGGTGCAAGATCATAAAGGATGCGGTAGAAGATAGAGAGACCACTGACCTGTTCGCCAACATATTGTCATACTCTATCCTTACATTTGACCTTATCTACCCCGCCTAACTCACCACATGCACCCCTCTTCCCTACAGGTAACCATCTATCTCTATCTCTCACATTTTCCTGTTCTTTCATCCAGCTGCTTGTTTGTGTCTGGTTGCTTCTCCACCAATCCACTGTCACGTTGGTCACTTTAGTCTTCCACAAGCCTGTCTTTTTGTTTTGAAAAATACTCTGCATTCGGTTGGCATTAAACAATTGCATTACAACAGGAACAATCGACATATATATGGTGTGTACAAAGAATTCCATCATAACAGTTCATGAGTCTGTCTGAAAAATACTTTGTGCAACCTTATGGATAACTCCACATGATGCAGAAATTCCTCACTAATCTGGCAACCAGGATGCACCAGCATCTTCCATCTACTGACATGATGAGTGGTGGAGGTGGCGGGGGGTCGGGAGTAGTTGTCAATAAATCAATAACTGCCTAACTCCTTGGAATGTCATTTCCCTGGCAAGCCTCATTCCTCACTCTATCTTTCAAACAGATGAGATGGCAAATCCTTCAATTTACTTCACTCGTCATCCTCCAGAAATCCTCCAAAATCCATGTCCTTAGGGTGAGCCACTTGGCTTGGCCATACTGTACCTCTAAGGTGGCCTTCAAAGCTGGTCACCACTTCAAAATACTTTCTCAGGTGAAGTCCTTTATCAGCCAAGATCAGCTTGTCACAGTGACAACTGAAATGCATTAGGATAAGGTTCCCCAGTTCGGGTTGGTGCGGTGGTTTCCCACCTCATTGCTTTGGAGGCAATGGCTCAATAAGGCATTTACAGTCAAAGGTAGCTCTGGACCAGGAATTAAGCCAGAGTATTTTCTCAGTGTTTATTGCAGACAAGTTGGTACCTCAATGTCTTCTCCCCCATCATGTTCCCCCTCTTCCTTTCTTCCCTCTGCCCGACACCCAAATCCAACTCCTTCAGGATGCACACATACGCCGAGAAACTCGCACCTTGTTACTCTCCCCAAGTCTGAGCTTTAAGCACATCTTCCCTCCACATATTTTTGCTAATTTCTCTTCCTGAGGGTCCTCTTGCTATCTTTCTTACAGTTTGAGATGGTAGCCCATTGTCACCTGTCCTTTTCCCCATTCATTAACTTAAGGATTTTCTTCTCTCACTAATGTGCAGCCTGCTGCGCTTACCCACAAATCCTACACTCCTGGCAATTGTCTCCCCATCTCCATCCCATGGCCTTTTTACTCCTGCCAAAATGTGTTTATGTTCTTTGACCGCTTATCCACCTCACCCCGACTACTGTCAGTTTGCTAACCTTCCATCCTACCTCATTTTAACTTTTGCAGAAGCTTCAATACCTGTCTTAAATTAAATTTATGAAGGGCTTTTCAAAATGAAGCCATCAACGTGGCAGAAAAAAAAAACGATGAATAAACCGACCTGCAGAGACATATTTCACGGGAAGAAGACTACATCGAATCAAGCTTATAAAATAGTCATACATCGGGCTTTCACCGAAGAAAACTCGTCGCTATGTTCCGAACATATTGCAGAGAAAAAAAAGTTAGAAGAAAGTTCTGACAGGTGAAGCTTTTTGCCAATTCAAGATGACAAAACTTTGACATAATCCTCCAAAAAAATTTTTTCACCTTTCCCAAGCACTTGGAGAGAAAAGGTTGTGACGATTTGTGCACATTGTTGGTCACATTTCAAGCTTCTAACATTCTCAATAACAGCTCATTTCCTTTTGCAGTGCTTTGCATTATCCATAACAGTACAAAACTAGAACGTCACTCAGCAGAGCGCATACCTCCGCCAGGCTGAACAGTTTACGTTTTGTATCCCACTGATAGGCCGGATCTGCATCCAGACCTTAACCAAAATCTAACCAGCTTGCTCTTGTCACCTACCCAACTCAACCACCAGGTTTCGTCCAAATCTGTCAACAACTTTTTGAAATATCATGCCATATACAGTTTTTGGCACTATCAATGGTGAAGAATCACTTGAAAAATTAAAAAAAAAAATCTCGTATCCGGATCTGGATTCGGATCTTCACCAAAATTGAATCAATTCGTTATTATCACACACCCAACCTGTCCATCTCGTTTCATCCGAATCCGTCCATAACTTTTTGAGACATCATGCTACCCTTATCGAATTTATAATTTGAGTTTTTGGCCTTATCACTCAATGGTGAAGAATCACTTTGAAATTCCAAGGTCTGGATCTTCACCAAAATCTAATCAATGTGTTCTCACCACATCTCCAACTAGTTTACAAAATTCTGTCCAAATCCATTCATAAACTTTTGAGATATCCTGCTCAAAGACAAACAAACAGACAGGGGTGAGTGAAGGTGGACAGAGGTAAAAACCGACTTATTAATCAAAATAAAAGGCAATATGGTAGGTGACTTCCACAGCACAATTCTTAGAGAAACGGTCAAGAGAACCGAACCAGCCGCCTGGTACGGGAGAGCATACGATCCTGCAGTGGTCGGCAAAGAAGTGAGATTACGAGGAAGCAAGCAGCAAGCAAGTTATGCATTTCTTTCAAAGGAGTGGAGACAGCTGTTGGACCACGCTCGCATATTGATAGCGAAAGAGAGGAAAATAAAATAAACAAATAAAGCAAAAAGCATGTGATGCAACGATGTGTTAAAGCTCTTAAACATCGCTTCCATGGTTAATGGGTATGAGCAACACATATCGTGAAAAACAGCAACATGCCATTTGCTCATCATCTTGTTAGTTGTCAAAGCAGAGCTCTGTAGGATAGTGCAAGGTGCTGGGTTAGTTAAGTAAGCAACTCCAGCAAAGCTATGAAATCAAAATCACCGAGCAAATGGGATGTATCTGTGACAACCTCAAGCGTAACCTGGTAAGCCCCCGCCAGACAAAACAAGTTACTGATACTATAAACAGCATACCACAAAATTCATTCCAATGGAAAGCAGAAGTATTTGCATTGCACGTTTGTACAAGCAAGATGGAAACATGGTTAAGCAATGTCTTTCTGACTGAGTGTGGATTTCCATCAAATGGCCTGAAATGAGTCAATCTGCCTGAATGTGTCGGCTTTTTTGAAAGGGGAAGAGGGCAGGGAGTTGGGGGAGGGTGGGAAGTGCAGGGAGGGAGGAAAAGTCATCACACTGGGCTCTTATGTCTGGAATGGCATGTGGACAATCTCATCATGGTGCTGTAGCTCCAATGGGGACAGTGGGATGGCAAGTTAAAAACGTGCTCCCTTTGATGGCATTAATAATAAAGCTAAGCCTCCTCACTTTGCAAGTTTGACATGTTGAAAAAAAAACAATAGTTTGTACAATTGTCTTTGAGTTGGTTTTCGGACACAGATGGAACGACCTATCCTGAAGAGCTCCACATGGTTATACAGAGTTTTCCCCACAATTAAGAAAAAGATGTTCTCCACAACGACCTATACAGAGTTTTTCCCACAATTAAGAAAAAGATGTTCTTCACCAGCTACTATGTTTCTCTCATCTTTCTTGCAGCTCACCATACGATGACGGAGGTCTTGACCTCAGCTCCACATGGTTTCCTGGCTGACCGTTGTCATAGTAACAGTGCAGCAATGTGCGGCCGCCATCAGCGACGCGAACCAGTCGGCTGCGGAAGTGCTGATCCAAGCAAGAATTTGGGGACTGGCATCGTTTGGCGGGTGTTGGAGGCTCCGCTCGACTAAAATCGTGCTCACCGTCGCTGCGGAAAGGAACAAAGCCGTGACAATCCTTACACGAGTGTTGTGTTGCTTTTAAAAGGGCAGATGTCACAGCAAGATAGTAGGATATTAAAAAATAATCAACCTTCTGCATTGTACCTGGATGAGGTACAGTGTAGTGGGGCAATGAAAGATGCTTTTATCGGGGTACCAGTAAGCAGAAAGAACAGGCTACCTCGTCAAAAAAAAGAGTGAAGACATGAATGAAATACATTTTGCTCAACAATAATGCAATTATAACCAAGTGAGGCGCTTCTCAGGTGAGACGCGTCAATTGGCCCTACCGGGGAACATAGGGCTCATTTGGCGGTGGCGGAATGAACAGATCAAGCAGGGCAGATTTGGGTCTTCGAGAAGGGGAGTCGGCAATCCGTAGTGGTGTGCCGGCATTGCGTGCGGGACTCATGCATGCGACTCCCTACGAAAGTATGGCAAGCAAAATGATAACTCAAAGGGCCATCATCTGCTCCAGGATTTCAAATAGAAACAGTGCAAACACGCCCTTTACCTTAGTGCAGATATCTCCTACTTAATAACTCAATGGCTGTCAAGTGAATCATCTTTTGAGATGAAATTTACGCAATGACGTCACGATGCTAAGAAGTGTTCACATTTACTTGGCGATGAATTTTTTTTCTCTGGCAATTGGCGATTATTACACGACTAAACCTGACAATGACCTGCAGGGCCAGAGGTTTCCAGCGCATGTTCTTTAAGGGCGCTGGGTCGGATGTGAGGGTACACTGTGGCCGCTTTTTCAATGTGATTGTCACACCTTGGGGGTCTTGACGTAAAGCACAAACCAAGTTTCTCAGCTGCCAGCCCACCTGCATGAATATATGTCCGAAGGTGGGGGTGGGGAGAAAACAGGAGAGCTGCTGATCTCATGAGGGAAGATACAGATGTCAAAGGGCTCACAACAGCAGTTTTGTGAGTGTACAATGTGGTCCAATGTAAAAAATGGAGATTACTGAAAGAGATATACACATCATCATTGATTGCGCTGCAACAAATCACCCTCTCATGAATAATGGTTCTGCAACTTTCCAGTTCAAGATAAAACAAACCTGCAAGATCCTCAACTCCCACAAATTGGGTTTTTGCTCCTCCACATGCCTCAGCTTTGGATTATTGAAAATATTGTGACATCATGGGATGACAAAATTTTATGAGCCAAATGTAGCCTTTTAAGCTTCCAGTTGATGTTTTTTTTTTTTAAATACAAAAAGCAAGGCTCGTGGAAGAGCAAGATGATGGGGAATAACTTACTGACAGTGGGACATAGCAGAATGAACAAATATGGTATGGCTATATGGACATCTTGACAATGTGAACAAATATGGTATGCATACATACATATACATATATACAGGTAGTGGACAAAAAAATGGAAACACCAATGTAAAGTCATTTGATCGGGCGTTGTGCCAACATGTGCAACCAGCACGTCCTGTATGCGCCGTGGCATTGAGTCCACCAGCACCTGGAATCCGGCAGGAGGGATGTGGCACCATT
Source organism: Eptatretus burgeri (assembly GCF_056783735.1). NCBI lineage: Eukaryota > Metazoa > Chordata > Myxini > Myxiniformes > Myxinidae > Eptatretus > Eptatretus burgeri. The sequence continues at coordinate 13,460,699 of NC_140976.1, read as the reverse complement.
CTTCCAAGAGAAAGTCAATCACCTCACACCTGTTTGATGGAGGTGGAAAACGCCGTCTCGGGTGTTGTTCCAGAATATCCCATAAATACTCGATTGGGTTCAGATCTGGTATGACATATGGATACTGAGAAGGCCATGACATATGGATAACATCAGTGTCATGTTCACCAAACCATTTGGTGACCACACATGCTCTGTGGCTGGGGGCATTGTCATCCTGCAAGACACTCCTCTCGGCAGGAAAGAAATGCTGCAACATGGAGTGAAGATGATCACTCGGTACCATTCAGTTGCGAATGGCATTGACCTTGCCTTCTAAGGGAATGACTGCACCCAAAGATTGCAGGAAAATGCATCACACAACATTACAGAACCACTAGCACCCTTCACTGTTGGAACCAAGCACTCAGGGTTGTAGTGTTCTTTAGGTTGGCACCACACGTGCACTCATCCGTTTGGCAAGAACATGGTGGCCCATGTGTTAATTAAGCAAATAACTCAGCATGATTATGGTAATGTATAAAAATGCTGCACAGGCCTGGTTACCTATAATTATGGTGAGTATGGCTGTAAGAGGAGACCTCAGTGACTTTGAAAGAGGGGTGATTGTTGGGGCATGTTTGGCAGGAGCTTCAGTGACCAAGACAGCTCAATTTTCTGATGTTTCATGAGCAACGGTGTTTAGGATGATGTCAGCATGGAACTCCGAGGGTAAGACATCATTAGCAAAGGGAAACAGTGGGCGGAAGCACATACACCAGGATCCTGATATCCGTGCATTAATTTGAAGTGCAAGCTAAAGCAGGCGAGAAACTGCAGGTCAATTGACTGTAAATTTCAACCAAGGGCACGAGCAGCCATTCTCATAAAAAACGGGCCACCAAGAACTCCACAGAACGGGATACCATGGTCGGGTTGCAGTGCACAAACCATGCATCACGCCTGGCAATGCACGTTTGCAAGTCCAGTGGTTCAAAGAGCACACCCAATGGCCTACCGTGCAGTGGAGAAATGTGATGTGGTCAGATGAATCATCCTTCACCATGTTCTCGATAAACGGACGAGTGCATGTGTGGTGCCACCCTCAATAACTCTACAACTCTGAGTGCTTGGTTCCAACATTGAAGGGTTCTGGTGGCTCTGTAATGTTGTGGGGTGCATTTTCCTAGCCTGGTTTTTGTAGAGTCATTCCCTCAGAGGGCAACGTCAATGCCAATCATGACTTAATGGTACTGAGTGATCATCTTCACTCCATGTTGCAGCATTTTTCTGCCAGGAGGGGTGTCTTCCAGGATGACAATGCCCCCACCCACAGAGCATGTGTGGTCGCCCAATGGTTTGCTGAGCATGACACTGATGTTATCCATATGTCATGGCCTTCTCAGTCACCAGATCTGAACCTCAATTGAGCATTTATGGGATATTCTGGAACGATGTCTGAGACAGTTTTCCATCGACATCAAACAGGTGTGAGTTGATTGACTTTCTCATGGAAAAATGGTGCCGCATCCCTCCTGCAAAATTCCAGATGCTGGTGGACTCTATGCCACGGTTCAAACAGGCCGTACTAGCCACACATGGTGGCCTAATGCCCTATTCGGTGACTTTACATTGGTGTTTCCATTTTTGTACATTATCTGTATATATACGTACATACATACATAATACATGAACAGAGCTTTTCGGAATGATTAAGAAATCTCGCCGTTTTGGAATGTAGCCTTTGAATGCAAAATTTGATTATTTAGAAACATGCATATAACGTATATACTGTACATATATACATACACAATTATAATTAGAGAAAGTACACACATTCACCTCTAAGCTGTCTAGCCGAGGTTTGAATCCCGAAACCAGCTATAAACTGTCATGCCGGTATTTCACATTCAGGGTGATAACAAAGTGTGTGCAATCTCTCGGATGGATGTTAAACTCGGTGTCCCATCTGCCAGCGTTAGCCGTTTACGAAAAGTTGGCGAGTTTTTGCCGATGCCACAGAACAAGGTCCAATTTCCTGCCCTAACTACTGCTGGGAAAGAGTTGGCAAACCATATTCCATGTATATATGTATATAAGTATATGGAGGGGGGGGGGGTGTTTAGTGTCTTGATGTTGATATATATGTATGAATCAAACGCACCTCCTGCTTGTTAAGGTGAGCATCGCCGAAGATTATGACTCACACAGTAAAACCGCATAATCAACAAAGAACAACCATCCGTCTGCCACACAGACGATTGTTTCCGCTAATGCAAACCGTTGAACTATAAGGCACGTGGTGAGATCAGCGGAAAAAAAATCAAAACATGTGGAGCATGACAAGCACTCCCCTGATCTCCAGGTCAGGTCAGGTCAGGTATGGGAGCATGCGCCGAAGCGGCGTGTCCACTTTCCTGCAGTACTCCAGCCCCCCCCCCCGGCCTGGGGTCTGGCGATCCCCCCCTGCCCCCCAGGCAGAAGCCTGGCCTATCCCCATCTCTTTGAGATGCTGATCAACATCCCTCAACCATGAAGAATGTAGTCAGCTCCATTGGCCTCCTCCACTCATGAAGCTCCCTCACTGAGAGAATCTAGTGAGCAGGATCAGCATCAGGAAAACGAGCCACATGTCCATACAGCCACAGATGATGCTCACGTAACACATCTATGCAGGTAACAAATGTCATTTGCGTCTCAACAACCGCTCGTTGGACACAAAGTCCAACCAGCGATAGCCAAGGATTCTCCAAGGAGACCTGGTACCAAAGGAATTAAGTCTTCATCTCAGATCCCTGGTCAGAGTCCAAGTTTCACATCCATAGAACAAGACTGGAAGCACCAAGGACATGAAGACTCGGAATTTCGTCCTCCTGCACAGGAACCGACAGTGGTACACCTCATGATCCAGTGAATTCCTGACTCCCCAGGCCTGACCCAAACGTCTATTTACCACTGGCTCACAGCCAGCAGAGACATGAATATCACTGCCAAGGTAAGTGAATCTCTCCGTGACCTCAACATCCTCACCACAAACAGGTAAAGACAGGATAGCAACATCGAAGATGTCACTGAAAGCCTGGATCTCAGTAATGACCCAGAAAACCCACAATCCCAGAGGCTGCGACTACTCATTCAGCACCCCCGAGGGCCCCCAAAAGGATATCTGGAGTCTCAGCAAAGATGACTGCATCATCTGCGAAATCAAGGTCAATGATCTTGACATTCCCAAATGATGCACCGCAGCTTGATCTCTCTGACATCCTCCCCAGAATCCAGTACATACAATCACTGAAAAGTGTGGGGGCCAAGACACACCCCTACCAAACTCCAGTAACTGGAAATAAGTCAGAGATGGTATCACAACATCTCACAGCACTCTCAGTACCAGAGTATGGTTTAGACATTAGATTGATCATTGTTTCTGGCACCCGACAAAGACCAAGAATCCTCCAGAGGGCATCCTGATTCACTGAATTGATCGCTTTACAGAGATCAACATAGGCTGCCTCCTGATCAACATAAGCAGCCCCTGCCAAAACTCTCGTTTGGGTTGGGTGAGGACCCGAAGGGCAAGGATACGGTCAATCGTTGTCCTCTTTGGTGTAAAGCCTGAATGCTCTGGGCTCTGGTGCTCAAGCAGATGGTGACGAACCCTATCAAGAATTATCCGAGCAAAGACCTTGCCTGGCCCTGAGAGCAGCATCACCTCGGTAGTTGTTGCAGTCCTGACGATCACCCTTCCCTTTCCAGAGAGGGACAACTAGGTCCCTATTCCAGTCAGTTTAGATGATAGCTGTGTTCCAGGCAGAGCACAGAACTGCATGCAACGACGTGAGTACAGCATTCCCACCAGCATTGAGAAGTTCA
>NC_140976.1:13449350-13451850 GCF_056783735.1 Eptatretus burgeri | reverse complement strand
CAAGAAAAATAGTAAGAAGAGGGGAAGGGACAACAATGTAGTTTGTACCAAAAGCGAGCATGGGATCAAGGAGGCACTCGTGGGAGTGAGGGCTCAGGAACAATGGAGAGTGGAGGGTGAACAATGGGTGGGTGAGTGCGCCCAGAAAGTGCAGGAGAGCACGGTGAAAGAAACGTTGTCCATCCTTCATTGGGGAACTCGCAACAAGCAGCGTCATGGGTCCTGTTGTGCAACTTCCCACGGGCACATCACGTGGTTTCGCAAATGGCTCAAACAAATAGATAATACAATGGTAACCAACATGCAAGTGGCAGCACTGTGGTCTTCAGCAAGATGACAGGAATAATGGGTTTGGAGAACGTGAAGGAAAAGAAGAAAAATCCATAAACAAGGAGAAAGAAGGTTATATTGTTGAGGATGATGAAAAATAAAAAAAATAAAAACGATGTGATGGTGGTAATTAAAAACCTCAAAAAAGAAAAATCAAAGAAAGCTGGAAAGGCAGCTAGATATGAACAGCTGTGAAAGTCTGAAATAAATTGACAGCAGATAATGGTGTCGATGTTGATGAAGAGAGATTCCATAGGATGGGAAGCAAATGAAAAAGGATGCATCTGGAGGCATGGAGAAGGGGAAAGCAGGAAGTGTGTTTTGAATAAGAAGAAATCAGAGGTGGATGGGACAATGAGGTGGAGGCCTTGAAGCAGCAGTCAAGATGAGACATGCATCAGAGGAATGGGAGGTGGAACCAAACGGAGGAATTTTCCGAGACAAATGAGAATAAAACTTAACCTTACGAGATGCTGGAAGTTTACTTTTGTCCCTTCACTTCGAACCGACGGTCCCATTTCTAGCAAAGGAAATTTCCTTTGCAATGAAAGTCATTTCGGATCCTTCACAAGTATTTTTGCACAACTGAGGATTTGAGTGACAAATATTAAATTTCCCACCACCGTGGTACTTGAAGGCTACCCAATACTGAGCAATGCAATCTAAGCAAGAAAATAAATAAATAAAGACGATAAATATTGTGTGCCAAACCAAACTGAGACTCAATGGAAGTTCAAATTCAGATTGTATGTTTAAAACATGAAGGAATCACTAAAAACCTTCCAGATTCTCCACTTGCTAAGTGTTGGCAAATAGTCCATCCCCCTTCCATCCCCAAACCCCTATAAAGGCCCTATTCCATCTGTGTTAAAAAAAAAAAAACATTTCAGGAATGTCACTGCCTTCAATCAATGATGAGTCGATAATATCTTTAACGCGAAGGTTGGAGCCACCACAACGGTTAAAATGGGGAGGTTTGGTGAGGGCGGGGGTGGGGATGGCATGGGGGTATTGCAGGAGCCCTGTTCCTTTGTGCTTGTCCTTCACCGGTCTCAATGGACGCTGGTGGGCTTTGGAGTGGCAAGGTTTTGGGCGATGTAAGTTTGAAGCCATTGCTCTTGGCGAGACAGCAACGCATCACATTTTCCAGCATTTGTGGGAAGTTGTTGGACAGCAAAAAGTTTTGGATTGACATTTAATCGTAAAAGACTGAATGTAAAATTGAAAAGTTAGTTGCTTTTATTTTTCAGCAGCAGTCATGACAGTAGCAGTAGTACCCTGAATACAGTTCTGTAAGTTTAGAAAAAGAGACATAGGAAAGATGACCTTTCGTGGAAGATGATTTTTCAAATCAGGACATGCAGATTCATGGAATGGGACTGTATTCAGGGTACTACTGCGACTACTATTGCTGCTGCATAATGCAGAAATTGGTTAGAAATACTGGCTATTGGTACATTGAAGGGTAAAGATAAAAAGTGGTTAAATCAAACGCAATTTGGCAAGAATTTCCAGTTAAACAAAACTCGGAGGTTCATTTCTGCTCCAGGAAGTACGTGCATCATACAAGTGTTGTGAAAAATGAGCAGCAACGTTGATAAGCCAAACAAGGAAACTGTAACGGGTGAGAGAGATGCATGCCAAGTGAGGCCGAAACATCCAATATAATGTGAAGGCCTCGCTTCCTTGGGGAAAGCTGCGCAATCAGCTGTGTGCGGCTTGGCTAAGGATAGTGGTTTGGTCCATCTTAGCAGAGCATGAACATGGAAACCGAATTATTCGACAACTGGTGTTTCCGCACGCACCTGCGACTGTAGTAATTGCGTGCGTGTATGCAGGTGGGCGAATTTCTTGTTGTTTTCATCTGGTTTTGCGCAAACCTGAACAATTTTGCCCCCTAATCTTCATTATTCATTCATAAGGATCGCTGACTTCTAATATCCTTATATTAAGCATCATGTGAAAGGTGTACAAGCTTCTCCATGAGCCTAAGATGTGAGAATAAAGATAAAGAGAGTTTCAGGATGTGCTTCGAACGCCAGTAGCTTGTCTTGGGTTTAGGGAGATTATAGATCGATGGTGAAACACACTGGGAGCAAAACGAAGATAACCGCACACTTCCATGACACGGAGAGTTCCACTCAGATGAAGTCCATCATATGGGATGAAG
>NC_140976.1:13384350-13444350 GCF_056783735.1 Eptatretus burgeri | reverse complement strand
TGGGCACCAGATGTAGCAGACCTGCAAACTGCCACCCAGTTTGATGCATTAATCATCGAGGGATAAGCTCACCAACATATCCACAAAAATTGGAATTTCTCAAGGCAGCAATTTCACCATTATCCACAAACACTCGGGCCTGCCCAAGGTCTCAACAAGATGGATGTCCTGAAACGTCAGCACTCATAATTGACAGCCATGACCGGAATCATGTTGCTGGTTTCTCGAACTGTTCAATGCAGATGCAACAGACTTTATGCCATGTGTCTGGTAACTGGTGACTAAACGTGCCCTCACCAAGGGGAACCTGAAACCAAATTGGGATCCATGCAATGGAAAGCACAATGTATCACCACCACTCAAGAAATTTGCATCCAACCCACGGTTAGCAAGATCACAACCTTGATTTTCGGGGACGTCGAGGGAATCATGCCGAATGACTGCCTCAAAAAGCTCCAATCATATGGGAATAAAATGTGAGCGCCATGCAAAAACGTATGAACAGTCACCAAGGACAAATGCTGAGTGAGGTTGACCAAAGGTGTGCTCCTTGATGACAATGCGCCTGTTATGTGCACAAGGGTGCAGGAGGCCCGTGTTAGAACAGACTGCCATTTGTGACTATGGCTTTGAGAATCTCAAACAATACCCCCACCGCTCTCCCCCCAACTCCCCACCCACTCCAACCCCCAGTCTCAGTGGTGGTAGCCCTCTCCTCATTTTGGTGAGCAGCCCCACAATTGCCCTCCACATCCCCAAATCAAAGAGAATGCTCGCACCCTGCCGATGGGCTCACGTTAACCCTCAGGTAGAAACAGAGGGGTATGTGTAGCAAGAGTGCACCAGCTTTAGGGCATTTTGCTCTAACAAAGGCAGAAGTGGGAGAGACTGCTGCAAAAGCTCAGACAATGCAAAAGAGAATTAAACTGAGCAAGAGAGAAGTTAAAAAGTTGCGTCCTTTGTCTTATCTATGAAACGTTATCATCACAGTACCTGTCTGGTGATTGCATCATTCCTGGAAGCACAAACATGTCGATGATTTCGTGCCTCATGTACAGCAGGGCAGCGATTTAGAATTTGGCCGGGGTGCCAGCACACGACTGCTTCCTATTTTCAAAAAGTACTGCGAAAGCCTCCACAACATTCACCAATGAACATTAGCAGAAGAAGTGACACCGGGCTTAACGTCGCTTCGGAAGAATGGTCCAAAGGAAACCTCAAAGGACAAAAAAGCAAATCCAAGTTGCATTCGTCTACCCATACATGCTAATGTCCCCAGCCAACATCACACACAACGGCGAGGATGAAAACGATGTTATTAGGGTCTCACGATCTTCATGTTACAGTCACATGGTCCCCCCTCCCCACCTTCCCCCACCATGCCCCTTGGAAGCCCCCTTAACACTTGCACACAATCCCAGGTGAAGATCGGTCGAATCGTCACACACACGTGAACCTGCTTGCTGGGAAGTAATACGAGTCGGTGATGCCACCCTAAAAGGACATGGCTCGAAGCTTTAGGCTAAATGCCAATATCAATGTGAAAAATGAAATGCAGTACATTCACAAACGCTACACACATTCCCAAATTGCATGACATCAAAGCAATATAACTGGTCATAAACAAACCACAAGATAAAAATTACGGTGTAAATGAACAATCTTGTGCCGTTGCTAATCAGATGATGAGGCACATGATCGATCAGTGCAATCATCAAATCCTGTTATGACACAAGGGGCAGTTTATATCCAAAAACAATAGACTGCTCCTTGTGTTTCAACCACAAACAGGACAGAACAGTTATTGGTTCAACAAATTTTGTGAGAAAAATAAATCGATGTCTCTTGTTCACTGAACTCGATGTACTGTTGCAGTACAAGGTGTAACAATCAAGGCAATTCACGCACTATATGAGAATAGGAAGGTGGGAGTGGAAGTATGGAAATTAATTAAGACTATGGAGGGTAGTGTGGGCAGGGCTGGATTAAGACCTTTCGAGGCCCAAAGCACTAAAAAGATTATGGTACCCCCATATATATATATATATATATATATATATATATATATATATATATATATATATATATATATATATATATTGTTGCGAATTCGCGCCCGCCGGCGTGTGAACGGCCACGTAACTCGAATCGCGGCACGTCACCCACCGGACGGACAATTCCGTCGTGACCCTCTCGGACTAACGCCGGGAGCTAGTCACGGGTGGGTCTTTCGGCCTCACCACGATCGTGCCAATCGGCCCCCCCCGCGTGGGATAGGGTTGTTCGCCAAACTCGACCTACCTAAGTACCCACGCGGAGGGTAGACCAGGCGATCGCACCTCGCCGCAGGTCGACTCCGGACACGGGCCACTTAAGCGAACCGTTCTGTACTATCGGGATAACCGAGCGGTGTTATCGTCGGCCTCGACGGTTCCGATTAATTATCGGGCGTATTAAGCCCACTACCAACCCTTTACGTGAAGCAAGATGGAGATTCAATTAAAGAAAAGACGAAGCGAAACGGGAAAACAGTTCAACATGATGCACATTTATTCCACGGCACGCGGAGAGCACACATATACAATTAAACAGAATGCACCTACAGCAATTGCAACAAAAGAAACACAACAATGCAGATCTACAACCGACTACGCATGCACACGGCAACACTTACACAGTTTTACTTTACAGACGGCGCCAACAACACATTTACTCAAAAGCAAAAGAAAAGGGCCACCCTCAAAGACAAGGGGGCAGACGGGGCCTGTGGGCCAATATTTGCGCGGGACCTGAAAGAGCGGTCAGGTCCGCGAGACCGGGGGGTTCCTACTCGTGTCTTTGTGATGAGCCGCAAATGTGGCGGCGCGGCGGTGCCCGACTTCGCGCTCCTTCGCGGGTTTCGTTGGCACTGCTTGGAGTGGGGTGGGAACGGGGCCCCCCTTCGCACTATCTCAGCGCGGGGAAAAAGGGGGGAATTGTTGATGCTCTGGGGAAAGAGGATAGCTGGCTTGCTTGGGTCCCGCGACGAGCGATTCCACCGCGAGCTCGTCGCCGACCGCCGTCTTCCTTGCCTCGGACCCGAGCTACTTGGTCTCTTCCCCCATTCTCCTCAGCCGACTGCAGCAAACCACCTGTACGCCCTCGCCTCCCGACTCCATTCCGCGCTCCAACCCGACTCTGCCCCAAAACTCTCTTTGCCCTTCCAAGGCCGACTCTGCGTTCAAACCGACTCGACCGCACTCCAAGCTCCAGGCTTCCTCTCTCTGCAGCTCCCCGACAGACTCCGAACCCCGACAGACTGCGAAATTCGCCCCGCGCTCGGCGCTTTATAGGCCGGCAGAAGAACCCATATGCAAATTTCTGGATCAGAACGAGCTCAGGGGTGGAGCCACGCTCACCCATTGGACAGAGGAAAAGGGGCGTGAGTCTCCCCTGATCCTAGAATTTGCATATCTCGATTCTACACCGACGCGCCTGGAGGCGGGGCCAAACCGCCCCGCGCTTGCTGATTGGACGGATCAGAAGTGGGCGTGTAGCATTCCTGATCCGAATTCTCCTCGGAAAGGACGCATTTTGCACTCGCGGATCGGCGCGCGTCCCGTACGAGCCCAGGACAGCCTGACGCTCGGTGCTCCCAGGTGGTGCGGGAATGGCTGCAGAAAGAGAGAGGTGAAGGTGGTGGAGGGTTTATGGTGGTGGTTTATGGCCCTGGTGCAGTTTGGAATGGCGGTGATGCGATGTTTGCGGGAGCGAGTTGTGAAGGTAAAGATCGTGGCTGTTGGCGTTGTTGTTGTTGTTGTGAAGCGGCGTTGTGGTTGGTGGTTGTTGTGTGATGGCGGTTGAGACGTGGTTGGTTCAAAATAAAGATAGAACAGAAAAACGACTATCTCAAAGCGTCGCAGCCCGAATGAATCACATTTATTCCCTCTAAACAACGGGTTTGGAGCTAACTACACATGTACTTACAGAGATATCTCACCCACAGGACCTGAATGGTGGTTTGCGAATTTCCTCAACCGCAACAATATGTAATCCAAAATAAAAACAATACTAAACCGTAAAATGAAATTTTATTTTTCGAAATGAAACAAAACTTACAGTAAGGTTTATTTACAGTAAATGCTACGGCATCAGTATTACATTGCATAAAAAAATGTGTAAAAAAAAATAATTCTTGTATATGTATTTCTTTTTCATTTATTGTGGGGCCCCCTTTTTGTGGGCCCTGGTTCAGCTGTAACATTTGCACCATGGTCCATTGTAAATCCGGCACTGGAAAAAAACTCTGTGGGGCCCCTCTTCCCTTGAGGTCCTAAGCACGTGCTTATTTTGCTTAATGGTCAATCCAGGGCTGAGTGCGGAGTTGGGGAGGGAAAGGATGGAGGGTACATGTATTTGGGGAGGGAAAGGATGGAGAGTGGTGGCATTTTGGAGGGAAAGTATGGAGGGTAGTTGTAGTTAGGGAGGGAAAGGTTCAAGGGTAGTTGTAGTTGAGGAGGGAAAGGATGGAGGGTAGTGGAGTTGTGGAGGGAAAGCTATGGGAGGGAAATCCTACTCAATTAAATAAGGCAATTCTGTGTGTATGTATGTACGTATGTATGTATGTATGTATGTATGTATGTATGTATGCATGTACATACGTACATCTCAAAATCATCAAAAACAAAACAGGACTGGCCTGATCTCCACTAAATCTTGCATACATGTTCGTAGTACCCAGTCAGGTCATGGTCACAACCCCCCCCCCTCTCGGATGGTGGTGGGGGGGGGTGAGGGAGACAACTTTCCAATGCTCCCGAAGGGAACGTGCGTTTTTATTTCTAGTGTTTGAAAACTACCATTTTAATGGGTGTAGAGATGCAGATCTTGTCCTGCGTAAACCTACTGTCCTTTTTTTTTTTTTTAAGTTAAAAGGTTGTAATACATATTACATAAGTTTGACAAGCAGTGTCAAAGTATTGACATGAATTGCAGAATCGGTTCAAAGACAACCGCTCACAGCCAAAAGCGGAAAGGTTTGGCTTGGCGATCCTTGTAATACTTAGTAAAACAAGACAGTGGTGATGCATGCCAGTGAAATCTGGATGAACGTTTCATTTGTGGAGAAATCAAAAGTAAAATGCGATGTTCACTGGGTCAGATATCTGACCATACTTGCTTGGGGATTAGTTAGCAAACCTGATTATTGGATGCCCACGAGTTTCAAAGTCTGCGATGAAAAGCCGGATTAGAGATACCAACAAGGAACTGTGGTAGGAAGAGAGCAGACTATGGTACAAGTAGGTTGCATGTGTGTACACAGGTGGGGAAGTACAACAAAAAGTTTGTTCTGTATCTTGGCAGACATTTGCAAATACGGGGAGTTGGAAAGGCCAGGTTTGCCTGTGAATGTGGGCAAGGGTTCAAAGGGACAGCTGCAGAGGGTGGAAATGCTACGTTAATGGGAGTGGGGGGAACGTATGGGAGGGGTTGTGGAGAAGCAGATGTTCTGGGAGAGCTGCCAAGTGAGTGATGAATCCTTATCCACCTGCAAGTCATTCCAACATGGAATTCTTATCATGAACATGATCCTCAGAACCAAAAGTCGAAACTATGCCAAGGCACATCCAAAACCCTACGCTGTCCTTCGCCATTAAATAAATATAATTGTAACATTCTTCACACAATACAATGCAATACAATACCACTTGCATCTCAAAATGGAAAAGCGGTTGAAAGCGGTATGGAAAACATGCCTCATTGTTAAAGCTGTTAAAGACCACAGAGGTCTGCTATCTGTTGAAATAAAATAAATTCCAGCCTTGAAGACAAATGACAAATGTGTTTTGTGTCCTGCATGTGGAACTAAAGTAAAAGGAGTCAGAGATGCCACCCTCTTGGACCAGTCCGAAAGTTAAACTGAGCAAAGTAAAAATGAACTTAAATGGACGTGGGACTACAAACACAGGTTGCATACACATGAGTAAGGCGGTGAACAAAAGCAGGCATGTGTGGAACAGCTGCCATTGGTGATGTGCATTTGGCATCACTCACATTCTCCATAGTACCGGTAATAACGTGAAGCCCGTCGTATGTGGACTTGATGTAGAGGCCCTGGGGAAAGAGACACCCTCCTATCAGAGATGTGCATACACCGGCACCACCCTTACCAATTAAACCTTGCTAATTAATAGGCAACCCAGCGGAGAGACTTGCCGCTAATTACAGACATAATTGGATGGTATTCTCCTCCAGATGCAATTACTCGACCTGAGATTCTACACCGTGTACAAGGGCGTAAACAACTAACATATGGACTGTCCCGAACGCAACTTACTGCATGGTAGTCGTAATCACTACCAGCATGTGCCCTGGACAATAACATCTCGTATGGACATGGCCTACTTTTTTCCCCCCACTCTGTCCAAACCTGCTGTGTTGAGAATGGCTGGAGAACATTTCTTCATCACCAGTCTACGTGTTACACATGTGCGAGAATCGAGTCAGTCAGTTTATAATCCCCCATCCATGCCCGCAATCATTTATACCCACATTAACCCGACCTAACCTCAACCATCTTACCTGCCGATTACTGCATTTCCTCTACTCCTCCATCTCCCTTTTAACCTGTGCGTTCATTGCCTTGCTTAACGTGCCTGACCGTTGCCCCCGCTGACAAACTGCCACTCTATTTTATTTCTACTGTCTGTCGCTTCACTCTTCCATGAGCCTTGATCATGTATTAGGGAGGGGAGGGGGTTACACTTGTAATTTGGCCAAAACCAAATAAAAACAAACAACTGTACATGTGAGCTAAAATGCTATGAGCATTTTGCTTCTCAATGAAGCTGTAATTTAGAAAAATAAGCAAATTGAGGTTCAAGTACCATACACCGATAGTACTTGTTCGACGTCCATTAATTATCTACCAATATAATTGTAATTAATGTAAAAAAGGTATGCTGATGTTTCCTAATATCCTCGTCCTACATGCGATTAATGTACAAGCTCCATCAGCCCGATGTCACGAAAAACATAAAACGATTTTGAAACCAAAGAATAAAAAACTAAAACAAAAGAGCATTAGAAAATACAATTTGATGCGAACGCATCAATGGATATGCCTTCGCCTGCGTTACACGTCGAAACACTGTTACGTTTGATCTCAATTAAAGGTCACGTGAAAAAGGTCAGGAAACTTTTCACTTGCTGTTTGTCAATTACCTCAGCATAGTGATATGATTTGGCAACTAAAGGACAATCCGAAAAAATACGGCCCGTGGGCCCTGGTCAGTTCCGACTTCATCGATATTGCATATATTCATTAACATTCATTGTTGTTATTCCTGCCCGAATGAACTTCATACTCATTAAGACTCATTATCTTTCTTCCTGGGCAAAAATTCAGAAAACAAAAAAATGCTGTGATAAGGTGTAGACATTGTTCCATAGAAGCATGATACCATACAAAAAGCAAAAACTATGAATACTCTTGGAGTTTTAGGAGTTTAAAGATTGATTAATTAGACTAATTAACCAAGTCAATTGGTGACAAATCTGAAATTTTATTGTGGGAGGTTCTGCAGGATCTCCCCAAGTATCATCCCTCCGAGTTTCAAGTCATTCTGACCACAGGTTGCAGAATAATGATCGAAAGATTGATTGTGGACAGACGGACAGACGGACGGACGGATCGACGGACATGGACCCCCATTTTTTGTCACTTCCTTTGGAACTGACTAAAAAAGAATGCTTCTGGTCTGCGACTGCAGAGACATAAAAAAATTGCAATTGACAAATTATTGGAAACTCTTTTGATCTTAAAAAAATTACCCCAGTTGGGGGTGATGGTTATCTCTGAAGCTCTGTAGATGTGGATCTCTGATCGGCTTAGAATGGCTTCGATGTCGTCTTGTCTTTTGGTTCAACGTACAGACGAAAGCCCAGGAGTAAAAAGGATAGAAAACCTCAGAAATCAAATTACAAATTCGAAAAATACGACCCGACCAGATTCAGATATTGTACCCTACTATCATAATCCGTTGGAAATTCCGCCGAGATTGGGTAATAAATGGCGGAGATAATGTTGAAATTAGCTGATTTTTCAACTTTGGAGTGACCTTGAGCTTGACCTTCAATCGTGTCTAAAGTCATACCGTCGTGCATCACTCATCGACCCCTACCGACATACCAAGTTTCATCAAGAACGGGCGAAAAAATTTTTTGACCGTATCACATCGACGATTTTTCAAACTTTGAAGACACGTGACTCGATAACCAGGACGAATTTCAAAAAACCGGCCAGACCAAATTTAGATATTGTTCCATATTATCAGAATCCGAAGGAATTTCGAAGACCGGATCATAAACGGCGGAGGAGATAGATTTTGAAAATGGACGATTTCGCAACTTTGGAGTGACCTTGACATTGACCTTGACCTTCAATCGTGTCAAAGGTAATACCGTCGTGCATCCCTCATCGACATCTACCCACATGCCAAATATGAAGAAAATCGGAAGAAAAGAATGGGGACGCATGTACGGACGAACGGATGGACGGACATCGAGACTGGTTTTATTAGGTCATCTCTAAAGAGGTGACCTAAAAATGATGCTCCTTTGTAAGATGGCCCCCTGAAAGGAGGAAATCTTAATCACAGAAATGTGCAACTATCTGATGGCTTTTGCACATTATAAATGGAAAATAAATTTTTTGTTTTTAAACCATGGGGTAATAATTTCCAACATGTCACACACATTTAAGTTGAAGGCTTAATATGGAAAACCAGTGGATGTTATCAACCAACAAGTTGAGTTGTCCGATCAACATCGGAGTTACTTAGACTTTAGTAAACAATCAAGAAGATTGATGTTTAAAGCTGTCGCAAAATTTCACCCGAGAGGGTACCAAGGCAATGATGGGCTAAACGGCCTCACTTCCTCGTTTGAGGTCAGGGGTGCACCACGGCATTGTTGCTGTGGCTCAATCACAGATTCCTTCTTCGGATCCCTGGGAATTGGAATTGTGATTAAATTTTGAGGCAATGTCAAATAAATTAATGTACAAGGTGGCCTGGAAGTTGCTTTACCCTGAAGGGCAGACCCTTTTCAAAACAGGTTTAATTGTACAGTACGTACTTACGATAATTAGTCAATCATTGTATCTGTGTGTGCTCCATCGTTCTCCTTGCACCACTGAATGTGACACCAAGTCATATTGGACATCTTGTGTGGCATTTTGTGGAGTCATCTGTGCAAAAGAGGCCATGACTACAGCGTGCAATTCTTCAATCGGCCTATACCGCTGGTTTCTCCACACTTTCTCCTTAATGAAGCCCACACAAAATTGGCTGGTGTCGTTCAATCTGGACTACGTGGACCTGGTGGCTCCGGTGGAGGAGCTGGTCACATCAGTCAGATGACAATCAGTCACATCATTCAACAGCCTTTTTTATTTGCGTTTTTTTTAACCTTCAAAAACCTTCTCTGAAGTGGTTGAACAGATTGAGATGAAACTTCACACGTTTGACCGCCTATCCATGATGAACAAAAGGATCACACATATGACATCACAGGTCACATGGTTTGGCAGCCATATTGGATTTACCCTAAAACCTATAAAAATCTTCTCTGAAGTGGTTGAACAGATTGAGATGAAACTTTACACGTTTGACTGCCTATCCATGAAGAAAAAAAGGACGTGTCCCCTTATTCAAACGTGTAATTCAAAACACCTCTCCAAAATACCTTTGCGTGCATAATTCAAAACACCTCAATGCACTGGAAAACGTGGGGACAGGAATACTGTACAGGGCGGCTACAATTTCTTGTCACCCCTTGCGCATTGCCTTTTATCATATGAGCTGACAACACTGAACGGTTGTACAAGTTAAAGCACATACATTTGCAGTACTCTTTTACTTTATTACACATTTTACAGCATATGAAACAAGCCTTAAGTGTCCAGTGAATCCGTTTGTGCTCCATCATAATTTTCCAGCGCATTTGTGGGGTGATACGATTAAAAGCAAGTGTCACTGCTTGTTTAAGGTCATCAGTGGTATTAACTCAATCTTAAAAAAAGAGAAAAAGGAAACGAATTAACACGGCAAACAAAGGTCATGTCACAATGTTTACAAGGGGTGACAAGACATTGTGACCACCCTGTGCTGGACTGTAAATGGTGGGGACTTGGAATACCCTCTCCCACCTGGAATGGAGCGACTCGTTACACATCTACAGAGAAAATTTATGCAAACCCCCCCCCCCCCACCCAAGACCAGCAGCAAAGATTAAAAACACCTTTATGCACTAATTTGAGTCATGCCGATCCTATGTATCAAATCTGGATGTAATTGGACCAGAAATGTAGGAGTAGCATGACACACACACACACACACACACACACACACACACACACACACACACACACACACACACACCGGTCCACTAATTATAGTAAGGATAACATGACACTTATTCTAACATGCATTATGAAATAACTATTATAATCTATTCTCCCTTGGCCCTGAAGCCATTTTGGTAACAGCCCTCTTTCCCCAAGAAGATTCGTCCTGAGTCTCCATACCACAAACAACATACAAATAACATACAAACAACTCCCCTACTCGTTCAACCCATATGCAAAAAGTGAATTTCCTAGTCGAAGTGTCGATTGTTTTTTCTATCTATTCTCACATTATACACAGTTATTGTACTCTATCCCAACAATTTAATTCAAATTTATTGATTTACAAAAGGGGACAGGTAGTGGCACTGTAGAGGGGCATTTTATTTCTTTAAATGTCAAAAGTTCATGGTTCAAATCCCCTCCTGACAGCTCCCCAATTTAATGAATAAAACACCCCTCTAAAAATGCAAAGATAAAAACACCTTTATGCACTAATTGGGGTCATGCTGAGCCTATGTAGCAAAGTTGGATTAAATCGGTCCAGACGATAGGAGTAGCGTGACACAAACACCGGTCCGTGAATTATATGTACACATTGATTATACACATATTATACGTGACATATCACACACACACACACACACACCGGTCCACTAATTATAGTAAGGATAACATGACACTTATTCTAACATGCATTATGAAATAACTATTATAATCTATTCTCCCTTGGCCCTGAAGCCATTTTGGTAACAGCCCTCTTTCCCCAAGAAGATTCGTCCTGAGTCTCCATACAACAAACAACATACAAATAACATACAAACAACTCCCCTACTCGTTCAACCCATATGCAAAAAGTGAATTTCCTAGTCGAAGTGTCGATTGTTTTTTCTATCTATTCTCACATTATACACAGTTATTGTACTCTATCCCAACAATTTAATTCAAATTTATTGATTTACAAAAGGGGACAGGTAGTGGCACTGTAGAGGGGCATTTTATTTCTTTAAATGTCAAAAGTTCATGGTTCAAATCCCCTCCTGACAGCTCCCCAATTTAATGAATAAAACACCCCTCTAAAAATGCAAAGATAAAAACACCCTTATGCACTAATTGGGGTCATGCTGATCCTATGTAGCAAAGTTGGATTAAATCGGTCCAGACGATAGGAGTAGCGTGACACAAACACCAGTCCGTGAATTATATGTACACATTGATTATACACATATTATACGTGACATATCTCTCACACACACACACACACACACACACACACACACACACACACACACACACACACACACACACACACACACACACACACACACACACACACACACACACACACACACAGAGGTGGATGCTTTGTGACCTGGTAGTTCTCCGTTCCATCGCATGAAACCCAGCCACGTGTGCAGATATCAGACAAAAACAGCAACTTGAACGCACACACACATACACACATATAAGCGCGCACACTATATATATATATATATATATATATATATATATATATATATATATATATATATATATATATATATATATATATATATATACATATATATATATATATATATATATATATATATATATATACATATACACATATACATATATATATATATATATACATATATATATATATATATATATATATATATATATATATATATATATATATATATATATATATATACATACGCACACACACACACACACACACACACACACACACACACACACACACACACGAAGGTGGATACTTTGAGACCTGGGAGGGTTCCGTTCCACCTTCTGTAACCCGCATATGGAGATAACAATCGCCAACACACCGCTCTTACATACTGTATATAGGTAATTGATCAGGGAGCGTTTACCGCTGTGGGAAATGGGCCACGGTTGACGTTTGGACTAATTTTGCTCCGACGAAGGGTAAATGAATAAAATGTCAGCCACACCTCATCCATCATTCACTTTGTCCACTGACACCATAAAAGAGACTGGTATTCCAATGAATCTTTGATGACGTTGAGTATAATCATGAAATTAAAGTTCACAAATCAGATGATCATTCTCAAAGCGAGTCTCAAGTCAGATTAAATTGTAACATAATCAATTTGGACACGGTGTGTGCACGACGAAGCAGGGAGAAATGAAATAAGTGTGGATATGCATTGGCAAACATCAATTTCTGGCCAAGAGTTGGGAAGACGGAGAACCAAAAAGATGATGAGGTTACACATTAGAAATGTTCAAACTCCTTCACTGTTTTGTTGTACGAGGAGGAACAATGTGCCATACTGGCTGTTGCCACAAGGATTCTAACCAATGAGATGCGCCCACAATCCTGTCCGTGGTCTACACAAGGAGATCTGGAGAGACAGCCATGGAAACTAAGCGAGCAGAATAATCTCTTAGCATCTTGAGCCGTTGGACTTGATGATTCTTTTAACATCATGTTATAACTCTTTTGGGCAAAAATCAGTGAAAAAGAAAAAAATCCCACCCTTGCATTTCAATCCCCACCTTATTTTCCCTAACTCCCCAACATATATAAAACCAGGCAACACGAGACACTTTGGTCAAATTAATGCATTCATCCATCCATACGTCCCCATTATCGCTGGCGGGCTTCCAGCAAGGTTGAGCTGTTGATGCTTCCAGAATAGTTATTCTAAAAATTGTGGCATTTTGAACAATTAACACTTTGCTAAACAGTCTGAACCTGTGAAGCTTGCACTGGTTCCGCAGACTTTAACATTCAAGTCCAATGTGAAAATTGAACGTGCGAGTTCGGCAGAAACAACTCACAACTGCCCTCGAGTCGAACAAACGTGTGCAAAGAAAAACACATAATAAAACAAATTTATACCACAACCATTTTCCATAAAGGTCATCAGGCGGGGAGTCGATAACAATTCATGAATATACCCTCTTAACACCGCCATTCACGATGAATGTCGTGGCTCGATTTCTTCCTTGTATTGCACCATTTCCATTTGCCGCCTGGTGCCGTGTTGACAACGTTATGAAAGGAGTCATTACATTAAATGGGACTTGGAGCAGATTGGCATCGGCACCGAGACGGATTCCGACGGGGCAGGCAAACTAAGCGAGGCAAAAGGAATGGGGGCGTCGGGAACTTGCTGCATTTTGAAAACGAAAAAGGAAAGGTGCAAGTTAAAGCTTTTAAAGCATGCCAATTCTGCCTTGGCATCTCATCTAAGCTCAAGGGATCTCATTCGGTCGCAAAGTGTAGAATAACGGTCAGTAATGAATAGAATATTCCTGACAAATGATTCACGAAAACCCATTGGAAAGCACTTCGCGAACCGAAACCAAAGTTATGTCAAAATCGATAAATAACTTTGCCATAGTAAAACAGAATGTTTCATGCAGTCATTATGTGATGCACGATTTTAGCTCTTTCACTAGACTTTCCAATATGAAGCACCAGATTTCCTAAATTTACATCTTCGCTCTTGTTGTATGAGTTTTTTTTAACATCATGTTAAATCCTCTCATCTGCCAGAAACACCAGGTTGTCCGACTATACGTCTTCCCCTAATGTCTTTCAGGAGACTGGGCAGTGCATCATTGCACGGTAGTCATGTCGACGACTTTTCGACAAGAATGGCAGTGTGCAAAATTCCGTTTTTACCAAGAAAACCCAAAGGTTTAGGACTCATTGAGTTCAACTTACGAGACTTTTGAACAAAACGTTAAATAATTGCCAGGTCAGGCAGGCCAGATCAGATCTGTGACTTGCCACAGGTACCATGTCAATCTGTACTAATCTGTTTCATAGTCGGGTTGTTGGCAACGAATCTTCTGCAAATGGAGCCAATGACACAATTCCAGGCAAACCTGTGTTTGGTAAACTCGATTAAAATTACAAAAGGGTGTTTGTCACCTTCATAAAAGTGCACGTCCAAGTACATCATCTGATTTCATCTCAATGTTTCCTTCCCTTTTTATCGAGTTGTTTTTCCTTTTCATTGACTGACAGAAAAATTGAGAAAAATACGTTTTTCCTCCGATAATATTCAACCTTTTAGATTTTTTTTTAAACGTGTTCATAATGCTGAGAACTCGTACATCAAATAGCCATATTCAGATACTGAACAACCACATTATCAAAACTAGGAAGGCACCCGTAGAGTGCATATTCTCGCCTCGCGCGTTCATTCTGAACAGAAATACCATCGGGAACTGAACATACAACTATTATGGCCCACTGCTATTATGGCCCATATATCTGTATCATCCATGCATCCTATTATGTCACATAGTTTCTTGGCATGGGTTATGAATGTCACAAATTTAATTCTTCACTCACATCGGGTCATAGATCAGATATATGAAGTTTCAGATTTTTCGGATAAGCATTTCAAGTCACCAATTATGGCAGGAATACCACTTCTCTGATGACATGATCATTATCACCCTATCTATATATCACATAGAGAGTTGATGACATATGCCAAGTTTCAATTTTTTTATCAGAGCGGTTTTGGAGAAAATGATGTCCAAAGCTATTCCTTGAATCCAATATGGCTGCCATACCATGTGATGTATGATGTCAGAATTAGCAATAAAATATTATCCATGGGGAGTCCCTCCTATGTTTAACGTTTTGCATCGATCAGACAAGCGGGTGCAGCGAAAATAGTTTTTTTTCAGCAAAAATATATAGACACAGACACACAGACAGACAGGGGCATTGCAGTCGTCTCGCATCCCCTTCGGGGAGAGACCAACAAGAACGGCACTCGGTAGAGCACATACCACCACCAGGCTGAACAGTTTACGTTTTGTATCCCACCGATAGGCTGGATCTGCATCAAGAACTGAACCAAAATCAAATTGGCATGTTTTTGTCATCGACCCAACTCATCCACATCCGTCGACATTTTGAGACATCGTGCGATACAGTATACAGTAGAATCTGGATAATAAGCATATGTGAGAATATAAGCGCATATGGAAAATAAGCACGCATATGTGTTCCACTAAATCAAATAATAAACGCAAATGCTTATTATCCAGATTCTACTGTATCATTTGTGGTTCCATCTCTCAATGGTGAAGAATCACCATAAATATTCTAATATCTCGATCCGGATCTTCATCAAAATCGAGAAAATTCGTCCTCATCACACACGCAACATGTCCACCAAATTTGTCTAAATCCTTCCATAACTTTTTGAGATATCTGCTCACAGACAAACAAACAGGGGTGAAACCACAACCTCCATCATCCACCTTAGATGGCGGAAGTTATAAACTGAATTTTTGGAAACAAAGGCCTTTAAGATCATTGGAATCTCCCACGACGAAGCCGATTCTATGGGTCTATCACTTTGCCATTGCAGACAGGTCGGTGGTCTCTCTGTGTTCTATCACCTCCTTTCTCGTCTTACACCCTCTGCTATTACCATGCTTTGTCCCCCTCTACCTCACACCAGGTTTCTACAAGGGTGCACGTGGTCTGCCAGCAACACTCTTCTGGTGAAACTCTCTAGATCCAAAATCAATGCTCACCTCCACTCATTCGTTCCTCTTTTTGCCCGCCTGTGGAACCAACTTCCACATTCTGTTCAATTCCATTCTTCCCTTCATGTCTTCAAGACAGCTGTTCACCACCATCTCAGATCATTCCACATCCCCCCCCCCCCCGTTAACCTAACCACTCCACACCATCCCCAAGCCCACCTTCCAACGTTTCAGTTTTTCCTACCTTAGAGTTTGCTTGCGTATCCACCTTGTCCACCCCATGTGTCCTCCCCTAGCCCTCGCTCTTCCCAACAACCATTATTTATCCAAGTGTCCCTCTATTTTGTCCCTTCAGCTGGCTGTTGGTATTTCCCCTCTCTCTTTCTACTGTTCTTTTTGTTCTGTTGCTTCCTGATCTGTTCTGTGTTCTAACTCTTCCACAAGCCTTGACTTTGTATTCAAGAAAAAAAAATTCACAAGTTCACTGGAGTTTACTTCTCAAAAGTGGACTGGACCTCCTTGGGCAAATTCCTTAGCAGGTTTCAAAAGTGCAGTTTCGGCCAAATTTGAATAAAGGCATAGCGAAGAAGCAACTTTCGTGCTCATGACCTTGTAAGGCCACGATCTTCCTCCCTCTCTGCATTTCACAGATGTTCTTCCATAATGGTAATTCCAAGAGTTGTGCCCTGAAATAGATATAACCACGACCAAACACAAATTCTTCTTCGATGAATGTGTGAGGGACAGAGCAATCGTTGTGTCTAAACAAACAACAATACATGATATGGCGTCAGATTCCTTTTGGCTGAAAGCCCCTTTTATACTAATGCACAGAAAAACTGCAGCCTAAGCATAAGCGATAACTTTGCTGGGATAAATGCCAACATACTGCCTTCGTTCGCTGCACCAGCTGCTGTGGATCCCTCCTTGACCAACACCCCTTCCCTCCAGCTTCAGAGCCCGATTGATTTAACAGAGTACATTAAAGCCACCAAGGATAGTGAGACAGCGGACGAGAGCTGGGGTGATATCCAGCAAATCAGCCAACCATCCTGTCCTTGGGTCGAACACCATCTCCCCGCCCCCTTTCATTTCGCTCACCGACTCCCACAATCCTTTATTCATTATTCCTTTTTTCTATCCCACAACCCACCCCCCCCCCCCCATTTGCCTCTTTACCTCCACCACCTAAGGTTATGTTTTCACCCCTGTCTGTCTGTGAGCAGGATATCTCAAAAAGTTATGGACAGCTTCAGACGGAATTTGGTGGACAGGTTGGGTGTGTGACAAGGACAAAGTGTTTCGATTTTGGTGAAGATCCGGATACGAGAATATTAAAAAATGTTTTCGTGATTCTTCACCATTGAGAGATGGGACCAAAAACGACATATTGCATGATATTTCCAAAAGTTGTGGATGGGTTATGACAAAACTTGGTGAATGAGTTTGGTAGGTGAAAATAACAAGTAGATTAGATTTTGGTTAAGTCTGGATCGAGCGAGATCCAGCCTATCAGTGGGATACGAACTGTTCAGCCAGGTGGAGATATGTACTCCACCAAATGCCATTCTCATTTTTATAGTTTCATTCTGAACTATCAGCATTATCCCACACATTCATTTCTGTATCTTTCTTCCATAATTAACAAGTCAGGATCAATTTCCTCCCCTCCCCTGCCCCCACACAAATGTCCATTATCCATGTTGACACCTTTAAAATGCCCATTATTGCAAAGAGCATAATCACAATATTAACCTTGCTTCACAGACTTTCAATGCTCTTCTTCCTTCAACAGCTCTCCTATCTCTCTAAAACACTGCACTCCCTTTCAAACCACCCACCCCCCTCCACTGACTTCCTCACCCCTCACCATAATCTTCAAAACTAATCGTATCATATTTATGCCAGCAACATTTGCAGAGCATGCAGGCAGTGCCTTGAGCATTACACAGGAATTACCAAATAAATTAACCCTCATGCGATGCCACCCCTTGTTATCAAAATCCAACAGTGCAGAGGAGGGAGTCTTGCCTCATTTGGCACCATTTCTCAAGATAAAAGGGTAACATCATTTCTGACAACACAGCTGCAAATGAACCTCTCCGACGAGTCTTGATTTACTTAAACTTACAGCATGTTGACGTAACTACCACAAGTAAGAATCTAATGATACCAGTCTTCTTTGAAGAGCGAGCAAGTAATCACTTCACTGCTCTGTACAAAACTCACCAGGCCCTCACAAGGGTTTATGTCTGTCAGTTGAACTACTTCCAGGTGGGCAGACTGGGTCATCAGGGGGTCAGAGGTCAGGCTGGTCATGTGGTCACAGGTGCTGAGCAGGGTTTTGCACTGGAACAACACAGGCATCCATTCTGCATCACATTTTTGCACAGGAGTGAGGTACAGCAAACGACAATGCAAGCTCAGGGTGAGTGCAAAGGGAAATCATGCTTTGAAATGCCCGATAAGCTGTCAATGTTGTCTTCCAGCAAATTGCGGTTCATTTATAGCATAACAGTAAACTGAAAATACTAAAACTCCACTTTAAACAGCTTTCATAATTTGGAGACAGGGGTTCGTGCGAAAGGGTTTTTGGTTTTGATTTCCGAGCCTCGATCTAGTGCACGGTCATCAATGGAAAGTGCGGTGGGTGATGGCTCACGGCACGACCTTGTTGAGATATCTCCCTGGATTTATAAAAAAAAAATTCTTCTTTTTATTTGGGGGTTGCAATCTCTTCTGCTACTTAAATTCACCATTCCATGAGAGTGGTTAATCCACTGATAATCCGAATTACAGATGCTGTGGCTGGAAACTACATTTGTCGTCGCTGCCCTTTCTCCTTTCGGCTTCTCTATCCTTATTCTCTCTTTGGTTGCTTTCTAACTCTCTCTCGTCCAACTTTATTTCTGCCTTTGCCAATTAAGGTTTCAGTGACATTAGTACTTTGCAACGATGGTTTCATAATAATAATAATAACAGTTCCATTTCAAGGAACTTCGACGCAAAAGCAGGTCATTTGGCCCATCAAAGCCTACGCTAATATTACCAACCTATGGTTGTTTGTCCGTGCTCTATCTCTTTTTAAATGCTGAGCATCACGCAATCATTTTAAATGTTGAGCATCAAGCAGCATTTACCATTTTAATAAAGTCGTTGGTACAACTCTGCTGCGGTTCGAACCACCGACATCCGAGACTTAGAGCGGGTGGTCTGACCATAACCTTCAAGGTTTTTTGCTTAAACTTTGTATTAACTGGGGGTTATATTTCATTTTATTGTCTTGCTAATGAGGTCTTCCAAACCAGGCCAAGCTCACGGAGGCACGTCATTTCGGTCAATACTCACCACTTGCAGAATCTGTTCCTCGGTCTGTGATGCCATCGTCTCCTGCAAGACACGATGCCATATATATTGTGTCGCAATACGTGATATTGATCATCATGCTAATGATGAAGTCGAATATGCTGCGAATGTTGTCATAATTCCATAAAATCCAAACAAGCAGAGAAAGAGAGGAGGGGGTTGGAGATGGAACTTGGGCGGCAGAAAATTCCTGAACATGAATGTCAAGGTTCTGCCCGTGACATGCATCAAATCAAGGACATCATTTAACAGCTTGCACAAGAGATGTGTGACCGGAAGATCTAAAAACCTGAACGTACAAGTGGATAATATAGGGAAGGTAGGCAAAAACTTCCAAAGAGAGAGCAGAGTGGTGCAGCGACTGGGATTACAACAGAATTACAGCGGAATATATATATTTTTAATGAGGATTCAACAATATGGGAGGAATTCTGTAAGAAAATTAAACCAAATGTGCCATGAGCAACATAGGGAACTCAAATAACAAAGGAGAGCAAAATCCAAAGACCGTCACACAAAGTAGGCCTACAAAACAAAAGAGTAAAGACTCGGGGGTGGAAGAGAGGGGTGGATAACTTGGTATAGATAAATGATCAACGGTTCCTCCAAATGCCTGATCCAACAGATCATCCCCACAATCCAAGATCTTGATGGGAAGGCCTGTGGTATGTTGGCAAAAACCAACACGTAAACGATGCTTACTCAAAAACACTCATCGTTCTACCCTCAACAGTCATAGACAATTTTTATAACAGACAGGCCCATAAATATCCAAGCTTGCCATATTGAGTTGACACAAGTGTGCAGGTCGAAAGCATTCCAGATTTTGAACGCCAAGCACAGACTGAAGGGAAAGCAGCAAAGATGATGTCATGCCGACCGCACTAGGACAAGCACACCGAAGAATCACCAGACAGCTCAGTTGTAACATCGAGTTACCAAAGAGGATCCCAGCCTTCTGTTCTAACTTAATAATGCAAGCACCATTTTAAACACAACTCTCAATTGAAACAAGCAAAGAGTACAATAAAGAAGGGAGGTAGCATGGTGCAGCAACATGGAATATAAAAACCAGACTTTCTGAGATATTTCAGTCACAAGTGCAACTAGATGATTAGTAGAAGGCATCTTGTCGGCAGGAGAACAAACATACAGAAAATAAAAAACCGGAGATTAAAAAGATGGGAAATTGTAGACATAGCCTGTTATGCTGCTGGTAATAGACGTATGATAATGACAACAGCTGTAGCCATGCTGGAACAGTCAACAGGGTGGGATAATATGTGGTGGGAGCCTTGATTGCTAAAACTACTCCACACTTTTGGTGCACCGTTTGCCAATCTGATTAGATAACCTTCCGACATTGAGTGAGCAACACTGAACAGACACTTTCCAAGGCACGGATTTCCCAGAGGCAGCACCGAGAAACCATTGGCGGGTCGAACAACCACAGGAGTCGATGGAACCCTTTTCTCCGACGCTCTCGCCCAATACGACCGGCTGGAACGTGCTGTTGGAGGACTCACGAGACGCAAATTGGGAATGCAACATGCTGCGAAAACAGTGGGCCTGCCAGATGGCCAATTGCCAGCCAGCAGTTGGGAAATAAGACCAAAAGAGACCTAGAAACGGAATCTCAAGAAATCCATCCCAGCCAGAGATTAACCACCAGCAGAATGAGGGGGACATGTCACATAACTTATTGGGCAATCTTTTCAGTATTTGCCTTGCATTAAAAATTGGCAGGAATAAATAAAACAGGTTCGGCAGGTAAAATAAAATAAAATAAATAAAACAGAGCCAAGGAACGAGGGAGGAAATAATGGTGAAGTCATGACACAAAAGTGCTGTTTACATTTAATTGTAATTATTAAGAGGGAACCAATGTCAACAAAGAGTAGTGATCACAAGGTGAGCAAATAAATTGGGACGAAGCAAGTGAAGCATTCGATTTTGAACAATGGGGATTCAGGGTAACTGACCGAAAAGGGACAAAAAAAAAACGTCAGGTGTTCAAACGGAGTCGACGATGGGAAACTTTTATTTCTGTCACATAAGATATCAGGCTGTACTGAACAACATGTAAAGGTACACTTTGTTCAAGCTCAGAATCCATTAGCGCTCATTATCATACAACCGAAGTTTTCATTCTTTTATATAATTTTTATTTTTTGCCCGTGTCCCTCCTATATTCAATCCCTGTGAAAACAAATGGAAGATTAAATTGATCAATAATCAAACAAGAATATTAGTGTAGTAGTAGTAGTAGTAGTAGTAGTAGTAGTAGTAGTAGTAGTAGTAGTAGTAGTAGTAGTAGTAGTAGTAGTAGTAGTAGTAGTAGTAGTAGTAGTAGTAGTAGTAGTAGTAGTAGTAGTAGCAGCAAACAAAAACAAAAATTAGAAGACACTGCTCATGTTAAAGTTTTATAATTTGTTTCACAAAGTTGTTTTGCATTGGTGAAAAACCTTTGGCACAGAAAGAAAATAAAATAAGAGAAGATGGAATGAATCATCGTCACTAATGATGCTCTTTTCAAACAGTATGTCCCCTCAACATTAGTTTGGATTCTGTCCTGGTAACCAGGTAACTCAGCTATGGATCTGCTGCTGCTGCTGCTTCTTTCTCAGCAATGATCAGAGGCCTAAAATATCAAACGAGTTCAGGACCGTCTCCCTGGAATATTTTGGGCATGTGATAGTCTCACATCCTGCTCTGCTTGCCAAACTTGCTGGCTGCAACAAACGGCTGCCTTCATACTTGGCTTTCCAACTTCCTTCACTCACACAGGCAATGCTTTGCTTCTGAGGGAACCCTCTCCTCCACTCTCCTCCCACAGTGAGGTTGGAGTGTCACAAGGTTAGAATCGCAGTTGGAGTGTCACAACGCAGTGTGTTGGACCCAGTCCTGTTCCTCAAATTCATCAACGATCTTTCTGATTATCCAGAAAGACCACCTTATCTCTTCAATGATTATTCCACCCTCTGCTGTAATATCCCTCATCCTTCATACAGGCAGGCAGCAGACTTTTCCCTGTCTGCAGACTTTGATAGAATCAGGCACTAGTCTAAGGCTTGGAATATGTCTTTCAACCCTGACAAATTTTATCTCGTACTCTCACTCCGTCTTTCCGAAAGGACCATCTAGTGAACCTTCCCATATAGTTCCATAACAACCCTCGAAAATAAGATGAGTTCCTCAAACATTTGGGTCTCACCATCAGCGACAATCTCTCTTTACGCAAACAACATATCACAGTTGGCCTCCAAACCAGATGCCAAGTGAACAACCCACAACATGCCAAGACTTTTCTTTGCAGATCTGAACTTCCAACAATTCCTGAGTCAGCAGCTCAATAGACTTATGCTCTCTCAAGAATGGCACCCCTGCCTCACATCTTTCACGTCTTAACACTGTGGTTACCATGGCCTTAAACATCATTGGAATCTCCAGCCTTGTTTATCCCACATTGCAGATATGTTAATGAGAGGTTTATATGTTTTCCTCTCTCTCTGCATCTTTGTCTTTTTTCTTTTCTCTCTTCTCTCTCTCTTCTCTCTCTCTTCTCTCTCTCTTCTCTCTCTCTTCTCTCTCTCTTCTCTCTCTCTTCTCTCTCTCTTCTCTCTCTCTTCTCTCTCTCTCTCTCTCTCTCTCTCTCTCTCTCTCTCTCTCTCTCTCTCTCTCTCTCTCTCTCTCTCTCTCTCTCTCTCGCCCCCTGCTGGCCATTGGTACGTTGTGTGTACAGTCGTGGTGGCTCCTTGCTTCGTGTCATGAGTACCTGTCCTCTGCCATGCTGGTTATTGTTTCCACATTCCCCATTCCGTTCCCCTGTGTTCGTGTTTCTGCTTGTGAGGTTTTCCCTATGTTTCCCTTCTGTGTGGAGAAGAGAGAGCACATAGCGATGCCAATGAGGGTGTCGTCAGTTTCTGGGTGGTGCCCTGTTGGTCCTTTCATAATTCAAAAGCTTTTCGCTTTAAACCTGTTATATGTTGCATTTTTCTTTCGCTTATCTTTCCTTACTTAGTTTGTTTAGTTAGCACTCCCTTTCCCAAGGTTAGGGAAAGTCAAAGTGCATTGGGAGCTTCCTCCTCCCGAGCTGGGATGACAGTGTCGTGTGGTGAAACATGGCGGCCGCTCGCTCGCAGCGATATGCCACGTTTGAACAACTATCGCGCAAGCACGGCATCGCATGCTCCCCACTGGAGGGTGTTTCGGTGGAAGCGACTGTTCTCGCGAAAAGATATGTTCTCTGTGCCAAATCAGGAACATAATCGGGTGATAAGCTACGTGCCACGTCGCGGATGAATAAACGGGTAATCGTTTTTGTGTCAGACAAAGAGCACGTCGCTCTCATCGTTCAACAAAGCTTGTCCCTCGACTCTGGACACTGTGATGATGTATCCTTTCGATACTCCTGCTCAGAAAGTGGTTATTTCAAATGTGTCACCATTCCTGAGCAGCAATGTAATCCTCACAGTGCTGTAGTGCTATGGACACTGTGTATTCCCCCTAATAATGCTCCCTTTGGGCTGTAAAGATGAACGTGCCAGTCACGTGATGAGTTTCCGGAGACAGGTATTTATGGTACTCAACAAGGATTATCCCTCTCTGAACGTCATTTTAAAGTTCACTTTAAATGGTCACGATTACCAAGCATATGTTAACACTGACACCCGAAAGTGCTTTGGTAGTGGTGTGGTGGGACACACGAAGCAGTTTTGCCCTCTTCGAAAGATGCAGCCTTCCACGGCCGAACCGAGTAACAATGATTCACAGATTAATGTTAACGTTTCCCTCTCGAGAACGTACAGGACAAACCAACTGAACAAGTGGACATGCCCCCTCCCAATGAGCCAATGGACGGCATAAGTGAGGGGTTCGTTACCGTCTCTAAAGTTAAGAAACGTAAATACGCTGCAACACGTCACCTTCTGGGAAAAGGCAAATCAGTGAAAATTCAATCACTGGAATGCCATGTAAGAACAGGTTTGCCTTATTGGAAGAAGAGAACAATTCAGAACCTTCCACTTGTACAAACATAATTAACGAAAGAATAGAATCAAACTTGCCAATCCCAATTAGTGTGTCTAAACCCACAGAAGGCGTCCTCTTGTACAAGGACGTTCCTCATGTAGACTGCTCCCATACCCAACAGTTGCAGGAGGAAGAAAAGCACTTACAGTCAGTCAGTCAGTCAGTCAGTCAGTCAGTCAGTCTCTCTCTCTCTCTCTCTCTCTCTCTCTCTCTCTCTCTCTCTCTCTCTCTCTCTCTCTCTCTCTCTCTCTCTCTCTCTCTCTCTCTCTCTCTCTCTCTCTCGAATAAAGTAATAAATGTGGCAAATAAGGACACTGAGGGAACAATGGAGGATAGTTTAAATCCTCCAATGAAGAGTGACATTCTTTCATTGAAACCGAGCAATCATGTGATGCTTGAAATGAAGCTGAAACACCAATTGATTCCCCATGTGAGGAATCTGATGGTGATGGTCAAGATGAGTCCTCTCAGATTCTAAAGGCTGCAAGCAGACCTTCAGATGACGAGCTTCGGGACTTCTTGAGAGATTGTTATCGTAAGAGCAAAATTGAACTGAAGATCATTTCCCTGATCTTCTGGTGTTGATTATTAAATTAAAAGAAATTGTGGGCAACGCTGACACCCCAAATTTCAATGAGGCTAAGAAGCACAGGTTAAAAAAAATTATCCAGAGCTTGACAGGAGCTTCTTAAATGAGGTCCTTATGGTATGTTTTTCTTATTTATTTATCTATCTTCTTTCCCTTTCCAAGTACTTGAATGTTAGTTTTGGCAGTCTAAACATTAACAGTGGTGTTAGTTTAGAACGCTAATTCAGGTAAAAGATCTGACATGGCGTTTGCACCTGGATGTCTTGTAAATGCAAGAAACACATGGAGATCTGACTGCCCAAGTTCAATGGAGAAGGCTAATGAAGGGTCAGTGGTTCTTCAGTAATATAAATTCCTTCACTGCCAGGATTGCTTTCTTTGTCTCTCCGTCATTAACGCTCTCACAAGTTCATTATAATGAAATGATTCGTGGACGTCTGGCTTATCTTCAATTCACTGTCAACAATCAAATCTTTGTTTTAGTAAACATTTATGCCCCCAACGAGAATGCTGAAAAGTATAACTTATCTTAAACTAGAGGGTTTCCCATGTACAATTGACTTGATTTGTTGTTTTATAATGAGTGGTGACTTCAACTGTACCCTTGACCCTGCTTTAGACAGAAACAGTGCGGAGCCACATCCAAAATCTGCCAAACCTTTGGAGAAAATTATAAAGACTAAGGGACTCATAGATGTTTGGCGTATCCAACACCCGAGACAACGTCAGTTTACTTGGTCAAGATGTGTGTCTCAGATGCACACTCTAGCTCGGTTAGACAGAATTGATGTCAATGCTGTAATGCTTGACAAGATATTGAAATCTGAAATCGTGTCTTCTCTTTTCTCAGATCATCTTGTTGCAACATTCTGCTTTAAACTTGCTCTGCAGCAACACGGCAGTCCATATTGGAAGTTTAACGTCATGTTACTGGAGAATGTTAAGTTTTGTGAATCCTTCAGTGTTTTGGCATAGCCTCATAGAAAGAAAGAACAATTTAAGTTACCCTAGATTATGGTGAGACTACGCAAAGGCACAGATCGCAGTCTTTTACCAACAGTTTCAATACTTATAATCATTTAGTGTAAAAAAGGAGGATTGTACTGGAAAAAAATAATGAGATTACAATCTGATGAAGCAAACAACCCCAGTATAACAAATAACCATCTGCTACTGGAAAAAAAGACTTCTAGATGATCTCGTTGATTATCAAGTGAAAGGTGGAATGGTCCGATTACGGATGGATCAGTTATATAATTTAGATTCACCAACTAAATTTTTCTTTCATTTTGATAAAAAGATCACCCATAAAAGGTAAATTGAAACCCTAAAGCTCTCAACTGGGGACATTGTGACATCACAAGATAGTATAAAGAGGGAGGTCTATAACCTCTTTTCAGACTTTTTTATGGCAAATGATGTTGACACTATTTCACATCTGATCAACCCATGTTAAATGCTGCTCAAAGGATCAGCTCGACTCCTTACTTTCTTTGGAAGAGCTTACACTTTTGCTTGCTTCTCTGCCGACTGGAAAATCTCCTGGACTGGATGGTCTCCCAGTTGAGTTTTATAAATCCTTTTGACCTTTATTCGGCCCATAGCTTTTGGAGGTCTTCACCAGCTCTTTACAATGTGGTGAATTGCTAACGAGCTGTCATAGAGCAGTAATCAGTTTATTGCCTCAAAAAGGGAAGGGGACCCTCAGCTCATTGGCAACTGGTGCCCAATCTCTCTTTTAACTTCTGGTTATAAAATGTTTTCCAAAGCTTTAGCTCGACGCATCGCACCCCTTCTGGAGTCTTTGATTCAAAGTGATCAGTCTTATTGTATCCCTAACCGACAGATACATGATAACATATTCCTATTAAGGGATCTTTGGGATGTGTACAAAGTAAGTTCTCGAGTGGTTTGGACTTGCTCCCAAGTTTATCTCTCTTATAAAACTGTTTTATAATGGCATTTCCTCAGTACTCAGAGTAAACTCTGAACTGACTTGATTTGTAAAGGTTGGAAGGGATATCTGTCAAGGATGTCCTTTATCCGGTATTCTGTATTCTCTAACTATTGAGCCTCTTCTAATCAAAGTGCACAGCATCTTAGCCGGATACACAAATTTGCAGACAAAACCTGTGAAAGTTTCTGCCTATGCTGACGATACATGTGCCACCATACGCAATTGAGAGGAGATGAAGAAACTCGTGGACTGCTTGGACTATTATGGTTTAGCTTCTTTAGCTTCAATATATTGGAACAAGTGCCAGACACTGTGGATGGGCCCATGCCAGCTGTCTCTGCCTGTTCTTCCAGAACGCCTCACCTAGTCCTATAACGGAATGAAGTGCCTTGGTGTTTTCATTGGTGATGCAGCAACACAGACAAAGAATTGGGAAGGGCTCGCTGAAGCTCTCGAGCAAAAGCTCCTGAAATGGAAAGGCTCTCTCTTACCGAGGCCGAATCCTGGTCATATACAATTTAGCAGCATCCCTATTGTGGAACATAATCAAAGCCATACCACCTCCTGAACATTTTCTGCTGAATATACAGAACACCATAATAAACTTCTTCCGGAGTGCAAAACACTGGTTCAAGTCCACAACTCCTGTATCTTCCTTTTGAGGAAGGTGGACAGGGTTCTATGGTCATTGTGTTCAGGGCAATGGCCTTTGGCATCGCCTCCATCTGGCGGCTTCTCTACGGTCCATCGGTCTTAGTTTGGACACCCACCGCCCTTCTTATCCTTCATCAAGCTGGTATGCTTGACTATCCATATGGCTTATTTTTAATGAATGTGAAATGAAATGATTTGTCCTTGCTTCCACCATTCTATAATAGCGTTTTAAATGCATGCCTGGTGTTGGCTTAATGGTTAGGTGGTGTGCTTTGGATTATCGGATCCTGAGTTAAAATCCCACTTGGCTGTTGAATTAATACAAGGTGGGGTTCACTCTGCCTGTCATCCTTCTGAGGTCGGCAAAATGAGTGCCAGCTTGCTGGTATCCTGTGTCGGAGAGGCGACCCATCCAGGATTGTGCCCAATAGCCAAGGAGGCTGCTTAGGCAGCACCAACGCTCTGCACAGAGTATAGTTCCAATGGATGGATGGATTTTAAATGCTTGGCGTATTTTTTTGGTTGACCGTGATTATCTTTCCTACACCAAAGATATGTTTTTGAATGAACCTCTTTTTTACAACTCTCTTTTCAAAAGAATAAGAACAGAGCATTCTTTTATTCATCATT
Source organism: Eptatretus burgeri (assembly GCF_056783735.1). Lineage (NCBI taxonomy): Eukaryota > Metazoa > Chordata > Myxini > Myxiniformes > Myxinidae > Eptatretus > Eptatretus burgeri. The sequence continues at coordinate 13,416,237 of NC_140976.1, read as the reverse complement.
TTGTTCAGAACGGTGTTTATCGCGTTTCCGATCGAATGATTGACAACACGAAATGGTTGAGTACTGCAGCACTAACAACCAAGGTTGGCATATGGTCCAGCCGCACAATATCTCTCTTATTATATGAAGTACTTCACGTATACCGCAGAGTTAAGGTACACTGGAAGAGATCTCCTTGCACTGGTGATGGCTCAACTTGTTAGCGAATCAAATTCTCGCTTCCCTAATTTAGAACTTACCCCCACTGTAATGATTCCTGGTTCAATTGCAAAATGCTTACCAAAAATACATTCGGGAATCACACCACAAGCAGGTCTGAATAAAACGTAATATATACCAGGCCTGTGTTAAAGCAATCCGACCATTTTTAGGAAGTTGGCAGTCAAGGAAGTGGCAAATTACCTGTCTACAGAATACCCTTTCCAACCTAAATGGAAAGCCTTTTACCATGTTCTTATCCCCCAAGAAACTGCTGACCTGTCTTGGAGGACGGCACATTGGGTATTACTTACCAACAAGCTCAAGCATATTTCTTCTCCTGAAATACCTGACCATTCTGTGGAACTCTGGAGACCTTGTCACATGCTTATGTTGAATGTGCACGCTTGATTCCTTTGTTTGGTTTGCTTCGTGAAATGTGCTCCAAGCTTTATTTGAATTTTACTTTTAAAGTTTTTATTTTTGGTTGACTCCAAAACACATCCAATAAAGGTGTTGACACAGTCATTGTTTCCCTGTACAAGAACAAAGGAGAAAGGGCAGATTGCTCCAACTACAGAGGCATCATCCTATTGTCTATCGCTGGCAAGCGTGTCACCTCTCCAAGCGTGTCTGGCAGAACCATGCACTCAGCATTCCCACCAACATCCAGGTCTACAGAGCAGTATTCCTTACCACCCTGTTGTATGGTTCAGAGACATGGGTCCTCAACAGAAGACAAATCTGCTTGCTTGTTTGAATGCTTTCATCAACATCAAGTGGCAGGACTACGTTACAAACAATGCAGTCCTAGCCAGAGCTGGCATTCCCAGTGTGGAGAGCACTCTACTACAAGGACAGCTGTGCTGGTCTGGCCATGTTGCACGGATGGAAGACTTAAGAATGCCAAAAGCTGTCTTCTACGGCCAATTACGCTTGGGCAAATGCAACAGGGGTGCTCTCCGAAAACATTTCGAAGATGAGCTCAAGAGACAGCTTGCCTTGGCAGGCATCGACCACAAGACTTTGGAGAAGGATGCTGCAGACAGAGATGGCGGCGGGCAGACATCAATAAGGCATCTCGTCGCTTTGAGGAAGACAGACGTGAGGCTGCAGAGGAGAAACGCAGGAGAAAAGCATCGGCAGCAACTCAAGCCCATGCAGGACAGGATTTCCCATGCCCCAGATGCTCCAGACCCTGTAAATCCAGGATCGGCCTTTTCAGCCACCAACAAACAAGCCAACTAGTCTTCCATTGATCTTCCTCTGTGAAGAACTGCCAAGACCATTCAAAGTGCCAAATGAGAAAGAGGCTACACCGCTGCTCCACCAAGTAACATTCCTAATGTGGAGGAAACCAGTGGTTCAATTATAAACAATATTACTCCTCCTCACCAAACCGTTATCATGGATACAGACCTTAAATCAGCTACACGTAAACGAAGGGCTCCCGATGACTCATCACACGCTGTTAAAAAGGTTTTGCTCGATATGGAGACCTTCATTGCAAAAACTATCCAGGTTTCTGCTGGAATCCCTTTACAGATCGTTGGAACAAACAAACAAGAAAAAGACATTGCACAATACTTGCAAAATCCACCACCCTCTCCAAAGGTTGCCATCGATACATCAAATTGTCCATTTCCTTAAGATTAAAATTGACAATATTAATCAAAGATCAAGTCGATCAGATGAAAATTGATTCTTTTTCAAATTGAAATAGATGATTTTAGATTTTAGAATTTTGACCTTGAGTTGACCTTTTGACCTCAAAAATAGTTGGTTTCCAAATTCAGTGATGCACTATGCAATTGCCGCTTAATTTTCAGGTTAGTCAGATGAAAATTGATGATTTTAGAAGTTTGACCTTGAGTTGACCTTTGACCTTTAAAATAGTTCCTTTCCAAATCCAGTAACGCAATATGCAAATTTTGTTCAAATTTCAAGTCAATCGGCTGAAAAATGACGATTTTAGAAATTGGACCTCATGATGACCTTTGACCTCAAAATCAATGGACTTCTCAGTTGAGACTACCTCTACAACTTGGTAAAGTTTCATGATGATCGCTTTAGAATTGTGACCTGTAGGCGATAAACAGACAGACAAACAGACAGACAAGCCGGGAGGCGGCCATGGGTCGCAGAGCATCCGATGACCTTTGACCCCTGATCTGAGCTAATCTAGTACGAAGTACTTACGAAATTGCAATCGAATCGGTTAACCCGTGTATGAGCAAGGGGGCTTTGAATGGTCATTTTGCCCGAACAATGCACTCATTGACCTTTGACCCCTGACTTAGCCCAGATAGGTCAATATGTCATGAAGCAAAGTTGTAGTACCCATTGAGTACTCTGTACCTATGAACTTTCATTCATATCAGTTAACCCGTGTAGGAGCAAGGGGGAATTGAATGGTCATTTTGCCCAAAAAATGCACTCATTGACTTTTGACCCCTGTCCTAGCCGAGATAGGTCAATATGTCCTGAAGCAACGTTGTAGTACTCATTGAGTACTATGTACCTATGAACTTTCATTCGTATCGGTTAATCCGTGTACGAGCAACGGTGCCTTGAATGGAAATTTCGCCCGAAAATGCACTTATTGACCTTTGACCCCTGACCTACTCGAGATAGGTCATTATGTAAATGAGCAAAGTTGTAGTACTCATTACGGGCTATAAGCATGTAAAGATTCATTCGATTCGATTCAACCGTCTTGGAGCTAGTGTGCTTTGCATTTTCAGCGGGAATGCTCAATGACCCCCGGACACCCAAGTTGAGAGGGTTACCATTTGGAAACTATAACATATAGAAAAAAATGGATGTCATATAGCAGATAGAGAATCACCTTAAGATTATGCATACCAAATCTCATCAAGTTCCATCTACTGATAACTACTTGGTATCAATTTGAATGAAAAGTACCGAAAATGCGGTTTGATATCGGAAATCCCCAAAGTTCGAGGGGGTGCTGTGGGTTAACAAAGATATAAATCGAATATCCGGCTCGATCGTTTGTGTACAATGCATTCCAGATGATTAGTGTGAATTTTCATGACCATCTGACCGTAACCCTAGGAGGAGTAGCATTTGGCGCGAAGGCACCTCCAGCTCTCACAAATTATCGATTTTTGCCCTTTGACCCCTGACCTAAGCAATATCGGTCAATATGTCCTGAGGCAAAGTTGTAGTACTCATTGCGTGCTATGAACCTGCAAAGTTTCATTCGGATCGATGCACTCACCTGGTTGCTAGGGGGCCTTCAATTTCCGGGCATACCCCATTTGGAGGCGGCGCTGCAGGTAAACTATTCCATATATCACAAAAACCGGAATATATTTGGCAGAGCATCACCAATATATTTGGTAGAGCATCACTTGAAGATGATGCATGCCAAATTTCATAAGCATACGTGGGATAATGGCTTTCGGAATTGATTTCGCGTGAATGGTACCGATTTCGAAGGTTTTTCGGCTGTTGCTAGGGAACCAAAGCGTCCCTTGCAACCATCACAATTTCCAAAGCACAAGGTCATAAGATGTACCTACCACCCGAGTTTGGTCAAATGCTGATGACAAACGAACAAACAGACAGAATTACTGACAATAAGGGTCACCTATTTCAGCGACCCAACAGAATAACAAAATCAACTGACCAATATACCTGAAAAATCTTCGATTTTGCAAGTAATGAAACAGATCCCCTGGAGAAGTGTAACAGGGGTCTAAAACTGTACAACAATGTGCATCAATTACTCACACAGATGAGGTCGATGATTTAATTAAAGCTGAAAATGGGTCCGTGAATGATACACCATCGATCCAAGCACGTGAAAGTGAGCAAACTGTGGCCCAAGATAATTATGCCCATTTAGCAAAGGAAAGTGTAAATATGAAGCAACAGGAGTGAGGAAGCAAAGTTGTAACTCAATTTGAGGAAAATGGTGAGCAGTGTGCTGATGTTTCCCAAACCCAACACTCTGGCGAGCCCCCAGATGCTGGATTAACTGTTCCTAAAACAACCAGAAAGTTGGTGTCAAAGCCACCCAATGCTCGCCTGTTTACACATTTATAGTTTTTAAAAGACGAGTCTAAAAATATTTTTTATAAAACATTGCAGTGAAGTCTGATCCAAATAATTTTAAAGCAATATATTGTTACGGTGCCGGTGGTCGGCCGCGAACCAACCGTTCTGACGCAGCCGCAAGTCGAGTCGGCCCGACCGATGGCCCGGAATATAGATCGCCGCCCGGATAACTCCGAGGCCGACGGGTCCTTGTGCAAGAACCGAAATACGCCAATGGCAGAGATGCCAACTTTTGGAAATCAGAATTAGGGAGGATTTGCAACCGACACCAAATAATATGCACGAAGCGCACATCTCGAGCGCGGAGCGCTCGACCCTTGCGGCGGGGTCCAGGACCCGCCTTAGGGCCCTGGAAGCTCTGGGGTTCTAGACGCTTTCTAGTGCCCTCTGAGCCCTATTTTGGAGCATTTAACATGTTAAGAATTCCCACTTTTTGAACAAAAAAAGGGGAAAATTGTGCACTTTTTAATGTTACATGTATGTTAATATTAGTAAGTTAGGGGACAATCAAAGATTAACAAAAAGCACAAAAGAAGCAATATTTTTCTTACCTTACTGGCTGGTACTACTGCTGCTTGCTTTTTCCATGGCAGCTTTGCTGAGTGACAGCTGTGTGGCTCTTTTAGCCCTTCTGATTATGTCTTTGCTGTATTCTCTCTGGTAGCAAGGGGTGCTATGAGCTAGTTTTTCAATTAAGAGAGCTTCCAGGGTTTTGACACTCAAATTGGGACGAAATTCAGTATGATTCTTCCGTACAAGACTGAGTGCCCGCTCACATGATGCGTTCGAATGAGGAATGACCAAGATTCCCTTCATCACTTTGCTCAAATTAGGATACTTCTTGGCACCAGTGCAGGGATCTGTGAGCTGTGAAATCCGATGCCACTGCTCATCCACTCTCACTGTCTCAGTAGCAATTGTAGCTTTGGAGGCGTCTGCCTGGTAGTGAGCGAATTCACTCTCAAGACTGTCTATGTCACTATCACCGCCACTGAACAGACAGGGGAATTTCTTGATGAAAAACTCCACACAGTCAAACCCCACTTCTTGGTGTAGCTTAACATCCAGCACCTGAGCATGCTTGGCTAATTCATCATCTAGCGGCCAGGTTTTGAAGATGTAATTGCAGGCTTTCACATAATATGAGCGAAATGCACTGAAGAAACCTTGGATGTCTGACTCACTCAGAGTGAAGGTGGATTTCTTGAGACTCCTTTGTTCCCTTATATACAGTTTGGCATCGTTCCCAATCATGAGGTCCTCATCATTCTTCTGATGATTTCTGTCAGAGAAGGGTACATTTACCAGAGCAACCGATGACACCGATGGTTTCAAAAACCGTACGAAGATATCTTTCAGAAGACCATTCAATTCTCCGTGCAGGAGATGAATACAGGGTTCGTCTCTTTGGAGCAGAAGATTCCCCTTCTCAAAAAGCTTGTTAGCATATCGAAGGAAGAAACAATAGAGTTTTGTTTGTGGAGACAAGAACATCCTGTTGACACGTTTTTCTCTAGATTCCTGCACAGTGTTTGAGGAAGATGCGCTTTTAGTTGTGGAACTTGTAGTACACTTAGCCGCAGGGCGATCACACTTGCGTTTACTGCCAGCAGAAGAGGTCAGACTCGTAGTACCAGATCCAATTTTACGTTTGAGGAGAGAGCTTGAGGTAGGTGCAGCCAAGGAAGAAGACCTCTGATTCGAAGGTTTTGCTGAGCTTCTATCAAGTGATTTGGCAAAAGCAGAACTTAACTTGGGTCCTTCTTTGCCTGTAGATGGGACTATCACAGTCTTTCTCGACTCTGAAGGGATCTGCTTTGTAGATGAACGTGATGAAGGGCCGGTGATGCTACCTGCTCTCAGCATTGGTTTTGGTGCTGTCCCTGCTGTCTTCTTCGCAGCAGATACTGCAGTGGTAGTGGTGAATGCTGCTCCACTAGTGCTTGATCCTGCAGTGCCAGTACTGGCAGTAGATACAGTGCCGTCCTTCTTGCTCGTTGTTAGAGTCTTGGCTACAGTTGGTTGCATTTTTCTTCGTACTTCTTCTTTGAAGAAGAGGCGAAGTGGCTCCCACTGTTCAATCAGCCTGTCTAGGCACTGACCAAGGGACAGCCACCTTGTTGCGACATGCTTCAGAATCTTGTGTGTCGGGGCATCACAGAGTTCTTGCAGTGCTTTCACTCCTTTGACGCGTTTACTACTTTTGTCCAAGTAGTAGTAAATATCGATGAGAAAGTCATCTAATTCAATGGGTAAGGCCTGAGCCGCCTTCTTGGCCGTATTGTGCATCATATGGCAAGGGCATCCCATGATGTAGCACTCTGGATTTTGTTTGTGGATATAAGCAGCGACTCCTTTGTGCTTGCCCACCATGACAGAGGCATTATCAGCACAAAAGGAAACACAATTTCCCCACGGAATTTTCCTGTCACTGAACTCATGATCAAGCAGTTTGAAAATGTTTTCTCCAGTGGAATCTTGTTTGCACGCAGGCAAACTTAGCAAACCTTGCTTCACAATCCCAGCACTGTTGTCATAGTACAAAATCAGGACAGGATATAGCTGGGCCTCACCACTGTCATTGCTACCGTCTGTAGCTAGGCTAAATGGAGCTAGTCTAGCAATATCGGCAATAGATGAAGCAGTAACATTTGACAACTCACCAATTATTGCTGAAGTTTTTGTTCTTGTACATCCATACTTTGAAGCAACTTTTGAATCTGGAAACATCTTTTGAAATAGAGGTCCAGCATGATCTGAGACTGATATGGGCAAGTTATGTTCCACAATAAATCCACTAAAGAGAAGTTCCGCTCGGGTAACATCCTCTTCCTCGCTTGTCCCTTGTTTGGTGAAATAATTCAGAAGTGTACCGGTACTCGTGCTCGAAGATCTCTCCTTTGCAATGTCTGTGTGCCGTTTGCTTCCAACGTGCTTCCGAATATCATCGCGACCTCCGTGCTCAACTGAAATATCAACGCTGCATACTGTACAATACGCATGATGAATTCCTCTTTCAGACTTTCGAATACACGGGTATTGGAGACTGTATTCGGTCTTGTACTTCTGAGACCATTTCTTGGTCTTCGTAAGCTTCTTTTCTGCCATTTCGTAATCAACATTGAGGGCTTGAAGCATCGGTAACTTCGAAGTCGATGTTCCACAGCTGCAGCGCGACTCGTAGAACTCTAGCGGCTGTTAAACACCGCACGGTGGTCGCGACCGCCGGGCTGGTACGGGGCCCAGCTGCATGCAGTGAGCGTATCGCATGCATATACACTGTGCATACATACCGCATGCACTGTATTGCACACATACCGCATGCACTAAATCTCAGTGCATGATCGCATAAGCGAGATCCAGACTCAATGTTTCGCTGCTCCTCATTTGAATTTGCAATTTTTTACGTACAATTTGGTAGCAGCGAACGTTATGGAGTTACCACATGCTATACGTAGCAGACGATGCTTTTCATTCAATTCTCATACTAGTACATTCTGATTAGTGAACAGTGCAAAAATATCAAAATTTCGGGAGGATAAGGATAGTGATCGTAAGGGCGGGAGTTTGGGTGAATTTTCGGAAGCCTCCCGATTTAATCGGGAGGGTTGGCATTTGTGCAATGGGCAGACCACGTGGGGTAGGGTCGATTACCAATCTTCAATTTACATAAATACCCACGTGATCCAACTACCGGGGTATTCCACCCTCGACGGAACTCGTACGGAACAAGCCACTTAAGCGAGCCTGTCCCGTGCGCGATTCCGAGCGGCTTAATCGCCGAGAACCGTCGGTCCGAATGTCCCCCTTTTACGGCAAACAACGGCTTTCTAATTACCAACAAACGAAATGCTCAGTCAATGAAAGAATCGACGCGACAAGCTGAAAACATTTAAAAATTGGGGTATTTATTAATAATAATGGGGAACTAGGGAAGCACGTAAGAGCAGAACTATACCGGCTATACGAAATGCAATGCAATCATTTACAGCACACAAAGCACTTAACAGTTTCCTACTAATTAGATGGGCCCACGGACACACGTACGCACACACACACCCAAGAAATGGTGGCTCTCTGCCTTTAATAACGGACTCCAGCTCGGAGGGACAGATGAGCTGAAACCCAGAACCTATCTCGAACCTCTCCACCTCGTGTGGTCTTCAAGCTGTTCGGACCCGGGCTCCAGCGAGAGCAAGCTGGATCCAATCGCCGTGAGCTGCAATCCTTCCCGAGCTCCAACGAATCCTCTCGCGCTTCCGAACACGTGCTGGTGAAACGAAGCGCTGATCCTTCCCGTCGATGTGTCGCTATCTCGAAGAACCACCTCCAAAATGAGACCGATGAGTCGCACCAAGCCGGGAACCAAGCAGAGAACAAAGAGCTCCACGAACCAAGAAGAGCCAGCCGAGCAACCAGCTTAACTACCTTCCGATGAACAAAGCCTCTCACAACACGAACCAAGAACTCCGAGCCGAGCAACCAGCTCGACTCTCTCCCGATGAACAAAGCAGACTCTCTTCGACGAACCAAGCCAGAGCCCAAAAAGCGAACCGAGCCAAGCAGAACCCGAAGGTCTGCTGAAAAGCCAAGCCGAAGCAAAAAGCTCTCCAAAAAGCCTCCACCTGGCCAAGCAGAACCGAAGCTCACTGAACAAAAGTCTCAAACCTCGCCAAGCAGAACCCAAAGGCCTGCTAAAAGCCAAGCCAAAGCAAAAAGCCTTCAAAAAGCCTCCTCACTAACCCAAGCCAAGAAGAACCCGAAGGCCTACTACTAAAAATCAAGCCCGAACAAAGCAGAGTATCCCTTTTTTATTCCTATCCGCCCTCTCCCCCGCTCCCGGCGTGACTCATGCCCTCGTGCTCCATCCCCCACTCAACCATAGGTGGGAGGGAGTTGTTGACGTCATGAATCACGGGACGGGAGGGCTCTTCTTCCTCTTCGCAGAAGAGGGGGAGGGACGGCTTCCTTTCTGTTGTGATCGCTCACTAACTGTTAAATTAAATTACAGCACACACAATCGATTTCTGCCCATTAAACAATGGAAGGTGAACTATCTCGGGAACAAGCACTTATCGACATAACTGACTAAAGGAATCTGAATGTTGTGTGCAATAACCAGAGTTGGTGTCAAAGCCACCCAATGCTCGCCTGTTTATACATTAATCGTTTTTAAAAGACTAGTCTAATAATTAATATTTTTTTATAAAGCATTGCAGTGAAGTATAATTATAACGCAATATATGTATTTGTATATTGTAATCAGTAACAAGAGCTCAAGTGAGCACAATATACGCCCTAACAAGAAGGTATATACAGAATTGTGCTACTACATGGAAAACAGCATCCCGGTTGCCATGGCAACCACTTTAGATGACGAAGGTATGTCACGACACACCGTCTCCACAGTCTGTACCTATGTACCAAATATGAAAAGTGAAATTTGAAAACTTTGGGAGTTAGAGTGCGGACAGGAATGGACCTACAGACAGACAGACGGACGGACGACTGGTATCACATAATACGCCCCGATATATATGTGTGTGTGTGTGTGTGTGTGTGTGTGTGTGTGTGTGTGTGTGTGTGTGTGTGTGTGTGTGTGTGTGTGTGTGTGTGTGTGTGTGTGTGTGTGTGTGTATATGTATGTATATATGTATGTATATATATATATATATATATATATATATATATATATATATATATATATATATATATATATATATATATATATATATATATATCGGGCGTATAAAAAAATAGTGTGGTGGATAAAAACATTAGAAAGGAAAAAATAACTTGCATCAAAAACTTTAACATTTTCACGCTCACACTCACGCTGATGCTGACGCTCATACCGGGGGTATCGCTATTGTTCTCTGTTCTTCGAACAGGCGAGATAAAGACCATCCCTGGGAATATTACCACAAATGAACTACAGTTATAAGCTGTCCGGGGCTTATTGACAATCCTGAAGAGAGGCCTCGGCACAAAACTTCGAGAACAGAAAACTTCACAGCTTGGTCCATTAATCGTGACCCCTTACTGAAATGAAGGTGGCTACTTTGAGCCCATCCTGCGACGACTCCATTCCACATTCTGAAACCCGCAACCCGCATATGTAGATACCAATCAACAACGCGCGCGCACGCACGCACGCACGCACGCACGCACGCACGCACACACACACACACACACCTCTGAGGCCTCTGTTTCACCTCTTGATGAACCCACCCACATGTGGAGGGAGGTAGCAGGCAACAACAGCAACTTGCACATACACACACACACACACACACACACACACACACACACACACACACACACACACACACACACACACACACTGAGACCTGGGGCATGAACATTTCAAAACCTACACTATCTTCCTAGCAAAGGTCTGCCTGCATGCTTGTATGCTTGTATGACCATTGCACCCCACCAGTCGGTTCACTCCAAATCTGATTCGTACATGCTCGAGGGGTGGATTGGGGTGAGAGGCAGAGGGGTGAAAGAGGAGAGGGGAGAAAAAGGGAGAGGGGTGAGGGAGGGAGAGGGGTGAGGGAGGGAGAGGGGTGAGGGATTCCGGCAGATGTGATGCCCAGTTTATCATCCATCCTATAGACAGCACACACATTCATGATTCACTGTGCCTGAAACCTCGGGATGACAGTTTACAGCTGGGTCAGGATGTGAATCCAGATTACACAGAGCAAGCATGCGTACCTCTCGGCTTTCCTGCCGTGATATAGTGATTCAATATTTCATAACTGAAAACATTTTTTACTCATTGTGATCAAATAATTTATTTTGTCTTCCTACCTCTGGTATAGAACCACGGTATTGCCATTGCAAGTTGAAGAATGTATGCCAAGAGGCTTCACCAAGCCAAATGGTTGAAGAAACTTTTAAAAACGAAACGTTAAAATTTTATTTGTATTTATCTTTGCCGAAGAGACAGGTCATCGAATGGAAGATCATACAAAAAGGGGAAACAACGTGGAAAATAAAATTTCACGTTTTCAGTGAGCCAGCCATCGCCTGTTGCACCGCAGAACAACACGTGTCTAACAACGCATGCGAGTGACCCCTGAACTTTGTTCAAGTCAATCAACGCACAGTATTCAGTGACAGTGCGAATATTGTAGAGCCAAGTGGCTTCAGCACTCCAATGAAATGGTTGATAAGAAACAGCTTGCTTAGCAGGCAATTAGCAATCACCGAACCATCATATGAAACATACACCTCCCAGAGATGCCCGAAATGTCAAATATATCTGAATTGGACAAATGAACACTTTTTCTAGCAGTTGAAACTGCTTATAAGTTCGATTCTGGAGATCAAATTTTGTAATTCTGCTTATATTAGTTTAAGAGATTCTCGATGTTATGGCATGTGTGAAAAGGAAATAAAGCCACGAACGCTGACGTCTCTGGGTGTTTACTCGACTGGTCAAAAGTTTTAAAACACTCCCATTTTTCCAGTTTTTACTGAAATTTAAGCAGTTTAATGTTTCAATGTACTCTGACATTAAAGCAGAGAAAAATAAACAATTGCAGATAAAAAAGAAATCATGGAATCGTTTTGTTGAACAAAATTTAATCAAAATTTTTGACTCATCAAAGTAGCCACCTTTTGCAGATGTAACAGCCGAACATACGCGTGGCATTCTTTCCACAATGGAAATCAAATATTGTTTGGAAAGTTCTTCCCAACACTGTTGCAGAAGAAGTTCCCACAAATGTGTTGCACTTGTTGGTTGCTTTGCTTTCACCCTTCTGTCCAGTTCATCCCAAAACAGCTCGATGCGGTTTAAGTCTAGAGACTGTGCTGGCCATTCCATGATTTGAAGCCTACCGTCTTGTCCTTTTCTTCAAAGGTAGTTCTGACATAGCCTGGCGGTATGTTTTGGGTTGTTATCTGGCTGTAGGATGAACCCCTGACCAACTAGGCGTAGACCAGAGGGTATTGCATGGCACTGCAAAATGGTAGCCCTTTTGGTTCAGGGTGCCAGTCACTCTGTGCAAGTCGCCGACTCTGGATCCAGCAACAGAGCCCCAGATTATTACGCTTCCTCCTCCATGTTTGACAGTTGGTGTCACACACTGAGGAACCATCCCTTCGCCTACTCGACGGCGTACAAAAACCCTGCGTGATGAACCGAACATTTCAAATTTTGATTCATCGGTCCATAAGACCTTCTTCCAGTTTTCAGTAATTCACTGGTGGTGCTTCATGGCCCAGGCAAGCCTCTTTTTCTTATTTTGCCATCTTCGCAATGGCTTTCTTACTGCCACTCGACCTGTTAAACCTACAGCTCGAAGTCTTATCTTCACAGTTGAAATTGAGACTTCCTCACTTCGACCAGTGTTAAGCTGTGTTTGAAGCTGCTGTCCTGTGAGCCGCCCATCACGCAAGATGTTGACTCTCAGAAACTTGTCTTCTGATTGTGTTGTGGCTTTGGGTCTGTCAGACCTCTTCCTGTCAGAGTTTCCCCCAGTTTCCAAGTGCCTTTTGATGGTGTAGGAAACTGTACTCACTGACACCTCGGCTTCCTCTGCAATTTCTCTAAAGGAAAGACCTACACTTTTAAGAGTTATAATGGTCTGTCTGTCTGTCTTCCTTTGTTAATTGTCTTTTTCTCGCCATTATGATAGCAATATACTACTTCATGCAGTGCAATATTGTCCAAATAATGCTTCATTGGGTATGGCAACACAGTCTGTTCCAACACTGCTTTTATACAGACAGAGGGTTTGTAACTAGTCAACAAAAGTTGGGACACCTGTAGGAATTGTTTGCATCAACTTTCAAGGCTTAATTTACTTCCATTGCTGCAGAACAGCTGCAGTTGCTAACCCATTACTTGTTCCCTGAAAAGGGAACCCATTACTAATGGGTTCCCTTTTCTAACAGTTCTAACAGTTTCTAATGGGTTACAAGGCTAACTCATTACTTGTTCCCTTTTTTAACAACTCTGAAATTTACATTATTTTTCAGTTTTTGATAACTTTAACTTTTTTAACCTCTGGCAGTTTACCACTTGGCTTTGTACCATTTCAGGTTATTCACTGCACTTGAACTGCTTAAATTTCAGTGAAAACTGAAAATGGGGGTGTTCTAAAACTTCTGACGGGTAGATTATAAGTATTGCAATGTACCCAGTGATTCGTAGCTATGATGATCAGGCATTCGATAATATGAGTGAAGGAAGTGACAAAAAAGCTATCGTTAAGAAATCGTTGCGGCCTGTTCCAAGTTAAGGCATGGTGAGCAGGCGAAAAAACAAAGCGGCTTCAGACCCTAGTGGAATTACCTCGGATACGCCTTAAGACCCCAAAGAGTGAGGTGGCCGAGGAGGCGCCTGATGGAGGTTATAATTAAATAAGGCTGTAAATTATCCTCAAAAGGGGTGTTTTAATTAACCCAAACTCAATTTTCACTCATGCACCTCCTTGGAGTTTTCTTTGTATGCATGCAAAGTTTCAGGCTGCTAGGTTTCATGGTTTTGGAGTTATGGAGAAGAAACACACACTGACATTTATTATAGATCTTGGTTTGTCAAACCCGGGTGCACGACCCCAAGTGGGGTCGCCGAGCAAATTTTGTGGGGTCGTGGGCGTCTGCTTGCAGCGAAAAAAAATTGTCTATTTTCGATCGGTGTTCGCTTTTACGGGATGTAATATAAACGGTTCGTTCAAAGTATAGGAACAGGCGCAACATGACGCTTGGAATGGGATCCAGCCGATGCGCGGGCTCGCTGAAGGGCGGTTCATTTTGGCAGGAAATCAGTGGTTTGATCCACGGCCTCTCAGACTCAGACTCTGACTCTATCATTAACGTCTATTCACATCTCCACGTACGACTCGAGACCTTATTTATGATGGCAGCACCGGCCACCAGCAAATCTTGAGAACGTTCTTACCAGGATAAATTTCTGGACCTTGGATTTTACTATGTGGTGGATAAAAGTGGAGCACAGAGGCCTCAGTGTGTGATTTGTTTTGAAGTGCTTTCTACAGAGTCTATGAAACAAAATAAGTTGCAGAGGCATTTGACTACAAAACATGCGCCTTATCAGGATAAGGAGAGCGCGTTCTTTGAGAGGAAACTTCTTCCACTCAAGAATACGCGTCTTGACAGAGAGGATACATGCCATCAGACCAATTATATATCAGCCATTAGAGGCCTCGTATCGAGTGTCACTCCATGTTGCCAAGACTAAAAAGCCTCACTCCATTGCGGAAGAACTCGTGCTGCCATGTGCAAAGGACATAGTATCTCTGATGGTTGGGGAGGAAGCGGTGAAGAAACCTGCAGTTATACCCCTCTCTGACAACAGCATCCAACACAGAATTGAAGATATGAGTCTGGACGTAACGGCTCAGGTCATACAGAAGATCAGAAGATTGGACGAGTCCACTGATATCGCATCGTACGCGCAACTCATCGTCTGGGTCCGCTTCATCAAGGCTGATAACTTTGTCGATGAGCCTCTGCTCATTAAACCATTGGAGGCCACCACCAAAGGCGAGGACATTTTTGGGAAAGTCGAGCAGTTTTATCGTAACCATGATCTGGACTTCGGAAAGTTGCTCGGTTCTACAACAGATCGCGCGCCAGCAATGTTAGGAGTGCGTTCTGGATTCAAGGCTAAATTTCTTGAGGTGGCTCCTCAGACCTCCATGGTACACTGCATGATTCACCGAGAAGCGCTCGCCTCTCGTACTTTGCCAGAAACCTTGCAGAGCGTGCTCTCAGAAGTCATAAAAATGGTGAATCACATCAAATGGAGCACCCTCAACACTAGGTTATTCAGGCTATTCTGCCAGGAGATGGACGCCGACCATAAGAATTTACTATTCTACACTCAAGTCAGATGGTTATCTCGAGGAAACCTTCTTCTGCGCGTTTACAAGCTCAAATATGAACTGAAGGAGTTCCTACGCACACAAGGGAAAACGGAATGGGTAGCGTTGCTTGAGTCGGACTCTTGGCTGTCAGAACTGTGCTATCTCGTTGACATCTTTGAACGTCTCAATGTTCTCAACCGCTCCCTCCAAGGCAAAGATGCCAACCTCATGATTTTTCACGACAAAATGAGCGGATTTCTGGCAACTCTAAAATTACTGGCAGACAAAGCAGCTGTTAAGCGCTTCAGACTTTTCCCCTGTCTGGTGGAGCATCTAACGACCTGCCAGTACGATACTGAGCTCGACAGTCTTTCTGGGGAAATAGCACGTCACCTTCGGTCGCTCATTGAACAGTTCGAGCACTATTTCCCTGAGCTGGATGTGCAGTCCTTTTCTGTGGTTCGGGACCCTTTCACGGCTCCACTGGACTCGATTGCTGATGAAGATAATACAGCACAGGGAGAGCTTGTACAGCTCCAGCAGGATTCAGGAGTGCAGGCTCTTGCACGGACAAATTCGTTGTCGACATTCTGGTGCAAAATGCTGCCGTCGTACCCGACCCTGTCACGGCATGCTATTAAGGTTCTCATGCCATATCCTTCATCATACTTTTGTGAGCAGTCGTTCTCCACCATGGTGGTGATTAAAACAAAGTACAGAAATCGCCTAGAAATGGAGCATGATATGATCCTGGCATTATCATTTACTTCTCCACGAATAGAGAAGTTGGTTTCTGAAAAACAGGCTCATCCTTCTCACTGATATACAGTATCTAAATGTCATTCGGACTAAACTTCTGAAACATTCAACTGTACTACGGATTTGGATACTGTCGGCTATTCTCCGTTTGCTCATCTATGAAAGCATGACGATGGTGAATAAAGTAAACAGTAAATGTTCTTGTGTCATATGAAATCTTATCTTCTATATTATGAATCGGGTTTTGAATATTTTGGGTCGCGCGATGTTGAGAGATTCTGAAATTGGGTCGCCACTAAAAAAAGTTTGAAAACCACTGTTATAGATAGATGGATATATACAAGTATACTCAGAATAATATACTCACCCATGAACAACATGGTGGAATTTGTTGAAGAAAATTTGGAGAAGATGTTTTGGTCACAAATATACAAACCTAACCATACACGTTTGCTCCATTATAATAAGATGCGCTAACTTTGAAAGATATCCATCAAGTCATTTTCGAGTCGAGGCTCCGGATAGACTGCTCACTGTTGCCAAAATATAAGCAATGCCCGGTTGCAAGCTAAAAAATAAATATTTCAAAAATTTCTGATCAGAAGAATAATAACATTTATAAGACTGGTTAAGAGAACCCTCATTATTTCTGAACCACGATAACAGCCTAAAATTTCCACAGCAGGGTAGGTTACCAACACCTGGCTTTTAGGAGCCCATCCCCCATGCAGCACAGCAGGAGACGGGGTTTTGCAATCACTTCTGTGTGTCTGTCTGGGCTGTAACTTTTTTTTTACCATTTGAGCTTTTGTCAAAATATTCAACAAAGCTTTATTATGAGAATATGGAGAAGCCAAAGTAATAATTTGGTGAAAAGGTCAAAGGTCAAGATTGTGTAAAAGTCCATTTTCATCTGATTGACCTGAAATTTTAAGAATTTGTATATTGGGTCACTGAATTGGTTCACCAATCAAAAGTTAGAAGCAGAGTGGGGGTTTTTTTTTTTTTTAAAGATCAAAAGGTCAATAGTCAAGGTTGCATAAAATATCAACATGTCAGTGACACAATTCAGAGTGTAACCTGTGTTCTGTCACGAAGGTCAAAGGTCAAGGTCACAAAATTGTCACTTTCCATCTGATTGACTTGAAATATGAGCAGGGTTTGCATACTGAGTCAATGAAGCCTATTACTTTTGAAGTCAAAAGGTCAAGGTCTCCTAACATTGTCTTTTTTGTATTTTTACCTCCACCACTGAAGGTGGAAAGAGGTTACGTTTTCACACCTGTCTGTCTGTCTGTTTGTTTGTTTGTTTGTGTGCAGGATATCTCAAAAATCTGTGGACAGATTCAGATGAAATTTTGTAGGGAGTTGGGTGTGTGACAAGGACGAACTGATTTGATTTTGGTGACGATCTGGATCCAGATCAGATGTATTTTTCACCGATTCTTCACCATTGGGAGACGGGGCCAAACACGATATATTGCACGATGTCTCAAAAAGTTGTGGATGGATTCGGACGAAATTTGGTGGACAGGTTGAGTATGTGACAAGGACGAAATGAATTTTTGGGTAATATCCAGACACGAGATTTTTTTTAATTTTTAAAACGATTCTTCACCATTTGAAATACTAGTACGTGCCCGTACGTGCGTGGCCGTACGTGCAAAAAAAAACAAAAAAAAACTTTCAAACCACATGCCAGAAACAAACACACAGGCCTTTCCTTCGCTCTCGTGTGCCTGTACGTGCGTGGCAGGACGTGCGTGGCCGTACGTGCAAAAAAAAAAAAAAAAAAAAAAAAAAACTTTCAAACCACGTGCCAGGAACAACAAACACACAGGCCGTTCCTTCGCTCTCGCGTGCCGGTACGTGCAAAAAAAAAAACTTTCAAACCACGTGCCAGAAACAACAACCACACAGGCCGTTCCTTCGCTCTCGCGTGCAAGTGTTTGTGCGTGGCCGTACGTGCAAAAAAAAAACAACTTTCAAACAACCACACAGCCGTTCCTTCACTCTCGTAAACGACGACTGGATTGGGGCATTATGTATATCTATAAATGCGCATAAGAAATGGAGAAATTATTAAAATACAGTAAGTAATCACTATCCGGAAGTCCGTAGGTTGTAACCCGTAATGGGGAACGCGGCTGAGGATCTCTTCAGAAACGGCCATGCCTACGCAGCAACGTGTCCTGTCATTGGTAAAGGCACTGTCACACCTAGACGATTTAGCCAGTAATGGCAACGTATAAAAATGTATGTAAAATGTTGGCGTACGCTGAAATTTTGATGTTTTTTTAAGTTTTGGTCGTATTCATAACGTGTTGGTCGTATGCATAACATATTAGTAACAGGCACAGAACGTTTCGTTGTCTTATAGATAATTTATACCAACGAATGCTTAGCCTGTTGTCGGCGTTCACAACCTATACCCAACGATAGTTTAACTTAGGCATAGCGCGCTGCACGTATCGCAGACAAACTCGTGGCGTAGCCTGTTAAAAACCTGCGGCACGCTGATTTAAATCATAACCGCCTGAGAATTGGAAGTGTCAACCACGCAGTCACACCTTGACGATTTAGCCAGCGTATGCCGACGTATGAAAAATGTGTCTAAAACGCTGGCACATGTTGAATACAGTATGGGTAAGTTGTGAAAACGTTAAGAGCACGCTGAAAAACGATGAAGTACACTGTCATATTTCGTGGGACGTTTAGTACGTCGTGAAATTTCAAGCATGCTGAAAATTTTACGACGTACTCGACGTATGGCTCGCACGTTCCGCTACGCTGGGAATAAGTTGTAGGCACGTTATGCGATCGTTGACACAAGTTCCTTGTAAGTTACTCATAAGTCGAAACACGTCGAGGTAATGTTTAGCATACCCGAAACTTATTTTCTCCGTCAAGGCACATTTTCTTTTTTTTCTCCTTGGCTCCGTGAAGGCACGTGACGAAATATCTGAAGTTGTTATTGTTTTTTTTTTTTTTTTTTTTTTTTTTTCTTTTAGTCTATCACGAATTTTAAAATATATTCGGACATTTGCTTTTAAGTTTCGACGTCGACGTGACAATATCCTCAAACAGAAAATATTCACAGAGGAGGAACTAAGAATAAGACATGAGCAAACTGAAGAGGCAATCGGACGTGACGTGACGAAATATCGGAAGTTATTGTTTTTTTTTGTTTTTTTTTAAACGCTGCCAATACGCCATTAGACGGTAGCTGTAAATTAGAAACATGTTCAGTAAGTTCTGTGGTCGTCCGGAAGACGTCAATCAAATACGTCTACATACGTCAATATGCGTTGGAGGTACGTTACACATAGGTTCAAAGCACATTACTCATAGGTTAGAAATAAGTTTTGGGTACGCTAAGCATTACCTCGACGTGTTTCGACTTATGAGTAACTTACAAGTAACGTGTGTCAACGATCGCATAACGTGCCTACAACTTATGGTCAGCGTAGCGGAACGTGTGAGTCATACGCTGGCATACGTCGTAAAATTCAAGCATGCTAAAATTTGAGGACAACCGCAAAGTACAACAATGAAAGCCAGCGTACTACGACGTATGGCAGTGTTTTTCAGCATGCTCTTAACGTATACAAACTTACCCATAACGTATTCGACGTGTGCCGGCGTTTTAGCCCAATTTTGCATACGTCAGGCAAACGTTGGCTAAATCGTCAAGGGGTGACAGGGCCTTAACTAAATGGCGCCCTTTCCCCATCGACCACGCCTACGCAGCAACATGTCTTGTCATTGGTTTGGTAAATAAATGGCCATAACTTGGGAACCACTTGTCCGATTAATATCAAACCTTGAAAAGGCACATACTCAGGTCCCCAGCAATATACCTGGCAAGTTTCAATTAGATCGGACCAGTGGTTGTCGAGAAACAGCAGTCACAGACACACACACACACACACACACACACACACACACACACACACACACACACACACACACACACACACACACACACACACACACACACACACATTGCTGGAATTATAGATATATGGGACTAAAAACGATATGTAGCATGATATCTCAAAAAACTTTATTAGGCCTGATATGTTCATTTGGATCAGGCATCGCGTGGCGGAGGTATGTACTCCACTGAGTGCCCATCCAGTTAACCTCCGCCATCTTCGAAGATGGATGGAGGTTACTGTTTTCACCCCTTTCTGTTTGTTTGTTTGTTTGTGAACAGTATTACGGAAAAACTCAGACGGATTTCGACGAAACTTGGTGGGGGGGTTAGGTATGGTCCAAGGATCATGCCATTAAATTTTGGACTTCGTCCCCCCCCAAAAAAAAAATTTAGAGAAAAAAAAATTTTTTTTTTTGCATTTCTACATGTTTTAAGTGATTTCCAACCCCCCCAAAAATAGAGAATTTTTTTTTTTTTTTGCATTTGTACATTTTTTAAGTGATTGCCAACCCCCTCAAAAAATAGAGAAATGTTTTTTTTGCATTTCTACATCTTTTAAGTGATTTCCAACCCCCCCCAAAAAAAATTGTTATAGAGAAATTTTTTTTTTTTGCATTTCTACATGTTTTAAGTGATTTCCAACCCCCCGCCCCAAAAAAAATGTTGGAGAAAAAAAAATGTATTTTTTTTGCATTTCTGTTTTAAGTGATTTCCAACCCGCCCCAAAAAAAATTGTTACCCCCCCCAAAAAAGGGGTATTTTCTTTGCATTTCTGCATGTTTTAAGTGATTTCCAACCCCCCCCCAAAAAAATTGTTACCCCCCTAAAAAAAATTGTTATAGAGAAGTTTTTTTTTTTTGCATTTTTACATGTTTTAAGTTATTTCCAAACCCCCCCCCCCAAAATGTTTTTTTTTTGCATTTCTACATGTTTTTGTGATTTCCAACCCCCCCAAAAAAAAATTGTGAGAGAAAAAAAAAACTTGCAACTTTTTTTTCAACAAAATTTCGATTTTTTTTTTTGCATTTCTACATGTTTTAAGTGATTTCCAACCCCCCCCCCCCCCAAAAAAAAATGTTGGAGAAAAGAACTATAAATCTGTCAGCACTGTTGACATCATATTTAATGAATAAGATATAAGGTTCACTTGAGTGACCCAGCAGTATTGGCGGTGGAGGTTTTGCACTCTCCCGAGTGCTCCCCCTCTAGTTTCAGCTGTTTTCGTCATATCTGACATTCGGAAGAAGTTGGAAAGCGGACGCAGATGGGCTTTGCATTTTAATATGCTTTCCAGTTGCTTATGTGTTGCTTCTTGAAGTTTTGGTTTCAATCTTTTTTTCTTTTTTTTTTACTTCCAAACATTTTCTCTATTGGGGTGACTTGGATTCACAGATGTGTCTGACAAATGACGTGAAGAGAGGAAAAAGAAAGGAGGTTAAGAGAGGAAAATTATTTACCTGCTGTACGACGGCAGTCAGCTCCAGGCAGAGACGGATGATGTCATTTCTACGCAAAGATGTGTCACTCACGCTGGCAAATGGAGACCTGCCCAAGCATGGACGTGAGTTACCATTATGTTTGGATTGTTCACCTTTTAATATTGGCAGTTCACAGAGTCCACATTTGTTACGCATTCCAGAAAAAGACCAAAATGCGAAGATTACAAATTTTACAAGAGAGACACTGCAACAGCATAACATATTCAATGTTTACCACAACAGCAACCACCACAACAGTATGAACACAAACAGCAACAGAACTTACTTGTCCAGCCACGCCAGAAATGCCTTGGCAGCGCCGATGAGGTCCACCACCGCAGTGAGCACGTGGTTTGGAAGTTTTGCTTTTGCCACAGTGCCCTCAAGTTGTGCTGGTGAGATGGGAGCACCTTCGGCAGTTCTCGCCAGGCCTCCATCGCCACACCAAGATGACACGAGGTTCTGAAGGTTCTTTGCGGCTCCAGCGAGGCGGTGGCAGAGAGAGCGCAAGTTTTCCGTTTCAAGGCCATAGTTCTAAACCGAGGGAGAGGAAGAGGGGTGGAAGGAGAAAATTGAAGATGTTGGACAAATGAAAGGCTGGCATTGGCACGTGACGTTTAAAATGTGGTTTCTCAGCGGAAAAGAGACACTGAGATTGCTGGTCCTCAAGCTGCAGCTATTAGGAGAAACACTTTATCAAAAGTCAGATGATGTACCTTTGTCGCTTGCTTTGCTGCAAGATCTCAGCAAAACACAGTAATCTTCCAGGTACGACACTTTGAGAGAGAAGGAATCAACAAGCCAGCCCATCATTGGGCCCCACAAACAAAAAACAGAGGTCAGTAATAATATTTTTCTGTAGTCTTGGTGGGTGATACATAATTTGAAACAGGCTGGCAGGATGGCCTAGAGGTATGCACACTTCCTTCTAAGCTGTCTAGCCTGGGTTTGTATCCTGACTTAGCTATAAACTGTCATCCCAGTATTTCACAGGCAGGGTGATTCATCAATGTGTGTGCCGTCCTTTCGGATGGATGTTAAACTGGGTGTCCCATCTGCCAGAATTAGTCGGTGGATGTTAAAGATCCCACAGTATCCTTTGCGAAGAGTAGGTGAGCTATCGCCTGCACCATGGCCAAATTCCAAATTCCTGTCCTAACCAGCAAGGGGCACTGCATCTGCAGCTCAGCTGTGCTCCCAGCAATGATGAAATGAATAATTTGAAGCATGAACTTTTAAAACGCCCAACGTTCTCCTGTTTGGAAAAATAATGAGGATTAATGCAACATAGATCAAAATTCCAAACCAAAACACCGGCCACAGTTTTTTTTAATCCTCCTTCCAAATGACAGAACTTTATAAACAACCAAGAGGGAAGTTGTCACAGAAGTGATAGATCAAGTTCTTCTTCTAAGTGGAGTGGCTTACTTGATGAATGGTCAGTGCAAGAAAGAGAAACCTAGTAATCTTTGGTCGGTGGATCAAGTTTTAAAAATATATAAATCCTTCGACCAATATCCACAAAGTACAGCCCGACTATCGGTTTCTGTGGGCATCGTCTCCTGCTCACCCCCTCCCGTGTTAACGGGCAGTGATGGATGGGCATTGCCATGGTGTATGAAAAACTATTAGAACAATGGTTTTTAATTAACTCTAGACTCACCATCAAAAGAAGAGAATCTATCCGTTTATTGTACCATAGATGACATGGTATGTCTCACTCTGCTCTTGTCCCCTTTATGCCTGTGAGGTGACTTCAAATGTTGCCGAGCTTCAGCCAATGCTAGTTTTACAAAAGTGCAATTGAATTATCAAAATGCAAGCAAATCACTCGACCCTTCTTTTTTCCTGTTTCTTTTTTTGGCATACAATGTCAAGGCTCCTGGAGGAACTAGAACATAGAACGGATAAGGATGTAACAGAACAAAAGGAACAGTAGAAAGGGAGGGGGACCACACCACAACAGGGATGATGAAAAAATAAAGGGAGATTTGGACAAATTAGGGATGTGAGGAAGAATGAGGCATGGGGAGGACACTAGGGGTAGACAGGATGGATACAGCCACAACCCCTGAAGAACAAAAGAAACGGAAATTTGGAAAGAGGTGGGCTTGGGTGGGGGTGGGGTTAACTGGTAGAAAAGATCACGGTTTTGGATTGGAGACGATCGGAGATGGTGGTGAACAGCTGTCTTGAACACCTGTAGGGGACAATGACATTGAAGAGATTGTGAAAGTTGGTTCCATAGTAGGTAAAAAGGAGGAATGGATGAGTGGAAGTGAGCAGCGATCTTAGATTTTGGGAGTTTCACTGGAAGGGGGTTGCTGGTGAACCGCATGCGCTATGTGGATACACTGGGGAGTGGGGAAAGGGGTCATAAAGGGCAGCGGGTGCAAGACCAGAAAGGGGGTGGTAGCAGACAGAGAGACCACCAACCTGTCTGTGATGGTGAAGTGATAGGCCCAAAGATCAGCTTCATTGAGGGAGATTCCAAAGATCTTGAAGGCCTTGACTTCCACAGTGTCAAGCTGAGCAAGGTGTGAGGCAGGGGATCCAGCCCAGAGGGTAGAGCAGTATTCCATCAAGCTGTGGATGAAAGCCTTGTGGGTGGATAAGAGTTCAGGTGTGCCAAGGAAGGACTTTGTGCGACAGAGGCCCAATCGGCTGCTGGCTAATGCCGGCTTGGGAAGCCAATTTTAAAATGTGGTTTGCCCAAGAAATATCATGGTTGATCGTAAGACCCAAGAGTTTGAGCGACTGGACTTCTTCGAGAGGGTTGTTGAGAAAGTAGATGGGAGGGCTCATGAGACAGTCCTTTCGGAGAGATAGAGCGAGTGTGTGAGATTTGTCAGGATTGAAAGAAAAATTCCAAGTGTTTGACCAGCTTGCTCCCAATTCATAGCACCTTGAAGACACCCCTCATTGTTACCTCCAAATCTCAGCAATGGTGACAAGCAGGGGGCAGGTTAAGGGCACGGCCATTGGTTAACGGGAACAAGACAAAGATAAAAAGCGAGATGGACGAAGAAACATGTACACACATGTAGAAAGACAGGAAGCTCAATTCTCAAACAAACAGTTAGGATTTCACATTCCCAGAAACGCCCAAGGGTAACCCGACCTTGGCCCTTGGTTGCAAGGCAGGTTGGATGGGTGTGTTATGGTGGACAGCTGAACAAAGGCAACTCAGTGCCTTGCATATAACACAAAGATTCCACACCCATGGTTTTGCATTTGCTCAAGGCCAAAATCCATCTGCTGCATTGCTTTCTCAAACTCTGGCAACATCTCCAACATAATCATAATCATCCAAGTCTCACACACACAAAGTTCCACTATATACCATTAGAAAAAAATGTACCCTGGTGAGTTACAGAGGAGGGGAGGGAGGAGAGTGCAGAACTCAAAGCACCTTTGATCGTTTCTGGCTTAGTGCAGACAACATGTCGACCGCTGAACAGAGATCCAGCTTGTCGTCCATATAAGTGCAGCTGTGCAAAGTTGGCTTGCAAGTCACGAGGGCTGGGAGGGGCAGGCGGTATCAAATGCATTTCACGAAGCTCTGGTTGTTGGAGAACAGGCAAAAGGTTGGTCGTTCCACTAGACATGACAACAGTGTCGATGGCAATTCCAGTAGCACTTATGTGGATTTTTATTTTTATGTCATGATAAATGTCCTTCCCAAAAAGTAGCACACACAACAATGACCAAAAATGGGAGATTGGTGCAGAGTAGTCTGTTCAGCTCCATCCACCCAGCATTCTCAACTGCGCTACTCCATCAAGCTGGCAGGGACAGGCACTCTGACAAGTCTTTGTCCCATTAAGATGTTATTAAAGATAAAGAATTGTAATAAATGTTACTGCGGATTACGAATCACCATGAATTATGCACAGCTTTTGGAGTTCGTTGCCAAGGGCCGGTCTTACTGGGTCTAAATACCGAGAAATTGTTAAGGAATGCATTGAACAAGACACCCGGTGCAAGTCAGGGCTATTCTACACCTACACGTACAAATGGTAGTGCAAAAAATATCAGCGGCTTGCACCTTTCACGATCGACTTGTATTATCAGATGATGACTGACTGGCAGGGCAAATCACCAAATGGTTATGAGGGAGCAATGAATTGTGAATAATCTAGTTTGACAGTCTGTCCTGTACAGCACATAGCTTAATGACATGCACCTGAAGGTCACCAACACTCATCACCCGCACAGTTCGGATCTCACTAACAGCCATCCTTATTGCAGGAACATCCTTGAATTCCATAAACGGTCACACCATTAAGTGGTTAAAAAAATCCCATCCTGCAGCGTCTGTGAAGTCACGATCGAGGTGACGGATTAATATTACACGGGGCTTGCACTGTTATGGCACATTACCCACAATTCTGTGCACAAAACAGGGTTTTCACACTTGAGCTGTCAAAGCCTACGATCAGAATATAAATTTCCAAATCAAAATGTCAGCTCAGATTCCTCCATCAGCCATTTCCCCTCCACATATCACAGCTGACACAGTGAATGTGGAAGAAGAAAAAAACAGTGTGCTTCAAAAAATTAAGAGTTCAAAGGCCTAAGTGTAAATATAGGACAGAAAACAGAGGCAACTGAAGTGGTGCAGAAAGGGGATGCCAACAACAGTAACAACAATGACAAAAACAAGAGTTCAAATGGGAAGAAGTGGTGAAGGAGTGGGGGGGGGGAACAAACTATGGAGTGAAAAAAAAGACATATTGAGGTGACTATTCACCAGCCCACTAAATGAATGTTGAAGGCTCTCCTACTAGGACCGAGAAGGATTTAACAAACAGCTTTCGACGAGTTCAGCCTTGAACCATCAACATAACAAGATGGCGGAAATAAGAAAAGAACCCGTGCCAGCATCAGGAATGTGATGTCGCTTTTCTTGGCACACATCTCAGAATGCACCGTGTGGTCTCCCACAAGTCCGATCTCCTCGTAGTGCTCCGGCAGCCTCCATTTGCCATCCCAAATGTCACTCTTGAAGCCTATTTTTCTCTTTACAAATCACAAAATTATCATAACACAGGGGGACTGAAGGCAAGGAACAAATAGAAAAGATGTGCTTTCAACTACGTGCCTGTTCATCGTGATGGGGTAGGATGTGCACAACTTGAGGTTTTTCTTTGTTTTTGTATACATTGTCGAGGCTCGTATAAGAGCTAACACACAGAACATATAACAAAGGGAGCAGGAGACAAGAGGGGCAGGAGAGGGAAACACAAAACAGTCGAGAACAGAGACATTAGATCTGTGGAAGGAAGAGGGATGGGGTGGAGTACACGGAGTAAACAAGATGGCCATTACGAGTTGAAAAAAAAACTCGAGTAAATGGACTCCCCAAGTAAAAGCCTGAACATAGGATACCTGGGTAACGCTAATGATGCAACTACAGGTTCAAATCTTATTTACTGTATCAACACGATTGACGTCTTAATGTCTTTCCCCAGCATGTAAAAGCTACAGTCTTTTTAAATAGATTTTAAAAAGTATTCATGAAACCCAAACTAAATGTGTTGCTCTGGAATGGTTGTATTAATAAAATAACCACAAACAATTATTCCATTTCATCTCCTCAGCTATTTCCATCCTCACAGTTTGATTTGTTTCCTTCTCACATATGACAGATATCAAGAAAGTAAAGTCACATCCAAATGCACTGTGTTCGACAACAATGACAAATATAAACTCAGCACCCGAGAAACAAAAGTACAACTTGGGAAAAGGCAAGCCCATCTGCAAAGCAGCACGTGTATTTCCAGCAATTCTCTCAAAAAAAATCTCAATACAGTGGTGGAATGGTTAGAGCGTCCGCTCTGAGTTTGGGAGGTCGATGGTTCAAACCCTAGCCAAATAATACCAAACACTTTATAAAAATGGTACATGCTGCTTCCTTACTTGATTCTCAGGATCTCAGAGGATAGAGCACGGACAAACAATGCTGGGAAGGCAATGTCAGACTACCCAGGATAAACCCTGCCAAGAAACTGCTTTGGCAGCAACAACGCTCTGTAAAGAGTATGATACTGGTACGTATTTCAAAATCTGGTCTGATGATTGCATCCATACATCCAGGTCCTCAGACATTTATTTCCTTCAATGCATGTTCAGATTAGCCCCGTCCCCATGTCTAATGGGATTTTAAATATGATACGTTGAGAAGGGTGAAGAATAGATCCCCTATCTTATGGGAAGCTTCTTTTTTTTCTTTACGACAGACACGTTTACACACATTTCTTTCGTGAGCGCTAACCCTGCCTTATTTTTCCTCAGCAACGTTTATGCACATATTTCTTTCACGAACGCCAATGCCCACCTTTTTTGGAGCGCACGGGTCATCATGGTAATGGTGCGCAAGTGGGGCAGGGTGAGCTTGGGGGGACTCTGTGCCCGCCAAGACAGGCCGCAGATATAAAACGAATTGGAGGTCCATTCTGAGGGAGAAGAAAGCGAGAGAGGAAGCATGCGAGAAGAAAGTGAGAGAGGAAGCACACCAGAAAGTAAGTGAGAGAGGAAGCACGGCAGAAGTAAGCGAGAGAGGAAGCACGCGAGAAGCGAGCAATAAGTGGGTGTAAGCGCGCAAAGCATGGAGAAGAAAGCGAGAGAGAACGCACGCGAGAAGTAAGCAAAGAAGTAAGCGAGGGAGAAGTGAGCGAGAGAGGAAGCGCGCGAGAAGCGAGCAAGAAGCGGGTGTAAGCGCGCGAGGGAATAAGCGAGCCAGAGAGGAAACGTGCAAGCGAGGAAGCGTGCGAACCCGCAAGTGAGCAAGCGAGCATGTGGTGTGCGTGTGGGTGTCTGACCAGTGCCAACGAGACAATTCGTCCTTCCCAGTGCTTGAGCAAGCGCGCGTGTGGTGTGCGTGTGGGTGTGAGCAGCGCTGACAACGAGTGAGGCACCGGTCGGTCACCAACGAGTGAGGGGCAGGTCAATCACTGAAGAACCGTGTGGGTCACTGGACGTCACCAGTTTCATGACGTGTGAGGAGCTGCCCGTGTCGCAGCACCAGGGTCTAAACCCGCGACAGACGATCTCAGTGCCCTGTCAGACGTCGACTGGCGTTCAAGGCTGTTCGCAAGAGGGTGCAGGCGACGGACGTGACACGCACGCACACATTTCAGTACATTTTCACTTCACGCACGACTCTCTGGTGAGCGAGATGACTTCTCAACCCCCCCCCCCCCCCCACCGAATGATCTGCTGGGTACCCTTGTCTGTGTTTAGCTGTAAGTCAACCCCCGATAAGCATCTGCTCTCTGTCTCTTTCCTGTCAATTTGATTAATTTTGCCAGAGTAATTATTCATTTCGGTTGCTTTGAAACTTATTAATGTATTTACCTCAGAAAATAAAAAGTTCTATTTATTTATTTATTTATTTTATAAATAATTTGTATTTATTATTATTAAATTATGAATAAAAAATTTATTATCAATAAATCATTTGTCGACTTCCAACCTGTCTGTGTTTGTCCTTTCCTTCCATTGGTCTGGCATTGTCTGAACGTAGATAGACTGGGAGGTAATTACCACAGATTTGACCAAAAATAATTGGCACGCACAGCGGTTAAAACGCTCGGCTACCTTAATTAAAATCTAATCGAGATAACATTGGTGCTTTACCGAGGGTGCGCTCCCCGCTCAGGTAACCACGTGACCTTTAGTTAAACGGAATAATTAGACGGTAGACACTGGAACTCATGGTTAAATGGGTGGCGTTCGTGGTTCTAAATTGTAAAACAAACCACCATACCACAATGTTAATTGTGAGCGGTGGCCCCTGGTCCGGCTCTGCCGAGGACAACCGGGGATTAATCCCCTGAGTGACAAGCTGGTGTCTCGGTACCCGTGGCCACAACAATATTGTTCCAAATGTTATGGCCTGGGATCTGAGGTTCACTTCGAGGGGAAGCGCTCGAGTTCCTTCAGAACACGCAGTCCTGAGGCAACCAGCCACGGATAACTCCATGGCCCGTGGGTTGTTAAGCAACCACGAAAACCGATTGGTACTGCCAATCCTGGCAGGGTGTCACGACTTCGCATGGTTATCTTACCTTTGGACGACCGTATCAAGCGGGTTTCGTGCCCTTAGTGCACACTCGGATTACTGCCAAGCAATACAGTGAGTGTACGCTGGCTAACAAGAGCAAATCACGTGGGGTAGAACTTCCCGGTGAACACTATGTGCAGACTACGCTGAATCGATGGAGGAAAAGATGCAACAAGCTCGATACAGTCACAGTTCAGGCAATTTTACTATTAGCAAGAGTGACGAAAGGTATGTGGCACAAGCAGTGGTTTTAATACAACAGAAAATACATGCAGCAAGGAAAGCAAGGATGGGTGAGGTGTGGCAAAAAAAATACTATTATTTACAAAAGCAGAGAGAGACAGTGTAGTTGTACAGATGTAAAACTTCTATGATCTTATCTTAAACAGACACAACAGGTGCCATCAAAAACACTCCCGAGGAAAGTTAGATAGTTGAGAGAGAGAGGAGAGAAAATCTGAGGCGTTTGCGACCTCTTACTTACCAGGCACAGTTGATGGACTTGTGCAAACCCAGTTGCAAAGGAGGAGGAAAACTGATGATATATATGGTGCATCGTCGGAGGAGGTTCGGTGATTGGCAGGTGATGCGCAGAAAGGAAAATGTAAAAGATGTGGATCAGTGGGCCTGGGCAATCGCCAATACCATTTTATTGCGTCCACAGTAGAGGAGTCGGAAATTTCCAGTGCTGCCATTGGTGCGCGGATGATTACCATGTTGCTGTCCCCACCCGTGCGAGAGTCCAGCTGCGGAAATGGCCTCACTCGTCCTGACCTTTTCCATGCGGCTAAGCTCAGCGATTAACATGGGGCGGGGTATTTGGTTGTGCGCTTTGGCCATGAATGTGCATCGAGCATGCAATGAAGGCCATCATTGAGCAGAGCTTCAGGGCTACCCACATGACGTCAAACAGAGCCAAGCACACACTCACACCCCAAGTTAGAGGTTCGTACGTCCAGAACCGAGTGTCGGCAATGGCGTGCCACGCTCCCCCATTTTTTTTCGGTTCCAAAAGGTGGTGACGGTTACCGCGGTTGAGTGATGGCGGCATCAGCGTAGTGGTGAACATAGTGGTGGTTTCTGGCATGGTGGGTTGTGGTGGTGGTGCTTGTCATCGTCGTTGTAGCGTCAATGGTGAATGTAAGTGAGCTTGAGTTGTGGTTTGATGGTGTGGTGATTCTACTGAAGGAGTCCCGTTGGTGTATGAAATGATGTTGCGTGGGGTGAGAGTATGGTGAAGACTGATATGAGATGTAATGCCCGTTGGGTAATGGTGCATGATTTGAATGGTTTTGGCATGCATATATATGCTAAAGATTGCCTATTGAAATGGTCTTTGGTGTGCACGCATGCGTAAAGGAGACTTGTGTGTGCAGCAATGCAAAATAGATATAGAAGGGTCAGAAAAACCTACCTAAAGCCCACGCAACACATGACGCAAAACCCCACTATCAGAAGGGAAGGGCTACCTGGAACGAATCCTGAAATAACTATCTTGGGAACCACAATGTGTTGTGTGCCATTGCCTCAGGGAGTGATGGTTTCGCAGAACCATGACGATAAATATTGCTGCGG
This sequence comes from Eptatretus burgeri, assembly GCF_056783735.1. Lineage (NCBI taxonomy): Eukaryota > Metazoa > Chordata > Myxini > Myxiniformes > Myxinidae > Eptatretus > Eptatretus burgeri. Next base: position 13,385,283 of record NC_140976.1, on the reverse strand, counting down.
TTGAAGTAAAATCGTGGAAGTGTGTGGCGAATTTGGACGGTAAACGCAGTGTGAAGCTGCTGGGTCGATGAAAAGTACCAGGAAGAGTAGAGAGACGTGGTTACATGATGTGTGGAGATCGAAAGGATACAAGGAAGATTATTATTTTTGATGTATTTTTGAATAACAGGTAAGATTCGGGAATGGAAGGTTGTCGATCGGAATAAATCGTGAAGATTATGGCGAGAGAGGGTCAGATCAGTAGAATAAACATGGTGTGCCGGCAGGAGGAAGAAGAAGAGGAGGATGAAGAAGAAGAAGAAGAAGAAGAAGAAGAAGAAGAGGAGGATGAAGAAGAAGAAGAAGAAGCGAGACTTGTGAGTGTGCAAGGAGAAAGGTAGTTTTTATTTATTTATTTTTTAAGACAAGAAATGGAGTGTTTAGTTGGGAGGGATGGGGGACGTTGAGAAAGTGGGGAAGATAGAAATTGAAGGTAATGGGGAGAAAATACAAATAAACACGATAGTGCACTGAGGGGAACGATGGGTAGGCCTCAAGCACTCGGTAAGACAAGGTTGACAAAAACTCACAAAATAGCACGATGTTTGAAACAAAACCGAACTAGGAACACACAGTAACATGCAAGTGAGAAAATAAGCAGTTAAAACGGGACAGATAACGACCGGAAACTTAACTTTGAGATCGTCAGCAGAGAGCCCTGAAGGAGACCTGCTAATGCTCCAAACCCAGAACCGGAAGGATTGATTCTCCGCTTTTATGCTGCACCATTCTCAGTTTACCTTTTCAAATACACTCACAAAAACACACACACCACTCTTCTCTACACACCCGAGACACCTCACAGTCTTTCTTCCCACTTCCCTTCCTCAGCGTTGAATAGCGAGGGCACCTCTGCCCTACCTGGAAGGCTGAGGCCACAATTCCTCACTCCCT